>NW_027507686.1:191973632-192209297 GCF_037356315.1 Lithobates pipiens | reverse complement strand
AGTGCGGCTTTGATTATTGTCAAAGCTGCAGATCGGTGCCAATTTTGTTCCTATGCAAGTTGCAATGAAAACGGAAAAACGAGTGCAGAAACCTTTTTTCAAAGTCGCTGCGAAATACATTTGAACAGTTCCATTGCCAGCAGTGGGGTGCAACTTGTAATGAGATTTGGAACTTTCAAATCACATGACAAATCGCACCGGTGTGAACCAGGGCTTAGTCCTCTCGGTTGGGCCAATTGTTTCATCCAAATTTGACATGCCCCGTGTAGACTGCACTTTCATGGTCCTAAAACGAATGTGAATGTTAAAATTCTTAATTAAACCGCTCCTGTGATATATGATGGTGTGTTGACAGGGTGGCTTTGCTTTAAATCACTAGTAAAAAGGCTTGATTTAAATCAATTCGATTTTAAATCATCATTTTTTTAAGAGCAACTGTCATCTCTATCCCGCGGCTCCTCCTCTGACCTGCTGTTGACTCACCGACAGTCCCATTCACTTTAATGGGACAGCTGGTGATGCGGCAGTGACACAACAAGGTGAGGGACGTGGCAGCAGCAGGTGAGTGGATGCCGCTAACAGGCGCTGCCATGATGGATCCGAAATGACAGGTACTCTTTAAATGTAAGGACTTATTCTTTCTGGTAGTTAGGAAACCTTCATTTTGTTTGCAAATATTAAAGAATCTATATAGAACAATAAGCTGTCAGGTTAGTAAAATAGCAATATCAGAACCGATACAAATCATACAGTTTGTAGTGTACATAGATTTGTAAAACAATAGGATATAGGAATATTCCTGAACTTTTAGAAGTTTATCTCATGGTTACTTTGAACTTGTGTGAATGCATCAATGAAGTGCATGTTATCTCAGCTTGCAGAGCTTGGATTAATTGAATTAGTTTACCAAAAATGTTAAGTATTGCAGAATATAGAGCCTCATGCTACATAACTAAGCTCCATTTCATGCTGAATAAACAAAATTATGAATGTACTGTATCTTAAATAGAAAACTATCTTTTATATAGATTTTTACTCCAAAAGCATCTTAATAAAATAAATGTGCTAAAAAAAAAAAAAAAAAAATCTGATTTAAATGAAAAAAAGTCCAATTGAAAAAAAATTTGATATAAAAAAAATTAGGTTTTTTTTGTTTTTTTTTTTTACATTTTTTTTTTTTTTTAAATCATTGATTTCTTGTTGATTTCTTGATCAATTATTTGTACTTTGTAGAAAGACTTAATAAAAGATAAACAGTTCAAAAATATAACTCCGGTGAGCAAGCTTGAATGCTGCCGGCACTTCCTATGACCACAAAACTTCCCTGTTGTAAGTGGCTGAACTAGCATGCCTGATGATAAGAAGACACTACATACACCCGACACAGTATTAAAGCGGAGGTCCACCCTAAAATGGACCTCCGCTCATCGGAATCCCCCCCCCCCTCCGGCGCCACGATTGGCACCTTTCAGGGGGGAGGGGGGTGCAGTTACCTGGATAATCCAGGTAACTGCACCCACTTCCGGGACAGCTCTCTGCGGAAAGGGGCGTAACTTGCGCCCCTTTCCGCAAGTGCCCGCCCCTTCCCGCAAGTGCCCCGCTGCCTGCTGCGAAACCCACAGCTCCCAGAGGCAGCGGGGAGCGTCCTTATTGCGCAGCGCAATTCGCACATGCGCAGTAGGGAACTGGGAAATGAAGCCGAAAGGCTCCATTTCCTGATTCCCATACCCAAGATGGCGGCGGCAGGACCCGACAGACGACCTAGCGATCGGCTTTGGGTGCCGACATCACGGGCGCGCTGGACAGGTAAGTGTCACTATTTTAAAAGTCAGCAGCTGCAGTATTTGTAGCTGCTGGCTTTTAAAAAAAAAAAAAAAAAACGCGGAGTCCCGGTGGACTCCCGCTTTAACAGTGGCTGAATACACCATGGGGTTGATTTACTACAACTGGAGAGTGCAAAATCTGGTGCAGCTCTGCATTGTGGTCAATCGGCTTCTAACTTCAGCTTGTTCAATTAAAGTGGTTGTAAAAAAATATATCAAAGACATGCATCATATTTATGCTTTGACAGTACTAAACCAAATCACAGTAGTTGTACCTGATTTTTCTGTCTCCTGCGCCTGTCACAGCTTTTTGAAAATCTTTGATCCATGGGCGTGTCTCCGGCAATCATGCTAGCGTGGCCTGGCAGCTGGCACAGACATTGAATAGTGTTCGCACATTACACTCAAAGATCCACCTTCATCTAATCCAGGGGGCTTCAAACTTTTTAAACAAAGGGCCACTTTACTGTTCATCAGACTTTGGGGGGGGGGGGGGGGGGTGCCAGACTGGTGGCCAGTGTGAGTAGAAAATGTTCCGGCCTCAGTGGGAGTAAACTCTGCCCCATCATTGGGTTTAATAGGAGGAATAGTTTCCCATTGTTGGTTTTATAAGAGGAATAGTGCCTCATAGTTGGTATTAGGGCTGAAACGATTAATCGACATCATCGATAATAATTGATAATGAAATCGTTGTCAACGATTTTCATTATCGATTAGTTGGTCCGCACCATGCGATCCGCGGAGCGGTCCGTTGCTGCGGCCTTAGGAAAGGCCGCGGCTTCGGCCTAGCTCCGGAGCTGGCGGCCATCTTGGCACACCCGGCGACGGTGTTGTAAATTGTAACCCCGTAACTTCCGGTGCGGCTCCGTTGTAGTGTCATATTTTGCTGCCTATCACAGAATGCTGCGGAAGTGACGTTGCCGCCAGAAATTGTGTACTGCGCATGCGCATAGCGTTCCAAACACTCGCGCAGTGCGTTCCAACATAGTTTCGGCAATACTGTTCAGCGAAACCATCACATAATGTTACGGAAGTGACGTTACAGACAACACAAACACTGGGCCGTGCGTCACAACACTAATACTTCCCTTGTTACCTAGTATCATTTTTTACCAACCATGCTGAGCTACGTGCAGTGGTAGGTTCTGCATTGCTGGGACTTGTAGTGCCTATCCTGAGCTACATGCTTCAATGTTCAGTGTCCTCATCCTTATCCCTGTGCTTCAATGTTCAGTGTCCTCATCCTTATCCCTGTGCTTCAATGTTCAGTGTCCTCATCCTTATCCCCCTGCTTCAATGTTCAGTGTCCTCATCCTTATCCCCCTGCTTCAATGTTCAGTGTCCTCATCCTTATCCCCCTGCTTCAATGTTCAGTGTCCTCATCCCTATCCCCCTGCTTCAATGTTCAGTGTCCTCATCCTTATCCCCCTGCTTCAATGTTCAGTGTCCTCATCCTTATCCCCCTGCTTCAATGTTCAGTGTCCTCATCCCTATCCCCATGCTTCAATGTTCAGTGTCCTCATCCCTATCCCCAGGCTTCAATGTTCAGTGTCCTCATCCCTATCCCCAGGCTTCAATGTTCAGTGTCCTCATCCTTATCCCCCTGCTTCAATGTTCAGTGTCCTCATCGAAGCAGAGGGATAAGGATGAGGACACTGAACATTGAAGCCCGGGGATAGGGATGAGGACACTGAACATTGAAGCAGGGGGATAGGGATGAGGACACTGAACATTGAAGCAGGGGGATAAGGATGAGGACACTGAACATTGAAGCCTGGGGATAGGGATGAGGACACTGAACATTGAAGCAGGGGGATAAGGATGAGGACACTGAACATTGAAGCAGGGGGATGGGGATGAGGACACTGAACATTGAAGCCTGGGGATAAGGATGAGGACACTGAACATTGAAGCAGGGGGATAGGGATGAGGACACTGAACATTGAAGCAGGTAGCTCAGGATAGGCACTACAAGTCCCAGCAATGCAAAACCTAACACCGCACGTAGCTCAGCATGGTTGGTAAATAATGATACTAGGTAACAAGCGAAGTATTAGTGTTGTAACGCACGGCCCAGTGTTTGTGTTGTCTGTAACGTCACTTCCGTAACATTATGTGATGGTTTCGCTGAACTGTATTGCCGAAACTATGTTGGAACGCACTGCGCGAGTGTTTGGAACGCTATGCGCATGCGCAGTACGCAATTTCTGGCGGCAACGTCACTTCCGTAGCATTCTGTGATAGGCAGCAAAATATAACACTACACCGTCACTGAAACAGCTGACGGCGGCCCTTTACCGCGCATGCGCCACTTCAATGCTATTAACAGCGCATGCGCAGGATATTTCTTTCGCGGCAGAGAAAAAGTATGGACTGAAGCGGACGGAGACTTGCGGGCAGGCGGAGTTGGACAGATTGTAACAGAAAAAAGGGGGTTCGCGCTATGGATAAGCTGCAAAAGAACGGTGGATATAAGAGGGCTGCCACTACCCCAGGCTCGCAACAAAAAGTTGGAACAGTATACCAATGTTATAAATACAGATAGTAAAAGCGCTCTACTCTGATGTTTTATAACCCCAGGAAATGTAAAATATACAAACATTAAAATGAAATTAGTGGGTGTGTTTTTGTAAAATCTGTGCAAAGTGCAATGTGCAAATCTTGTTAATTAGAGGACTAATATTTGCATTATTGTATCTGCACAATTTAAATTCAATTGTGACAAGCGTTCTTTCATATATATATTTTTAATAGTATTGGCTTTTTTATTTAGTCATTGTGCACTCTGAGATATATATTCATCGCGTGGTATAATTTATAGATCAACATTTGATAATTGTTTCATTTTTACATTGTGCGTTTATTTTTCATATTGTGCGGTTTTTTTTTTTTTTTTATATGATTTTATCCGATTAATCAATGAATCGAAAAAATAATCGGCTGATCGATTATGGAAATAATCGTTAGTTGCAGCCCTAGTTGGTATCGATGGGAGGAATGGTGCCCGTTTGATGTTGTCAGTGGGAGGAATGGTGCCTCATCATTGGTGTCAGTTGGAAGAATAGTGTCCCAAGGGCCAGATGGAGGCAAGCAAAGGGCCGCAGTTTGGAGACAACTGATCTAGACCAATAATGCTCAAGCTTGGAGCAGCCAATTCTGGGTGAGCCGGAAACGGTAGGGGGAGTGATCTGTGATGAAATACTGGACATGCATCCTTCTCTCGCGCATGAGAGAACTACATACCGTATTTATCAGCGTATAACATGCAGTTTTTCCCCCTTAAAATCAGGGGAACATCGTGGGTGCATGTTATACGCCGATCCTCCGCGATTTTTGGGCTCTGGGCAGCTTTCGACCGCTTTTGGCCCTTCTCGCGGTTTTCGGCCGCCTTTGGCCCTTCTCGGCGACCTTCGGCCCTTCTCTGCGACTTTCGGCCGCCTTTGGCCCTTCTCGGCGACCTTCGGCCCTTCTCTGCGACTTTCGGCCGCCTTCGGCCCTTCTCAGTGGCTTTTGGAAAACCGCAGAGTACGGCCGAAGGCGCCCAAAAGCCGCCGAGAACTACCGGGCACCGCCGAGATACACAGGACATCTCGGCGGCGCCATTTTTAATAATAAAAGCTGACATTATCACAGAGGGGACAATGATGCACAAGGCTGCAAATGACGCTGACAAGGCTTCAGATGGACACTTATAAGGCTGCATTGATGGGCATTTAGATGTAAGTTTTTTTTTTTCCCTTAAAATTCCCTCCTAAACTTGGGGTGCGTGTTATACGCTGATAAATACGGTAGTCTGTCAGTCACAGGAGCGGGGGTGTGGCGACACAAATTTTTTGGATGTGTCGGGTTTAACACTGCAGGAAAGTGGAGAGGATTTCAGATTGCTGAATGCTCCTTTCTTGGCAGAGCTGGGAACAGATGACTTCTGATGCTTTAGAGGTAAACTGCTTATTTTCATTTTGAGTGTTCACATTTACAACCACTTTAAGCTTTGACAAAAAAAACAAAAACTGGAAGCTGATTGGTTTCTGTGCAGAACTGCTCTCCATTTTTAGTAAATCAATCCCCCCAAGTGTTATTCTCCGTGTTCTCATAACTAAACGTGTCCGAAGGGCAGAATTTTTCTGCCGACAACTAACCAGACTCTGACTTTGGCATTCTCCCAAGATGTACAGGTAACAAAAAGGTCAGAGTCTGGTTAGATGTCCACAAGAACAGTCCACACTTTCAAGAATTTTAAGAGTTTAACTGTAGGGTCTACGGTGCTGCCACAAAGAATGATATAGTATTACCCACGGCCAATCAGTAATGGACGGGATTTCCAAAAGCCTCTCTATTCTCCGAGAAGCAAGGAAGACAGGTTGATATATTATATATCGTGGAGCTTGCTGTTAAATTGTAAACTCCAGTAAGCCCACATTTATGTTCTCGGAGTGCCTCCCTCTGCACATACAAATCCTACTTTTCACAGCAGGCCAGTCATCCAATCCGGCCTCTGCAAACCCATTCACAAAGTGTGTGATATAAATAATGTACTATTCCACAGTGAAAAATTATTAAATATACAGTGCTGCAGTAAAAAAAAGTGTATGAAAAAAAGGTATATGAACGGATAAATAATTCTAAACCATATCGTGACTATAAATCTCAGGAAGGGAGATGATATAGATGCCATGTGCTAAATCAGACAGTGTTCTGTTGCTCAATTTTTACACACCATATACCTCCATATGTCCTCAAAAATGAAGAAACCATGTATCATACAATAGTCCATATATATTAAAGTCCAACTCTTGTGCAAAAAAAAAAAAAAGGGGGAAACAATCTTCCAAAGTGTATAAAGTGCAAAAAGTGAAAAAAAGTGCAAAAGAAAAATTCATATATTTACAAAAAGTCCACACTTTCAGTTGTGAGGAACTCTGAAACTTCCATTTGGTGTATTCAGATGTTGTAAATATCAATTCGGGTGTATTTAGTATATTTTCATTATCAGGAATGCAAGTTTAGCCACTTGCATATTCTTATATAAGATTTATATGTTTCAACACAATAGTTTTTTGTACTCGGCATGCATTGGGCTTAAATTACAAAAGTGCAAAGTGAGGTAAGATGCTGTAAAGTGAACCTGTGTTCTCTTCAGGATCCTGTCAAATGAAGGAGATGCTCCATATTTTTAAATTCGTCTGCGTTAAATGTTCGAAAGTGAACCAAATATATTGTCACCTGGTGGCACCGCCCCCTTGCGATGTGACATTAGCTATTTAAGAACCGTCACATGACAGAGCAGTCAGACAGCAGGAGTCTTTGGTGCAAACTGAGCTTTTTTCTTTTTTTTTGGGGGGGGGGGGGGGGCAGTGGTGGCATCAGGCGTCATGATTGACAATGGATCTACACCAGGGGACACTGTTTTTGTCAAAAACTGTGTGGTTTTTTTTTATTTCTTTTTGATAATAGGTAGGGGTACAATGTATCCCATAATCGTTCACATAGGGGAGGGGTCGAGATCCAGGGGCCACCTTGTTAAAGAGCAATTCCAGATTCCGATAAGGCCCCTACCCGCAGTCCCCCACAACCCCGGCCAGTGGATTCTTTTCAAATTTGTAGCGAATTCGCACAGCTGCTGCACCGGATATATGTGAGCCGGCTCCATAGAAAGCTGGTTTGAGTCACATGTCATGCAAATTGGATGCGGTTAAAAACACATCCAATTTGCATATATGTGAAGGAGCCTTATATAGTTAATGTACAGTAACTTGTGCTTATTATTATTTTCTATATTTATTTATTTTTTTTTTTTTTTTTTTTTTTTTTGTATTTGCAGGACTTGGCAGGAAAATATCTCTTTAAAGGAATTACAGAGAAAGGGAGTATGCCTGCTGAAACTGCAGGTAGCAAACCAAAAAACAGGGCTATACGGACGCCTTCTGGTCACCTTCACACCCAGGAAGTATGATGCTGAGGCAGTGCTGCCGAGTAACTGCTTTGGATCAGGTACTTAAGACTCACAAATTTTATTTTACAGCAGCAAAGCCATTGTACCAACCAGCAGTGTACCACCACCACCTACAGAGGAGTATTTATAATATAACTTTCATTTATAATGCATGCAGAACAACTGGTTTACAACACTCATACAGCCTGATATTACAAAGCATAATAAAGTAATTTATACCAAACTAGTCTAAATAGTTATTTCAGGCTTGTAGGCCACCACCAGTGAAAGTACACCAAGGCAGGTTATAGTTAAAAAAATAAAAAAAATTAAAATAAAAAAACCCTCCACTGAACCAGTGCAAAGCTTTTTGGTTCAGTTTCCTCCTTACCATAACTGGCTATAGTTTCTTATAATGTCACGAGGAACTTAAAGCGGGATTCCGCGTTTTTTTTTTTTTTTTTTTTTTTTAAAAGCCAGCAGCTGCAAATACAGCAGCTGCTGACTTTTAAAATGATGACACTTACCCGCCCAGCGCGCCCGCGATGTCGGCACCCGAAGCCGATCTCTCAATCGTCTCCCGGGTGCTGCCGCCGCCATCTTGGGTATGGGAATCAGGAAGTGGAGCCTTTCGGCTTCATTTCCCGGTTCCCTACTGCGCATGCGCGAATCGCGCTGCGCAATAAGGATGGACCCGCTGCCTCTGGGATCTGTGTGTTTCCCAGCAGGCAGCGGGGGACTTTCAGAAAGGGGCGTAGATCTACGCCCCTTTCCGCAGAGAGCTATCCCGGAAGTGGGTGCAGTTACCTGGATTATCCAGGTAACTGCACCCCCCTCCCCCTCCACTTTAGGGTGGACCTCCGCTTTAATCTACATTCTTGTATATTGATGACCCCTGGAGAAGGCAGTGTACAATACTTGTTTTTGTTTAAGGGCTCTTCAGAAACGTGCCACTCCAGACTTGCGTTTTTAGGGCATGGCAGCCCACTTTTATTTAAAGGAAACGAAAAAGTTCAAACAAACAGTAATCTTCCCTCGCAGGGGGTTCCACCATCACTGTATAAACAAACGGTAGCTTCCTGGCTTACTCACTGTCAGCTCTCGTGCTGCTTTAGTCACAGGCTACACCTGCCTGCTTCAGACATGCACCCAGACTGTCACCTGCAGTCTTATGCAGGCCATACACGGTCGAATTTCGAACAAATTTTCTTGGCGCCGAAACAACTAATCGATTAATCGACAACTAATTGATTATGAAAATAATCAATTACTATTTTCATAATCGAGTAATCGGCCACTAACATAATGGGGTTAAAAAAAAACTAAAATTAGCCCTTTATAGTACAAAAAGAGCAAATCGCTACTGTAAATATTACTTTCACTGTCCCATAGTAAAAAAATTAGCCCCTTATGCCATGTACACACGATCGGAATTCTCGTCGGAAAAAGCTCTGATGGTTTTCCCGACTGAATTCGGCTCAAGCTGTCTTGCCTACACACCGTCACATCAAATTCCGATCATTTATAAAGCGGTGACGTACAACACGTACGACATGACCAGAAATAGGAAGTTCAATAGCCAGTAGCCAATAGCTTCTGTCTCGTAGTTGAATCTCAGCATGCGTGATTTTTGGCGTGTTGGAATTGCATACACACGATCGGAATTACCGATAGAAAGTTTTTCCGTCGGGGAAAATTGAGAACATGCTATCAATTTTTAGCTGGCGGAAATTCGGACAGCTAAATTCCGATGGAGCGTACACACGGTCGCATTTTCCGATGAAAAGCTCTCATCGGTCTTTTTCTGGCCGGAATTCTGATCGTGTGTACGTGGCATTACAGTTGCGATTATTTCCTCTTTTTGTACAAATATTTGTTTCTTTAACCCCATTATGTTAGGCCTGGGTCACACCTCTGTGTTTTCTGGTGCTTTTTGCAGAAACACAGTTCATTTACATGGTTTCCTATGGGACATGTTCACATCCATGATTCTTTTAGCTGCTGCATATTTGGAAAAGACAAGGACTTTTTTTTTTTTTTAACGCAAGATGGTGCTATTTTGTTTTTTCGGTTCAATATACTTCAATGGAGAAGCTGCAGAAAAGCAATGTAATAACACAATTTGTGTTTTTTAATCTGCCCAACAACAAATTGGCCAAAAAAATGTAAAAATGCAAATCGCTTTTTTTTTTTTTTTAAAGGTTAACCGATTAATCGAAACAATAATCGGCCAACTAATCGATTATGAAAATAATCGTTAGTTGCAGCCCTAAATTTTCTTTTCAAAATCAGAATTTTTTTTTTTTGTGATCCGATGATGCTACCATTGATTTTCGTAATTCGGCCGACCAAGCCTTCAATTTCACCTCATGTTGCTACAGAAAAGAATTTTCTTGGCCGGGAATCTTCTTTTATCTCCGTACATTTTCTTTTCTTATTACATTTCTCGCACGATTCTCCCATCATTAATTAGAAAATTGTTTTTCAAAAAATTTCCAACATGTCCACACAAAAATCGGTTGTTGCTGCAGCCCACTAATGGCGCGAAATTCATACGAAAATTCTTAGATACGATTTTCGAAATTCCGGCATTAGACTCCGAGACCTCCTGTCTCTTTCTTCTGGAGCCGTCTCCCACTGGAACCCTCCTGGCTAGACTTCCTGTCTGCCGGGCGGAGCTGTCTCCAAGTCTGAGCACTGACTTCTTTTCCTGGCATGTTTATAAACCCAGCCCACAGGTGTGTAATTAGTATTCCTGCCAAAATCGGGCATATACTGCTTTACATGCACCTGTGACATGGGGTCGCATCTCCACATATCCTCCCCCCCCCCCCCCCTGTTTTGCACCGGCGGGAGAAATACAAAACACTTCTTCCTAAAGGGGCACTCCACCCACCTCTTTTTCCGGGTACGCTTCCATGCGGACTTCTTCCTAATTTTTTGGAGATTACGTTTCTTCTCGCCTCCCCAAGATCTACTCCCCACAAGACTGTAGAGGTCCTACTTTGAGATCTGTCTCAACTTTACCCAGCACTTTTTGGGTTTCAGGTTTGCTGATATCTGTATGGTTACCCCATTTACGGGTGTATCTGTCTGCTACAGCTCCCTTCCGGAAGTCAGACTCTCTGTCTCGGTGGTCGGTCCGAAAAAAGGTCTGGCGGTCTCGTCATCCACCATTTCTCGGTGGATCAGACAGATCGTGGTTCAGGCAGGTGCCCCCTTTTTCCTGTCACGGCTCTTTCCACCAGAGCAATTGGAACCTCCTGGGCTTTCCGACATCAAGCGTCTATCTCTCAGGTGGGTAAGGCGGCAACTTGGTCGTCGGTTCACACTTTCACTACATTCTACAAAGTTGATGTAAGCACATCTTAGGATGCTTGCTTTGGCCGCATGGTTTTGCAGGCAGCTGTGTAAGGTTGCAATTTACACTTTAAGTTTCAAGTTTGTTCTAAAAGCATCTTTTGATGCATACGTTGCCTGCTGGTTTTGATGGCGGCTGTTGAATCCCAAGTCTTAAAGGATAGGGTTATTTCTGTTTCAGTTTTTTTCACTTTACTCAGAGCAAGGAAATCCAAACTTGTTGCACATGGAATGCATTCTTTGCATGGTACGAGGACAGGACCCTTAACCCTAAGGCCGCGTACACACGGGCGGATTGTCTGCCCAACTAAGTTCGTCAGACAATCCGACAGACAGTCCGTCCAACATTTGAATGAACGGACTTGACCACACACGATGAACAGACAGTCCGCTGAAAGCTTGCGCGATGACGTGTACAGCACGTACGACGGGACTAGAAAAACGACGTCCAATACACTGCAATGCAACCTTCGGCCGTGTAAATCCTTTCTGAGCATGCACCATACTTAGTCCGTCCAACTTGCCTACACACAAGCGGACTGTCCGCTGAAACCAAGTTTGGACGGACAAAATTACGGAAATTCCGAAAGACTTAGTCCGTCAGACTGTCCGCTGAAAAAGTCCGCTGAAGCCCACACACGAGCGGATTGTCCGCTGAAACACGGTTCAGCGGACTAAGTTGGGCAGACAATCCGCCTGTGTGTACGTGGCCTGACACTCTATCGCAACTTCTTCAGTCTTGTCCAGTGTCTGGCCCAGAGTAGCTTTAGGGGACAAGTTTCTGCCTTATCCATTCTCTTCCAAAAAGCTCCTGCCTCACACTCCCTTAACTGGACTTTTCTATGAGGAATTGCTTATATAATTCCCCCAATTTTTACTCCTGTGTCACCTTGAGAGCTTAACCTAATGTTAAGAGATGATTAGATGTGATTAGAGATGTTCATTTGGAAGACCTTGTCTTCTTTGTTGCCATCACATCTGTTAGGTGTGTTTCTAAGTTAGCAGGTCTATCTTGTAAAGTGTCTCTTGTTTTGCACAAGGACAAGCTGATTTTGTGACTAAAACCTTCATTTTTATCTAGGGTTGTCCTCTCCATCCACCTCAATTAGGACATTGTTCTCTCTGCCCTCTGTCCTACCTCAAAACAAGACAAGTAAATTGCCTTACATTGTTTTGATGTGGATAGGGCTGTCAGCATCTGCTTGGCAGCCACAGCCTCTTTTCGCAAGACTGAGGACCTTCAGGTAGAACAAAATGGGGCTCTAAGCCCTTGTACACACGGTCGGAGATTCCGACAACCAAATCCGTCGGAGTAATTCCGACGGATTAATTCCGGAAGAGGTCCGGAAGTGATGTTGCATACACACGGTCGGACTAAGTTGTCGAAAAATCCAATTGCACATAACGTGATGATGTTATTTCGTTACGACGGGACTACGTTCAGGCTAGTAGCCAATAGCTTTGGTCTAGGAATTTGATCTGAGCATGCGTGGCACTTTGTCCTTCGGAGTAGGCTACACATGATCGGAGTATGTCCGATCGGAGTATTTTGTCTGAAAATTTTACCGGCAAGTTGGAAAAATTGGTCCGTCGGATATTCCGACGGAAACAGTCCGATGCAGACCACACACAGTCGGAATATCCGACAAAACGGTCCGATAGGAAACATTCAGACGGAATCTCCGACCGTGTGTACAAGTGCTTAGAGGACACAGCGCTTCCCACTCCATTGTTGCCACATGGACCAGAGAACTCCTCCTCAGGGCATACACCCTTAAAGTGGAGTTCCACTCATAAAATTATTTTACCAATTTTCTGCTGCATTAAAAACGATTAATAAAATTTGGGGAAAAAAAAATCTTTTTTACTCAACTCTTAATGCCTGTTGCTAGGGGGTCCTTCATAATCTGCCTGCTTTCTTACCTCGGCTCCTTATGTCACTTCCCTTGATGCCAGAGTGAAGATCACCCTCCCCCCCCCCCCCCCCAGGTAATCTGGGACACGTCACAGGTCCCAGATGATTGCACGGCCAGGCGTGGCTCACGCATACGCACTGGGTCCCCCGGCTGTGAAGTCACAGCCGGATGCCCACAGTTACAGTGCCAGTGCTGCCGAGCGGAGGGAGAGACGAGGGGGGCTTCCATCCCTTGCATCGCTTGTCCCTGGCACAGGTAAGCGTCTGATTATTAAAAGTCAGCAGCTGCAGTATTTGTAGCTGCTGACTTTTAAGTTTTTTTTTTTTTTTTTTTTTTTTTTTTTTAAGCAGAACTCCACTTTAAGGAAAAGGTCCTCCCTTTCCCATCAGAGCCCATTCACCTGGACTGTTGGTGTCTCGGGGCTTTTCAGCATCAATCATCTCTGTATTATTATTATTATTATTATTATTATTATTATTATTATTATTATTATTATTATAGTACAGGAGTTGTTTGTGCAGTGTTTTACAATATAAGGCCAGACAGTACAGTTACAATACAATTCAATACAAGAGGAATCAGAAGCCTGTGCTCGTTAGAGCTTACAATCTAAAAGGGAGGGTCAGATGACACAAAAAGTAACAACTGTGGGGGATAAGCTGATGGAGAAAATAAAAGTAATGTTAGTTGGAGACTGGATAGGGGTTCTCTAAAGAGAAGGGTTTTCAGGGATCCCAGATTTTTAAGGCTGCCACTTTGGTCCTCTGTTCACACATTTTTCACGTTCTACCAGATGGACTTTCAGGCCTCGGGTGATGCAAGTGTCGACCTCAAAGTGTTCCAAGCTGTTACTTGAGGGTTTTGTTCAGATTTAAACCTTTGTTTCTTGTGGGCTTGATGGCAATTCCAGGTTGCTATGTTTTTGTCCACTCCTCGGTTTTTTTCTTGAGTATGTCCTCTGGTCTATAAAGTCAAAATTTTCTATTCTATATATATATATTTTTTTTAAATCAAATTTGTTTAAGCAGGATACAGACCCATACAATTCTAGATAGAAAGGTGTAAACTAATATTGGAGGCCGTAGATATTGGATGCAGGCAAGTATGCATATGTGAAGGATTGGGGATGGTTAGGTTGCACTTTGATGTCCTTTAACTAATACTTCATTTACCTCCTAGCACAGCAGTGCATTGTAAGCCATAGTTGTGCACTGCAGACATGCTGCATTTTTATGCACCACACGTTAGAATGGTGTGAACAAGGCACAAGGATAACTATTTATTTTCAGTGTCTTTCCATTGAGCCCGCATTGATCGTTGCAAATCGGCACACATTGTGTAAACAAATTCTTTGTTTGCTGGGTGTAAGGTGAGTGATTTTAAAGACTGGACATTTTTTACCTTTTTTAAAGCATTTCTTGCATTAAGGTAAAAAATGCTCTGGTGTTTGCACCCCCCCCTCACCCTCCTTAATTACCTGAGTCCTTTCTCAGTCCAGCACTGTCCCCACCTGCAGCGGCTCTCTCCTCTCCCTCTGCTCACAGAGGCAGAAAAAGCTGCTGTCAACCAAATCCTGTGAACAGAGAGCAGGAGGCAGGGCTGAGCTGCACTGTGTTTGTCAATAGACACAAACAGCCCAGCTCGTATACGAGCCTGTATGTTTGACTCTGTAGCAAGCAGTTTGCTATAGGGGCAGACGGAGAAGAGGAGGAGCAGACAGTGCCAGCGGGGCACTGCAGAAGAGGGAGGTTCAGGGCAGCTCTATGCAAAACCATTGCACAGAGAAGGTAAGTATACAATTTATTTTTTTGTTATTTTGTTAAAGCCTCTGTATTAATAATAATAATAATAATAATAATAATAATAATATTTTATTTTTTTAAGTTGCTCTATCCCATTCTTGTACTTCTCTGTTGCAGGGGACATTGTGGGTGTTTATGAGTCCAGCAGCCCAAGTGAGCCTCTTGCTACTGGTATTGTGTCTGGTGTCACACAAAAAGTTATCAATATCGCCTTTGATGAAAGTCATAGCGATGCTTTAAATCTGAGTAGCGATAATACATACAGGCTTCTGAAGCTGGCAAATGATGTCACTTATAAAAGGATAAAAAAGTAAGTGCCTTTTATGTTTATTTCATACCCTACGCATGTATCAAATATATATATATTTTTTTTCTATAGCCTGAAGCATGGATGGATTTAGAATTTTCTGGTTTAATTTAAAAGAGAATTAAAAATATAATATACAATGCATTGCGAAAGTATTCGGTCCCCTTGAACTTTTCAACCTTTTGCCACATTTCAGGCTTCAAACATAAAGATATAACATTTTTATTTTTTGTGAAGAATCACCAACAAGTGGGACACAATTGTGAAGTGGAATGAAATCTATTGGATTTTTGAAACTTTTTTAACTTAACTAATAAAAAAATGAAAAGTGGGGCGTGCAAAATTATTCGCCCCCCTTGCGTTAATACTTTGTAGAGCCACCTTTTGCTGCGATTACAGCTGCAAGTCGCTTGGGGTATGTCTCTATCAGTTTTGCACATCGAGAGACTGAAATTCTTGCCCATTCTTCCTTGCAAAACAGCTCGAGCTCAGTGAGGTTGGATGGAGAGCGTTTGTGAACAGCAGTTTTCAGCTCTTTCCACAGATTCTCGATTGGATTCAGGTCTGGACTTTGACTTGGCCATTCTAACACCTGGATACGTTTATTTGTGAACCATTCCTTTGTAGATTTTGCTGTATGTTTGGGATCATTGTCTTGTTGGAAGATAAATCTCCATCCCAATTTCAGGTCTTTTGCAGACTCCAACAGGTTTTCATCCAGAATGGTCCTGTATTTGGCTGCATCCATCTTCCCCCTCAATTTTAACCATCTTCCCTGTCCCTGCTGAAGAAAAGCAGGCCCAAGCCATGATGCTGCCACCACCATGTTTGACAGTGGGGATGGTGTGTTGAGGGTGATGAGCTGTGTTGCTTTTACGCCAAACATATCGTTTTACATTGTGGGCAAAAAGTTCGATTTTTGGTTTCATCTGACCAGAGCACCTTCTTCCACATGTTTTGGTGTGTCTCCCAGGTGGCTTGTGGCAAACTTTAGATAAGACTTTTTATGGATATCTTTGAGAAATGGCTTTCTTCTTGCCACTTTATGTTTGAAGCCTGAAATGTGGCTAAGGGGAAAAAGTTCAAGGGGGCCGAATACTTTCGCAAGGCACTGTAAATTGGGGTATGAAACATAAAAAAAATAAAATAAAATCTGGACCCAGGGTTCCACAAATCTACAATGGATATATAAAGTATACATGCCCCTGTTAAAATAAAAGGTTTCTGTGATGTAAAAAATGAGAGGAAGATAAATTATTTCCTAACTTTAAACTATACAACTCAATTGAAAAGCAAACTGAAATCTGTAGGGGGGGGGGTGGTAACAATACAAAACTAAAATAATGTGGTTGCACAAGTGTGCACAACCTCTTATAACTGGGGATGTAGCTGTGTTCAGAATTAAGCAATCACATTCAAACTTGGAGTCAGTACACACCTGCCATCATTTTAAAGTGCACGCGATTAACCTCAAATAAAGTTCAGCTGTTCTAGTAGGTCTTTCCTGACATTTTCTTAGTTGCATTCCATGGCAAAAGCTATGGTCCGCAGAGAGCTTCCAAAGCATCAAAGGGATCTCATTGTTAAAAGGTATCAGTCAGGGGAAGGGCACAAAAGAATTTCCAAGGCATTCGATATAACATGGAACGCAGTGGAGACGATTATCATCAAGTGGAGAATATATGGCACAACAGTGACATTACCAAGAACTGGATGTCCCTCCAAATCTGAAGAAAACTGGTCAGGGAGGTTGCCAAGAGGCCTACAGCAACATGAAAGGAGCCGCAGGAATATCTGGCAAGTACTGGCTGTGTGGTACATGTGACAACAATCTCCTGTGTTCTTTATATGTCTGGGTTATGGGGTAGAGTGGCAAGAAGGAAGCCTTTATTTACAAAGATAAACATCCAAGCCCAGCTAAATTTTTCAAAAACCCATCTGAAGTCTCCCAAAAGCATATGGGAAAAATGTGTTCTGGTCAAATGAGACCAAGGTTGAACTTTTTGGCCATAATTCCAAAAGATATGTTTGGCCCAAAAGATGTGTTTGGTGCAAAAGAACGCACATCAACAAAAGAACAATGTTTGACACAAAAGATATGTTTGGCTCACATCAACAAAATAACACCATACCCACAGTGAAGCATGGTGGTGGCAGCATCATGCTTTGGGGCTATTTTTCTTCAGCTGGAACAGGGTCTTGGTCAGGGTAGGGGGAATTATGAACAGTTCCAAATACCAGTTAATTTTGTCACAAAACCTTCAGGCTTCAGCTAGAAAGCTGAACATGAAGAGGAAAAAACTGGCGTTCTTTTTTTTATTTTTAACCACAAATTTGATCGCCTCTGTGTTTATTTTTTGCGCTATCAATAAAAAAAGAGAACATTTGGAAAAAAACGCATTCTTTTTTACTTTTTGCACATTATATACAAAAATTTTTTTCCTCTGTTTAGGTTGATACGTATTCTACATATTTTTGGAAAATAAAATTGTAATAAGCGTTTGATTGGTTTGTGCAAAAGTTATAGCATCTACAAAATAGGGGATAGTTTTATGGCATTTTTATTATATATATATATATATATATATATATATATATATATATATATATATATATATATATATATATATATATATATATATATATTAATAAAAATGCCATAAAACTATCCCCTATTTTGTAGATGCTATAACTTTTGCACAAGTGGTAGTGGGATTAAAAATGCATTGATTACTGTGTAAATGTGACTGGCAGTGAAGGGGTTAACACTAGGTGGCGCTGTAGGGGCTAAGTGTGTCCTAGGGAGTGATTGTAACTGTGGGGGGGGGACTGTGTGTGACACGACACTGATCACCGCTTCCAGGGAGCTGTGATCAGTGACATTGTCACTAGGCAGAACGGGGAAATGCTTGTTTACAATAGCATTTCCCCGTTCTTCCTCTCTGTGAGACGATCGCGGACATCGAGACCACGGGATCCATGAACCTACTCACGGAGTTCACGGTGCACGTGATGGCATGGCGGCAAATTCAAAGGGACGTACAGGTATGCCCATTTGCGCAGCCGTGCCATTCTGTCAACGTAAATCTACGTGCAGCGATTGGCAAGCGGTTAAGGGTGTGTAGACTTGCGCAACCATATTGTTTGTTTTATTTTTTTATTTTTACTTCTCTCCACCTAAAAGATTTCAGTTTGTTGTACAGTTTAGAGGTCACATTAAAGGTGGAAAAAGTTCAGAAATTATTTATCTACGTCTCATTTTTTTTTTTTTTGTTTTTTTTTACATCACAGAAACCTGATATTTTAACAGGAGTGTGTAGACTTTTTATATCCACTGTATATCAAGTGGTTTTTAAGTGCCAGGGAACTTTTTGTAGATCATTCTTTATTTGACCTTTTACCCCAGACGTGTTGAATGCTGCCCAATTACATCAGTTTTAAGTTGCAAAAGTGCAAAAGCCCTTCCACAATGACAAGGTGACCAACCTTGGAAGGGCTTTATAGCCACTCTGGTATGAATGCTGCCTGAATTTTCTAAAAGTTCACTGCACTTATTCACACAGTTGTGCTCATAAGTTTACACACCCTGGCAGAATTTCTGATTTCTTGGCCATTTTTCAGAGAATATGAATGATAACACAAAAACTTTTCTTTCACTCATGGTTAGTGTTTGGCTGAAGCCATTTATTATCAATCAAGTGTGTTTACTCTTTTTGAAAATCATAATCACAACAGAAACTACCCAAATGACCCTGATCAAAAGTTTACAAAGGTTTGTATTATCATTCATAGTCTTTGAAAAATGGCCAATAAATCATAAATTCTGCCATGGTATGTAAACTTATGAGCACTTATGAGAACTGTAGGTCCCTTAGAACACAATTACTTAAATGAAGAAATTGATTTTACAGGTAGGTATGATGAAAAAAATCCCATTTTTTGCCCGTTCTTTGCAAAATAACTTAAGCTCTGTCAGATTGGCTGGAGAGCATCTGTGAACAGCATTTTTCATGTCTTGCCACAGATTCTCAATTGGATTTAGGTCTGGACTTTGACTGGGCCATTCTAACGCCTGAATATGCTTTGATCTAAACCATTTTATTGTAGCTCTAGCTGTATGTTTAGGGTTGTTGTCTTGCTGGAAGGTGAACCTCCGCCCCAGTCTCAAGTCTTTTGCAGATTCTTACAGGTTATCTTCTAAGATTGCCCTGTATTTGGCTCAATCCATCTTCCCATCAACTCTGACCAGCTTCCCTGTCCCTGCTGAAGAAAAGCACTGTGGTCAGTGTGAAACGCATCACCTCCTGGGTTCGGGCACTTTTTGGCTGTCATTTGCTATTTTGAAACAAACAAGTTGGAATGTTCCTTTGGTGTGCAGCCATTCTTTTCTTCTCATTGATCATCAGTGGTGAGCCATGGCTTGCACCCAGCACATCCGGACTCTAGTGATTGCTCACCTGAAGCAGCATTTTCCTTCCTTGAACTCTGAAGAAAAGCACCCCCACAACATGATGCTGCCACCACCATATTTCAGAGATATGCTCAATGATTCACCTTCCAACTTAACAATGATCCTAAGCGCGCAGCCAAGACAGTACAGGAGTGGCTTATGGACAACTCTGTGAATGCCTTAGAGTGGCCCAGCCAGAGCCCTGACTTGACCCCCATTGAACATCTCTGGCGAGAACCGGAAATGGCTGTCCAGCAATGTTTCCCATCCAACCTGAATAAGCTTTAGAGGATTTGCAGAGAAGAATGTCAGAAAATCCCCCCAATCCAGGGGTGCAGGCTGTAATTGCTGCCAATGGTGCTTCAAAGGGTCTGAATACTTAAGGGTCTAAATACTTAAGGTAGAAGTTCACCCAAAACCTAACTAACTCTAAAGCCCCGTACACACGAGAGGACTTATGTCCGACAGACTTCCGAAGGAGTTCCGTCGGAGTTCTGCTGGAATTCCGACGGAGTTCTGACAGACTTTTCGGCTGAGCGGACTTGGCCACACACGATCACACTAAACTCCGACGGATTCGAACGTGATGACGTACGACTCGGCTCGAATAAGGAAGTTCATAGCCAGTAGCCAATAGCTGCCCTAGCGTCGGTTTTAGTCCGTCGAAGTAGCATACACACGAGCGGATTTTTCGAAGGGGACCGGGTCCGGCGGAGTTCCTTTGGAAAAATTTGAAGCATGTTCCATATTCTAAAGTCCTTCGGACTTTGGCGAGTCAAAAGTCCATTGCAGCCCACACACGATCGGATAGTCTGACGGACTCAGTCCTTCGGACTTTGGATGTTGAAAAGTCCGCTCGTGTGTACGCAGCATAAATCTATGACTATCTACGACACGTTCCAAAACATATCTAAAGTAGAAATCGCTATACTTTCTTTTTCTGAAGCCTATACTTGCTTTTTCTGAAGCCCATCCGGTCCTGTCTGCAGCAGTGGATGTTGTGTGCAGGAGAGAACGGACAATGGCTGGGAGGTGACTTCACCCATAGAGTTACTATGGGGCTTCCGTTGTTGGCTACCTCTCCTCCACACACCTATACGCTGAAGCCACCGCTGACAGCTCAGTGTGGGACTGGACGAGAGCTGCTGCAGAAAATATATACGTATAGCGATTGTTTATTTACAGGGCTAGATAGTTTTGTTTTAGAATGTGGCTGAGAGTAGGTTTGGAGTTAGTTTTGGGTGAACTTCTACTTCAAGTACATGTGCTAAAAAAAATTTTTCTTTTTAATAAATTCACAGACATTTCTAAAATTCTGTTTTCACTTTGTCATTATAGGGGTACTAAGTGTAGATTAGCGAGGAAAAACATTTAATTTTAAACAACTGTAGTATCTGGCTTTTTCTTGAATCATGTTTTTGTCCAGTACTTTGCATGTAGAGCAGGGGTGTGCAAACTGTGCAGCGGGTGTGCGCGTGTACCTCTGGTGGCTCTCCTGGGCAAAGATTATATATATTATTTTTATTTTTTTGCCCAGGAGAGGCATTCTGCCGCAGTATGTCTGCGTGAGCCGGTTGGGAACCAGTTAAGAGGGAAGTTTCAGGAAAATTTTTTTTATTTTAAATACAGAACTGTAAAAAAGGGTTAGTGGCCAATGTATCAGTGCCCATCTGCAGCCTCTGAGGGGACAGGGAGGGTGGTGGAACAAGCGCCGACGGTGCACATACGGGAGAATCTCCTGTTTACTCTTCGGCCTCTTTAATACAAAGTCCTGCCTACTATGATAGACATAAAAGTCATCCACTGCCAGCCCAGGAGATTACAGACACTGCTGAGCAAACAGGAGATTCTGCTGTATGTAATCTGATGACACTCGTCCCGTCCCCTCCGAGGCAGCACCGATGAATATGATATATATCTTTTTTGGCCCTGGGGGCCACAAAAGAGATCTATAATTACCAGGGGGGCTCTATTAAACTGGAATATGGGCTGCAAGTGGTCCACGGGCCAGGCTTTGGACATGCACAAACTAAATCATTTTAAAGTAAACAGTCAGGTAATTGTACTAAACTTACATTTTACTTTTAATTATTGTTTTTTCATTTATCTATAGGGCATTGATTACACTGAATCAGTACCGCACAGGACCTGCAACTCACATAATAGATGTCCTTTTCGGATTATCTGAACCAAGCAGTGCTGGGTTGGCAAGTGAGTCCATTATAAAAATGCATTTGTTGTTATCTGCTAGCTAATGCATGAGATGCTAAAGGGCAAACATTAGTAATTAAAAGGCTTGGGCACTTGCCTTTTCTGGAGAAAATACTGTGCCAGTTCTTCTTGCAGTATTGTTCATATAACCAAAAGCAAAGGCATCTACGGTATGCTGCATGGGAGAATTGCTCAGTCTGACTTCTGATCCTCCCTTTCAAAAGAGATCACAAGGCCAAACCCCCAGACCTAGTTAAATTTCTCTATATATGTGCAACACCACCAAGCTACCCAATAAAAAAATATGTATATACCAAATTCATCAAACCCAAAAAATATCATGGTGTATGAATAGACTTCTGTTACTGAAAAGCTGCTATTTTAGACCCCTTTCAAACTGGAGGCGTTTTTTAAGCGCTAAAGGGTTAAACATAGCGCTTGAAAAATTCTTCCCTTGCAGCCCCAGTGTGAAAGCTCGAGTTCCTTCACACTGACAGTGCGCTGGCAGGGCGTTAAAGTCCTGCAAGCAGCATCTTTGGGGCGGTGGAGGAGCGTTTTATACACCACCCCTAAATTGCCCCTGCCCATTGAAATTAATGGGCACCGCTGCCAAAGCACTTTGGCAGCGACGCTACATGGTGGCATTTAACCTTTTCTGCTTTCTTCGGCTGCTAGTGGGGGTTAAAAGTGGGGGCTAAAACTAGCAGCTCTTTACCGCTAACACTGTCCGTGGCTTAGTGTAAAAGGGCTCTAAAATGAACTGTGAACTTTAAACTGATGTTATGAAAAAAAAACGGCACTATTTACTCTTTCTGGAAAGGCACCATCAATGCTGAAAGATATATATCCAGGTTTTAGAGCAGCTTATGCTCAGGCAAGAATGGGACAACATTCCTTTTCCAAAACTCCAGCAACTGGTCTCCTCAGTTCTCAGACATTTACAGAGTGTTGTTAAAGTGCTAGTAAACTCTATTACACCACTTGTACATATAATAAGGCTTACCTGTAGGTACTGTGAATATCTCCTAAACTTGCACAGTACAGGGGACATTCAGAGTGCATGCAACCGGTGACCTCACTGGGGCATGTGCTCCGAATGGTCCGCCTTACAGTGCCAGACCTTCAGAGCCCATGCCAAAAATGTCGGAGGACATGCGCAGTAGTGACGTCATTACTCCTCCGGCTGCTCATGTAGCTGGACGCCGCAAACCCAAAAGGAAGATTGGAAAGATGTGGACCCTCTCAACGGTGACATTACGGCTGTGGAGGGCTTCCTTCTACTAGCACATTATATCATTGCCTTGTGGGGAATTTTTTTTTCCAGCAGCTGCAGGTTTACTACCACTTTAAAAGATGGGGGGGGATGCTACATCATGGTAAACATGACCCGGTCCCAACTTTTTTAGAGTTGGGATTGTATCACAATCCTACAAACCTGTGTTCCATTGCTCAGTTCCAGGAGGACTGCAATCTGTATTTTCTCTGACAAAGCTCCACAAAGGATTCATATGTTATGGGAGCTGTGATGGCCGATAGCAATAACCGACCATAAGAAGGGATTATCTTGGATCTGCTATCCGACATATACCTTTTTTGGGAAAGTGTGTTTGACCCTCTATAATTAACCACATGCTGACCGGGCCATAGCCGAAAGACGGCTACAGCGCGGTCGGCTTATTCTGGGTGGACGTCCGTGGGAAACCTTGTCCCCATGTTGATAAATACAAGGGCCTCTTCCCGACAACCCTGGTCGTTGGTTGTCGCGGTCTGCAGGCAGGGGGCTTAGAATCCAGGGGCCCCCAGATTCCGGCCCCCCACCCTATGTGAATGAGTATGGGGTACGATGTACCCCTACCCATTCACCTGGAGGAAAAAAGTGTTAATAAAAAACACAACACAGGTTTATAAAATACTTTTAGACAGCTCTTCCTCCTTCGGGGGCCTTCTCGCCGGACTCCTCCGCTATCTTCTGCTCTTTTACCACTAGTTCTTTTACTAGCAGAAGAGCCAGGCTTTCTCCTTTGTCGCCGCCATCCGGGGGTCTTCTTCTGACTTCGGGGGTCTTGTCCCGCTCTTCGGTTCTTCTTGCCGGGCCTCCGCTGTCTTCTTACAGCTCTTTAACTAGCGCTGGCCCGGTCTTGTCACTGTCTCCCTCCTCCCTTCTCCCTTCTCCCTTCTCCCTCCTCCTCCCGTTGTGCGGGGTCACCGGGTGATGTCACATGGTGACCCCCGCCCCTTATGATGTCACAGTCCTGGAGGATGCTTCTTTCTAAGTCCGCAGGACTTTTGGGAACAAAAAGTCCGCTGGAGCCAACACATGGGCAGATTGTCCGATCGTGTGTACGTGGCAAAAGAGTGATATCGGTGGTCCCCTTGGTAGAGCAAGGATTAGGGTTTTTCAAACCTTATTTTTTTTTATGGTTCCAAAACCATACGAGGATGTCAGACCCATTTTGGAGTTCAAAGATATAAACCGGGTTTGAATATGCATTCTTTTCGCATGGAGTCAATCCAATCAGTAGTCTCCGTCCTACAAGTGGGAGAACTTCTGGCATCAGTTGACATCAAGAATGCTTTTTCCCATGTACCATTTTTTTTTTTCCTGCTCACCAGAAATTTACGCTTCAAGGTAGAAAATCTTCATTTTCAGTTAGTAGCTCTGCCTTTTCGGTCTAGCTACTCCACCTTCAGCGTTTACAAAGGCCCTGCTCATTTCTTTAGCTAGGGTAATGGCTCGAGGTATAACAATACTAGCCTGTTTAGATCTTCTCTTCATCGATCAATTCGGTAGCCCACTTAATCCAAACTTTGGTCAGCTACCTGGAAATACCTAGGTTGGATTCTCAGACTAGAGAAATCCTCCTTGAATCCATCACGGAGATTGCAGTACTTGGAACTGATCATTGATATAGCTCGGAAGAGAATGGTTGTTTTTTATTTATTTTTCTCCAGTCATCTTCCAGGACGGCACACCTGAGAGATGACTGGTCCACCTGACAGGAAACACAATCAACAACGAGTTTAAAAGTCCCCACCCCTCCCTCAGACCCTCAGTTCTTGATTGTGTTTCCCACAGGATGACAGCGAAACCAAGTTTCTTTCTAAAAGGTTTTTTCCTTGGGGTCTGGGACCCCGTGTTTTTCTCGTGAGGTTCTTTTTTTTAGGGACTTGAACAGACAGGGTCTGTGGTGCTCCCTTGTATACCCCCAGGAGAAATCTTGGGGGGGTATTCCTCACTCAAGGTCTCCTTAGGGAGCCTTGTATGAGCCTCGTGGGACAGGGGAGTTGTCCCAGTAGGCTATTCCCCTGTTGTATTGGCCTACCTGCACATTCGTTGGTGGAGTGGTGAGGTGATGCCTTTCCTTATGCGGACGCGGATGGCCTGCGTTCCAACGCCACAGCGCATGTCCGGAAGTCCAAGGGCGTCACTTCCGGGTATCGAGTTCCGGAAGTTGAGATGGCTGGACGCACCGGCGTGCGTTCCAGCCTCAGTGCGCAGGACCGGAAGAGGCCGTGCGTCATTTCCGGGCGACGGACCTCCTTAAAGATGGCGCTGATCGGCGCGTTTTTTCAAACCGAACGGGTGTGCTGTAATACACCCAGTCTCCTCGTCCTGCAAGACGCTTTCCTGACACTTGGAAAAGACAACAAGGGGATGCTCGAGACCTGATCCAGCGATCCTGCAGGGCAGCAAATCGTCATGGAAGAGGAAGGTCAGTCTGAGCAGACAATCGTTGAGGTCGCCACTGGGGGTGAGTGATCCAACTTTATTTAGGGGCAGGGTTCTCGGGGTAGAGCTCCTGTGCCCCTTTTAGGACTTGTGTAGCTAAATTGTCTATTTTTTGACTATTCCCAGGGACCGAAAGCTCTGCCCAGGGGTCAGCTGCTAGGTCTAAGGGGAAGGTTACTTCAAAGTCCAGGCGTTGTGGTTACTGTAACGCTAAGTTAGCACAAGACCACTCCAAACCTTTCTGCGATCGATGTATCATCAAGCTCGCAGGCAGGGAGACCGCTCAGGTCGTGAAGGAATGTAGGGCCTTACAAGCAGAAATGTTGGCTACCCTTCAAACTTTTCAGTCCACCCTTGTGAAGGGTTTGCAGGAAGTACCGTCAGAGAGAGAGACTCCTCAGTTACAGGAAAACCTTTCCACATCTTATGCGGAAAGTTCCCAGGGCCAAGTCTCCCTATTATCTGAGGTAGAGGAAGGCCAAGTACCAGATTGTAGTTCTGGAGAGGAAGATTCAGACCAAGATAGCCAGGGGGAGGCTAAGCTTGGGGGATTTTTGTTCCCGAGTGAGGACATGGAGGGTTTATTAAAAGCCATTTACGCCTCAGAAGATATTCAGGTTCCCTCTGCTCAAGTCTCAGCTCAAGATAGAGTATATAGAGGTTTAGGAAGGTTACAGACCAAGACCTTTCCCATCCACCAGTCTCTGAAGGAGATAATCCTTAGAGAATGGAAGGAACCTGAACGCAAGCTTCTCAAACTGAAAGCTTGGAAAAGGAGGTGTCCCTTTAAAGATGAGGAGGAGGAAAAAATTTTTAAAGCTCCTCGCCTGGATGCAGCCTTAGCGCAAGTATCTAAGAGGTCCGATTTGTCCTTTGAAGATTCCGGAAATATCCAGGATCAGATGGATAGAAAGTCGGAAACTTTACTCAAAAGAGCCTGGGAGGCGAATGCGGCAGCAATGGCGCCTGCCCTAGCTTCCGCCTGTGTAGCCAGAAATGCTGACACCTGGCTGGGCAAATTAATGGATCATGTTTCCCGCAGTAGGGAGGCTAAAGAGATTGTAGACTCGCTCGAAGTAATCAGTCGAGCAGTAGCATATGTGGCAGATGCAGCTGTAGAAACTGTTAGGACCACAGCTAAAGCAGCAGCACTTTTGAACTCTTCCAGGAGAGCTCTATGGGTCAAGACCTGGGATGGGGATTTTACTTCCAAGTCTCGCCTATGCGGCATCCCCTTTGAGGGTTCCTTGCTGTTTGGTTCAGGCCTAGATCAGGTTTTGTCCCGATCTACGGAGAAGGGCAAGAAATTTCCTGTAAGGCCCAAGAAAGAAAGGGGTAAGAAATTTTTTCGAGGCCCCTATTCAAAGACCCATCATAAGGGGAAAACTGAACCAAGGAGGAAATGGAACTTGGGGAAAGGAAAAGAAAAAAGTGCAATTCTTTTCTCCAGCTCCGGAGCCTCTCAGAAAGAAGGTAAATGACGCCACCGTAAAGGTAGGCGCAAGACTCAGCGAATTCCTTCCACAGTGGGAAAGGATTACGCAGAGTCCATACATTCTAAACCTTTTAGAAGTGGGGTACAGACTGGAATTTCAGACCCATCCCCCACAGGAATTTCTGGTTACTTTTCCTCCCAGGGACCCAACCAAGGCAGAAGGGTTACTGAAAAATCTAAAGGAGCTAGCAGAGCAAAGGGTTATTACTCCAGTACCAACCAATCCGCTTACCCAGGGTTTTTACTCACACGTATTTGTGGTTCCAAAACCCTCAGGAAAATTTCGGTTGATAATAAATTTGAGAAGACTCAACCGTTACCTGCTTCACAAGAAGTTCAGGATGGAGAGTATTTACTCAGTAAGAAAGCATCTGCAGAGAGGAGTTTTTATGGTCACCCTGGACCTAAAAGACGCTTATCTACACGTACCCATTGCTCCCGAACACCAGAAGTACCTACGCTTCGCAGTTTGCATACAGCAGAGGATACAACACTGGCAGTTCAGGGCTCTTCCCTTTGGGCTGGCGGCAAGTCCAAGGATATTCACAAAGGTGTTAGCCGAAGTAGTGGCATACCTACACCTGCAGGGGATAGGGTTAATACCCTACCTGGACGACTTGCTGATCTACAGTGTGGATCAGAGGCAAGCAGTAATAGACAGAGACATAGTGTTGGAAACTCTGGAGACCTTGGGCTGAATGGTCAGTCAGGAGAAGTCCTCACTGACTCCATCTCAGTCCAAGCTATACCTAGGCTACCTGTTAGACTCGCAGGCACAGAAGGTATTCTTACCAACAGAAAAGGTAACGAAGGTCCAGAATGCGGTTGTCACCCTTCTCGAAAGAGGAGAAGCCTCTCTGAGATATATAATGAGATTGCTGGGCCTCATGACGGCCTGCATTCCGGCAGTAACCTGGGCACAACTCCATTCTCGGGAGCTTCAGTCTTTTCTACTTGCCTCATGGGGAGGAAAAAGAGAAACATTAGAGAACAGAGTACCCATCACAGAGGAGGTATCTCGTTCTCTGCGGTGGTGGCTCGACCCACAGAATTTGTTGAATGGTCGCCCCTGGTCTCAGGTAAACCCTTTGGTCCTAACCACGGACGCCAGCGCCTGGGGTTGGGGGGCTCATCTGGGAGACCGATATACCCAGGGGTCCTGGAACCACAGCCAAGCCAGGGAGTCTTCCAATTTCAGGGAGCTTCTGGCAGTAGGCAAAGCCCTAGACTATTTCCGAGAGGAACTGCAGGACAGGGAGGTTCAGGTCCTCTCGGACAACCTGGTCACGGTGGCATACCTAAACCACCAAGGAGGGACAAGGTCGGTCAAACTAAGACGGTTAGCGCAACAGATCCTTGTGAAGGCAGAAAAGAGGGTCCTTTCACTGTCAGCGATTCATATAAAGGGCTCACTCAATCTGCAAGCAGATTTTCTAAGCAGACAGCCCATCCTTCAAGGGGAATGGGGATTGAGCAAAGAAATCTTCTTCCTGGTGTGCAAACATTTTGGCAAGCCAGAAATAGATTTGTTCGCTTCCCGGGAGAATGCGAAGGTTCTCAGGTTTTTCTCCCTTTACAAAGATCAAGAAGCAGAAGGGATAGACGCTCTTGTACAAGTGTGGGATTTCAGACTGGCTTATGCCTTTCCCCCATTGGTGCTCCTTCCCAGAGTCCTACAAAAATTAAGCCTACTCAAGGTCAGTCCTGATACTGATAGCACCCTGGTGGCCCAAGAGAGTTTGGTTTCCCACCATTCAGAGTCTCGCGATAGCTCCCCCGCTGCGTCTGCCGGTGCAACGAGACCTACTCAGTCAGGGTCCAGTCTTTCACCCCGACCCGGGTCGTCTCTCTCTGACAGCATGGCTATTGAAAGGGAAATACTCCGAGACAGGGGCTGTTCGGAAAAAGTGATAGATACTCTTCTCCTCAGTAGGAAAGGCGTCACCAGAAAGATTTATGCAAAGGTCTGGAAAGTCTTCTCCCACTGGCTACAGTCTAAGGAGGGGGCTCTCCAGATGATACCCACCATCCTAGACTTTCTTCAGGAGGGGGTGGACCAGGGTTTGGCAGTTAGCACCCTAAAGGTCCAGGTGGCAGCCCTGTCCGTGTTTTTTGATAGGAAGCTAGGACAGGAGCCGCTAATAAAAAGATTTTTGTCGGCCAGGGAAAGGGTAGTTCCAGTTAGGTCGGTCAGTTGCCCTCCATGGGATCTGTCCCTGGTATTAGATGCCCTAACAAGGGGGCCTTTTGAGCCGGTGGCTCAAATTTCGGTTAAGCTTTTATCATTTAAGTTGGCCTTCCTCCTGGCTATCACTACGGCCAGGAGGGTGAGTGATATACAGGCTCTATCGATTAAAGAGCCGTTTTTGCGCATCCTAGAGGATAGGGTAATCCTCACTCAGGATCCTCTTTATTTGCCAAAGGTAGCTTCATTATTTCACAGAACACAGGAGATTATTCTCCCGTCCTTTTGCCAGAATCCTAAGAATAAGGAAGAGGAAAGATTTCATTTCTTAGATGTCAGGCGTTGTCTCCTAGTCTATTTAGAAAGGGTGAAGGACTTTAGGAGATCCAGTCATTTATTGGTCACTTTTTCAGGGAAGAAAAAGGGTCTTCAAGCATCTAAGTCTACGATAGCTAGATGGGTTAGACAGACCATATCCATCGCTTATAGACAGGCAGGTAAACCAGTACCAACCCGCCTTAAGGCGCATTCAGCTAGATCCCTAGCGACCTCCTGGGCAGAGAGGGCAGGCGCCTCAATTGACCAGATCTGCAAGGCAGCAACATGGACGAGCCATAGAACATTTCTGAGGCACTACAGAGTGGAGCTGTTGTCCCCTCAGGATTTGGCATTTGGCAGGAAGGTCCTACAAGCGGTTGTCCCGCCCTAAAGGTAGGCCTGAACTTCTTGCTTATCCTCTCAGGTGTGCCGTCCTGGAAGATGACTGGAGAAAATGACCAGTTACACTTACCGGTAACGTCTTTTCTAGGAAATCTTCCAGGACGGCAGGCCTACTCCCTACCCTTGTTTTATTGGTGATATATTAATTCTTCACAGAATGTTCCCTCTGACACTGGTGTGGGATTTTCTTTACCATAACTGAGGGTCTGAGGGAGGGGTGGGGACTTTTAAACTCGTTGTTGATTGTGTTTCCTGTCAGGTGGACCAGTCATCTCTCAGGTGTGCCGTCCTGGAAGATTTCCTAGAAAAGACGTTACCGGTAAGTGTAACTGGTCATTTTTTGTTTTTTTTTGTTTTTTTTCCCCCAGGAAAGGATCAGTTCCATAAGGGAACTGATTACGTTACTCAAGTCAAAGAAGAATCCTTCTATTCAGCTTTGCATGAATTCATTGGGAAAGATGGTGGCTTCTTTTGAGGCCGTTCCTTATGCACAGTTTCATTTAAGACTGCTGCAAAACAGTATCCTGTCAACTGGGAACAAGAAGGCCCAAGCTCTGGGCTTCCTAATGCGTTTATCCTCCAATGTGCGTCAAGAGCTCCAATTGGTGGTTGATAGCCAAGAATCTTCAAAAAGAGGAATCCTTTTTTTTTTTTTTTTTTTACCAGTTACCTGGAAGGTGGTAACAACAGATGCCAGACTTCTGGGCTGACGAGCAGTCCTGGAAGAAGCATCTGTCCTAAGGAAATGGTCCAAATCAGTGATGACCTTGTCCATCAATATTCTAAAGATTTGGGCAGTACGCGTGGTCCTCGAGGCCTGGATGCTCAAACTACAGAATTGTCCTATCGGGATCCAATCCGACAGTGCCACAGCTGTGGCTTTTATCATTCACCAAGGGGGCACAGGAAGTCGCGTGGCCCAGGAAGAGGTGAATCATATTCTATCTTGGCACAAAACAACATTCCTTGCCTATTTACAATTTTCATTACAGGAATAGGAATTGATAGGCGGACTACTCTGGTTTGTAACTTTATTCAGGGGGTAATGCGGATTAATCCTCGAGTTTGGTAACCCCTGAACCTTGGGACTTAATTTTAGTCCTGTCTGCTTATAGAAGCAGTCTTTTTTTCAGAGCCAGAACGAGATATTCCCTTGGTCCTCTTGACGGGGGGGGAATAATTTTCTTGGTTGCCATATCTTCTGCATGAAGAGTATCAGTGTTGGCTGCTTTTTCTTGTAAGGAGCTGTATTGGTTGTTCAGAAGGATGAGGCTGTATTGCGACCTCATCCTGAATTCTTCCCGAAGGTAGTATCAGGTTTTCATTTAAACCAGGATATTGTTCTGCCTTCATTTTTTCCAGAACTTAGTTTCTGTGGAAGAAAAGTCGCTACATTTTCTTGATGTGGTGAGAGCGATCAAGGTCTATTGAAAGTGTCCGCTCAGACTTGTAAACAAAGGTTTTGTTTGTGTTGCCAGATGGTCCTAAAAGAGGACAGGCAGCATCGAAATCTGTTTCTAAATGAATTTGTCAAGTGATTTTTTCAAAATTATGGTTTTAAGAGGAAAGTTCCTCCTTTTTATATAAAAGCACACTCCACCAGGGCTGTTAGTGCTTCTTGGGCAGTGCATCACCAAGCCTCCATGGCTTAAATCTGCAAGGCCATAACTTGATCTTCAGTCCATACATTTACCAGATTCTGTCAAGTAGATGTAAAAGGCATGAGGACTTCGCCTTTGGGCGCAGTGTACTGCAGGGTGCAGTATGAGTCCTCTAGTCTGTTGGTGCCCTACTTTGTTGTGTCTCCCTCCCTTCAGTTGGCATTGCTATGGGGACATCCCACATAGTAACTACTATGGCTCTGTATCCGTGAGGTACGATAATAAAATAGGCTTAACTGAAAAATCCTTTTCTTTGAAGTACATCATGGGACACAGTGGTCCCTCCCTTCTTGGTATACACATGTATTGCTTTGCTACAAAACTGAGGTACTTCCACCAGTGTGAGGGGTTATATAGGGAGTGCACTTTTTAATTTAGGGCGTGCCAGTGTCCATCACCTGAAGGTGGCCTATAACCCACAAAATAACTACTATGGCTCTGTGTCCTGAGATGTACTTCAAAGAAAAGGATTTTACAGGTAAGCTGTTAAAAATCCTATTTTTTGTAGCACACAGATAAGGCTGAGGGAGTTTGATTCATTTTATTAAAGCTAAACATTTTTAAGATCACTTTGTATTGTCATTTCAGATACGTACTTTTCTGTTTCCTTTTCAGTAGAAGCTTCCTGAAGGCTCTGTTCACATCTAGGTGTCCCAGATCGCCGCGATTCTGCCTGCAATCCCGAATTGTTGCAAAACGTGGGACACGCTTGCATTACCCGTCGCATTCGAATGTCGCCCCAATCGTGGTGACAAATCATGCCGTGATTGGGGTGCCATGGGAAATGACGAGGATTTCAAGTGTGTCCCGTGATCTGCAGCGATTCGTAATCATGGGCAGAATTGCGGCGCTTCCGCCCACGATCCGGGATGCTTAGATGTGAACGGAACCTTACAGAACTGGCCCACCTAAACCTAATATTTTAGTCATTGGTGGAGCTTGGTGAGCTGAGCCAGCCCTAGCTTCTTCTCTATCTAGCATGCTCCATCTGCAATAATTCCTTAGCATAATTTCAAACTCCGTAATGTTTAGTGCACTGACTATATAGTGGTAGCTGTCACAGAACGGTAGGCTGCACAACAAGGTTGCTTAAAGTTTAGCTGTAGGAAAAACTTCTTGAGGCCACAGTCTAAAAGGCAAATTCTCCTTGGTTTAGCAGATTTCTTCCACTGTCCTGCTGTGTCTTTGGAGCAGGAAGTGAAGGAAAATTTCCCCAGAGTTACACAGACAACAGAAATACAGTATAAAATGAAGGGGTTTTAACTCTTCCCTACTCATAAAAAACTTCTGATGGATATAAAGTCCAGGCACCCAAAGGTTTCAGTATGTTTGGGCAATGTTATAGTAGTGTCACAGCCTTACTCCCCCTCTAACTCCAAACCCCCCCCCCCACCCCACCCTAGGGGGGTGGGAGGAGCTGGGCAAGCTTTAACACCACCAGGAAGTGCCAGCGCTTTGCCAGATCAGAACAGTCAGACAACTTGACAGAAGCAGCTGTCAGCATGTGGTCCCTGCACTTTATACCTGTAGGCAGTTTTTTCTTTTTTTTTTTTTTTTTCTTTTAATGAAGTAACCGAGTCCCTATTATATAAAAAAATAAAAAATAAAAAAAGCTCTACATTATAAATAAGCATTTAAAGAGAATTGGATATCTAGCATTCTTTACTTCTTATGCTGCCTTCTCTCCAGCAAAATCTTTAGTTTATAGTGGGTGTCGGCACAGGTTCATTTTAAATCGGCCTTTGTTTTAGGTTTACTTGGCATTTTCAGTTAATTTTTCTCTTGTGCCTCTAGGACCAGTGGAATTTCTCAATCCATCTTTGGATGATTCACAGAAGGAGGCGGTTGTTTTTTCCTTAAACCAGAGAGAAGTTGCAATTATTCACGGCCCCCCTGGTACCGGTAAGACGACAACGGTGGTGGAAATCATCCTACAAGCTGTGAAGCAAGGACTAAAGGTGAGAAGAGGGTCATGCTTGTCAGAACTCTGTTCTTCCCAGTAAACAGTTGTGTTATATTACAATGCTGAATTCAATCACTTTCATTAGGACACCTGCTGCTGAGCCTAACACTGCTTACCGCAGATATATTGTTTGTTGGGCCTGAACTAGCAGGCAGTGACATGTCTTCAGTGAATTAAAAATGTGATTTATAAAGCCAATGTTGCTTCTTGCCAGTAAACCAGTTTATGGTAGGAAATCTTCCCAAGTACATTGGGGAAATGATTGTTCTATATTTACTTCTTTACAGTGTACATAAAATGGCAAGTTTTTTGTAACGACTGTCCTCCATCTGCTGCCACACTACTCGCCTAAACCTGTCTATAGATTCCCATGCAGCCTTGAGTGCAGTACAGAGCACGAATTGGAATGCATGTGCTTAGTTTTAGTTAAGGTGAGTGGGGTTGAAAGTTTGTCAGGTTTTTATTGCTATTTGTGGCCATGCTCAAGCACATTTCCCTCATTTGCTGTTCTGACAAACATGTCACCAGTGCAGAAAGTGAACAGTAATCTTCAGAGACCTAGGCAGTTATAAAAAGCTGATGGAGATCCTGGCATTCCACCGTCCTACCAAAAAAATGTTTCATTGCGTACATGTCCCTGTTTCTCAAAAGCTAGCCATTTACCAATAGAATTTCACTTAAAGTGGAAGTCCAGTCAAATCCTGTCTAAATTTAAATGTGTTACCAGCCCCATTCTGAGCCTTCTACTAATAACCTGTAAAGGAAATATGTCTATACTTAACTATTCTGAGGGTGCCCCGGTCTGGTTACGTGATCTCCCCAGCTGCTGGCTTCAGTGAAGAGGTGAGTTTGCCAACAATGGCTGTAATGCAATGTCAGCCATAGAGGAGTTCCAGCCTAGGGAAAACAACATTAAAGGTCAGCAGATACAAATACTGTAGCTGCTGACTTTTAATATAAGGACACTTACCTGTCCAAGGATCCCACAATCTCGCCACCCTATGCTTCCCCTTTTAGGTGGAGCTCTGCTTTAAGCTGTCCATACATGGATTAAATTTCAGCTGGGACCAGCCGAGATTTGAACTTTGAATGTGTGGGCAGGCTGATCGATGGATCGACTTGGGTACAACCAACCTGTTGGATTTTTTTTACCTGCAATTACTGCTGATGACTTTAACCGCTAGCAGTAATCATTGGGGTTGATTTACTAAATCTGGAGAGCGGAAAAACTGGTACAGCTCTGCCTAGAAACCAAATATATTGTATTCTAGGGTTTTTGTCAAAGTTTACCTGAACAGGCTGAAGTTAGAAACTAGCTACAATGCAGAGCTGCACCAGATTTTGCACTCTCCAGTTTTAGTAAATCAACCTCTTTGAGTTCTGCTGGCCAGGAAGGCTCTCCTCACCAATGGCCTGCTTTACAATGGGGCATCTATTGTCGGCTGTCCCTCCTCTACACTGAAGCCAATTTCTGGGAGTTGATCATGTTATCATACAGGAGGGCCCTCAGATTTTGTTTAGTATACAAATCTTTCCTTTACAGGGTAGTTTAGTATGAGGCTTAGAATGGGGGCAGGAACAGGTTTACCTGGACTGGACTTCTACTTTCAAGTATTCATACAAACGTTCAGCAAAATCTTTCTTAGGAGCATATGATCGTATCATCATGGACTCAACAAATTTCCTATGTTTTGTGTAATTGCAAAGCTGTTGTTGAATTCTAACATTCAGAAATACTGGATATTCTGAATTTATTCAAATTTCCTTTAATCCAGTTGAACAAACTTAATATACTACACCGAAGATTTTAATCTGCATTTGTCTTTCATACATTCCTATAACAGCTTACACAAACAAACTAATGTTGATGATAATGAAAGTTTTACTGCTGGATTAAAGTTTTCCAAACGTGCAAATTGATTTTTCCTGCCAGGGACCACATCCACAGTTAGAATTGTGTTCAGAAAGAATCAATAAATTTTTGTTATCCTTTTTGATTTTCCAGCTCACTATGGTCAAAATTGATTTGTTGATTTGTCCCCATTAAGTCCTAGAAAATCCAATAAACACTCCAAAAACAAACAGTTTCTAATGAAATTCTACTGGCTAGCTAAACGCCCAACTCCAGGATTTTTTTTCCCCCCATGCAGTAGGGCTGTGCCCACACTACATGGGTTAACTGCTCATCTTGACTAGAAGTGGACACAGTGCCCTATACTCACCCGATCCTTTGATCCTGTGGAAAACGGCACTCCCCTCTGTCCAGCAGTGTACGGTTTTTGACGCCTTCACTTCCAGAGCCGGCCTTTGAGTATGAGGATGTCGGGAACAGTCCATCGCCCAGATAGATGGAAAGAGGCAGGAGCCAAAGGGACCACTCTTGTGAGTATATCTCGGCTGTCTAAACCCCTAGACCAAAACGAGCATTTACCCCTTGCAGTGTGGGCACAGCCCCATTGCATAGTAAAACAAAAAATAAGCCTGGAGTTCAGTTATAAATGAAGTTCCTAGCACTGGTAGTGTTGCCAGCAGAACAGAATATGATAGGATGTCTCCACAACAGGGCTTTAGATACCAATAAAATGCCAACCGAGGTTATTCCCAGAAAGGTTCTATTTTAAAACTTAAAAGAGTGCCTAACCTTAGCTCTATTAGTCCAGGATTATTCTACATAGAAAAGTTTTGACATAGAGAGAAAAGATTCGACATTATAGAGACAATAGCAAAAAAGGTTGAATGTGCCTAACCTAACTCCTATTAGTCCAAGATTATTCAACATGAGGATTCGAAGAAGCAGTCGCTGTGAGTGGACATTTATGGTCAAATGCTCTGCCCATAGACTATAGAAGAATTCTAATGTTGGTTGACTAGTAATAATAATTAATAAATATAAGTATTAAGTGTTCTTGCATAGCAAGACCACTTACTGTTATCTCACATATATATTATTATAGCCATATTTACCACCCTAACTCATCCCACATCTTTTACACTACATGCACAATAATAAACCGAAACGTGCGGATTGTTCCTGATTGGTGTGCTATTACTTTGTGGAACGTTTCGCCGAATGGTTCACGAAATATAGTTGTTTTTTGCGGCAAAATTTGTCCCCTAGGAATGAATGGTGACGAAATGTTCAAAACTAGTGGGAGGTGACAAAAGCTGACAACCCCATGATCGGCCAAAACATTATGACCAGCCCATGATCAGCCAAAACAGTATGTCCACAACATGATCAGCCAAAACATGACCATGAAAAAATAATAATTAAAAAAAACTTGGAAAAAAAATCATTTAAAAAAAAAATTTTGGAAAAAAAAATCTTCAACTTTTTTACTACTATTTATACTTTTTAAAATATTAAGCTTTTTAACACTTTTCAGTTACTCCAGCCACTCCAACCACACAACAGTTACTCAAGCCACTCCACCCAGTTACTCCGCCCACTCCAGTAGGTGAAGGCAAGAACACTTCACACAATTTCCCCAGAAATTGTAGCTTTTCTAGTTACTAGTGTCATACAGCAATTCTACTATAGCTTGTAGGCGGAACATTCGACCGGAAATGTAGGATTGCGGCGTCGTACAGTTTAGCTGCTCCGTCAAATCTTCTTAGAACATTCGACAGACACCATAAGTCTTCAATGACAGATTCAACCTTTAATTATTTAGTATTTTCGGACTAATGCATTTTTTAACGAACCAAAAAAAAAGGAATTTTGGGAGTAACTAAATTTATTTTTCAGACAAAAACGAAATTCCGAAACAAAATATTTCAGTGTGCACATGTCTAATAATTACAGAGCTGCAATAATGTGTGTCATGTAATGTATATTTGCTTGGCATTCAGCTTTACGTTCAAGCTTCACACAGATGTAAAAGAGCTAATTCTGACTTGTATTTATTAGAAAATCATTAAAGGCCTGTTCACACCATGTCATTGCCATAGAGTGACAATGTACGTCATTATGAATGGCATCTCCGCACACAATGCACTAATGTGCGATCCCAAAGCATTAGTGCATTTTTTGGCAGTGCAACGCAACGCACAATAATGCATTACTGCACATTGTCTGAGCTGCATAGTTAGTCAGGTTGAAAAAAGACACAAGTCTATCTATTTCAACCATAAAAAAAAAATCATAAAATCCCATATACCCAATCCCACACCCCCAGTTGATCCAGAGGAAGGCGAAAAATTCCTTCCTGATCCCAGAGAGGCAATCGGATTTTCCATGGATCAACTTTACCTATAAATGTTAGTACCCTGTTTATATTATGTACATTTAGGAAAGAATCCAGGTCTTTCTTAAAGCAATCTACTGAGCTGGCCAGAACCACCTCCAGATGGAATCTATTCCACATTTTCACAGCTCTTACTGTGAAGAAACCTTTCCGTATTTGGAGATGAAATCTGTTTTCCTCTAGACGTAAAGAGTGCCCCCTTGTCCTCAGTGTTGACTGTAAAGTGAATAACTCAAAACCAAGTTCACTATATGGACCCCTTATATATTTATACATGGTGATCACCCTCAAGAGTGAATAAATTAATTTCCTCTAATCTTTCCTCATAGCTGAGCCCCTGCATGCCTCTTATCAGTTTGGTTGCCCTTCTCTGCACTTTCTCCAGTTCCCCGATATCCTTTGAGAACTGGTGCCCAAAACTGAACGGCATATTCCAGATGAGGTCTTACTAATGATTTGAACAGGGGCAAAATGATATCTCTCTCTGGAGTCCATACCTCTCTTAATGCAAGAAAGGACTTGTTTGCTTTGGAAACCTCAGCTTGGCACTGCATGCTATTATTGAGCTTATGATCTACCAAAACCAGTTGTACTCCCCCTAGTATGTATGACGCATGCATATACTTAGCCCCTAAGTGCATAACTTTACATTTATCAACATTAAACCTCTTCTGCCACATAGTCACCCAATTAGACAGTGCATTGAGGTCAGATTGTAAATTGGAGACATCCTGTAAGGATGTTATTCCACTGCATAGCTTGGTGTCATCTGCAAAGACGGAAATTTTTTACTTTTAATCACAGACCCAATATCATTTATAAAGATATTAAAAAATAAGGGTCCCAGCACTGAACCTTGGAGTACACCACTGAGAACCTTGGACCATTCAGAGTAAGGGTCCTTTCACACGGGGCGGATCAGTTCTGATCAGCCCCGTGGATATCCGTTTGCTCAGCGGGGATCACTCCGTCGATCCCCGCTGAGCAGGGAGATGACAGGTCCGTCTCTGCACACTGCGCAGGGACAGACCTGTCACAGCGCCGCTCTCCCCTATGGGAGATCGGATGACGGATGGAAAAATAGCTTTTTCCTTCCGTTACACTTTTTCGGATCGGAGCGGGTCGGATGTCAGCGGACATGTCACCGCTGACATCCGACGCTCCATAGAGCTCTATGGAGCACCCGTTCAGGTCCGCCTGAAAAACTGACAGGCGGCCTGAACGGAACGTCAGTGTGAAAGGGGTCTTAGAGTCATTAACCACTGCTCTCTGAATTCTGTCTTTTAGACAGTTTTCTATCCATTTACAAACTGATATTTCCAGGCCTGTAGACTTTACCTTGCACATGAGCCGTGTGTGGGGAACTGTGTCAAACGCTTTTGCAAAATCCAAATATACCACCTCCACGGCCACCCCTCTGTCCAAGGTTTTACTTCCTTTTCATAAAAAGTAATCATGTTTGTTTGACAACTTCTGTCTTTCATGAATCCATGCTGTCTCTTGCTTAAAATTTTATTTTTTTACAGCAAGAACTCGTGTATGTGGTCTTTTATTAAACTCTCCAGTATCTTCCCAACTATAGAAGTTAAACTAAACTAGTCACCACATTGGCCCTACGCCAATCCAGTGGTACTATTCCATCATTAAAGAGTCCCTAAAAATTGGATACAATGGCTTTGAAATGACAGAGCTCAATTCTTTTATGATCCATGGGCGGATGCCATCAGGGCCAGGTGCTTTATCCACCTTTTTTCTGTCTAAATATTTCTGGACCATATCACTTTTGAGCCATTGTGGATCATTTGGGGCTGTGTCATTATCGCCCCCATTATGGGCTCAGCCATGCTCCTTCGTATAGGCAGAGCTGAAGAAAATATTTAATAAATTTGCCTTCTCTTTGTCCCCAGTCACCCACTCTAGATTATTTTTTAAAGCGCCTACATGCTCAGACCTGACCTTTTTTACTATTAATATATTTGAAGAATTTTTGGGGGGTTTGTCCTACTATCCTATCCTATCGTTCGTTTTTGAGTTTTTTGCGTCCTTGATTTCCTTTTTACATATTCTGTTATATTCTTTGTAACATTAAAATGATGATGGCATTCCTTAATTTTTTATATTTTTTAAAAGCTCTTTTCTTATGGTTTATAGCTTTTTTTTTTTTTTTTTTTTTTTTTTTTTTTTTTTTAAACTTTGGCTGTGAGCCACATAGGTTTTATTTTTAGCCTTTTACACTTCTTGCCCATGGGAATATACTTTGCAGTGAATTCACAGTCACTTTGAATAATTCCCATTTCAGTTCTGTGCCCATTGATGCCAATAATCCCTCCCAGTCCAAGTCCTGGAGAGCAGTCCTCCTCCTTGGGAAAATTAGCTCTCTTGAAGTTACGTGTTTTTATCTTTCCCGTACGTGTTTTTTGCTTACAGCTAACCTCAAATGAAATCATGTTATGGTCACTGCTACCAAGATGTTCCTTTTTATATGAACATTAGTAATAAGCTCTGCATGGTTTGAGATTACCAGGTCCAACAGAGCATATTCCTAGTTGGGGCCTCAATAAACTGGACCATAAAATTGTCCTGTAATAGGTTTATACATTTTTGCCCTTTAACTGTCCCAGCAGTGCCATTACTCCAGTCAATTTCTGGGTAGTTAAAATCCCTCATTATTATCACTGTCCCAGCCCTTGCAACCCTTTCCATCTGTGCACGGAGCTGAGTCTCCACCTCCTCATTAACATTGGGTGGTCTATAACAAACTCCAATTATTAACTTGGACCTGCGCACATCTATATGCAGTTCCACCCATAATGCTTCAAACTCATCACACTCTCAATCAACCAGGTCCTCTTTCCCACTCATAACAAAAATTAAGGAAAGGGGAAAGGGAATGTAATGTTGCCCACTAGTATTAGGTCAATTTAATTGACCAATAATTGAATCATTCACCCTATTCGGGCGTTGATGCCGTAACCAATTAGCATATAGAAAGAAAAGGGGGGTTACAGGCCGGCAGACCCGGACTGTAAAGAGGTTACTATAGGCAACAATAAATAGTTCAATATTCAATAAACTGATTTGACCAGTAGAATTTTAATTATTATATTCAAAGTTTTACCATAAATAATTGTTTAAAACCAAGTGCAATTCATAAAGATTACCCATACAAATAAAAATTCATCACAGACAAATAAACCTCACAGGACACACATAAAAAAATATGTATCCAAATACACAACACACAAGGCAGGTCCGGACCAGTTGCTGTAAATTATTGTAACCACTATTAGTAAATGTCAGAGTGTAGAATAATCTAGGCGAACAATAGTTCAATAAACCAAATTAGTCATTAAGCGGTTACCCAATAATTTAGAGCAAAGTGAGAGGGGGGACTGAAATTGATGGACGGAACTATATATGGCCATTATTAGCTAATATTTCAGGCTTGGTAGAAACTTCACATAAATAGTAAGTTCAAAATGTCCACTTCGATAGGTATATAATATGCAATTAATATCCAATTAATGTATATTGATTAAACTTTACTCATATATTCGTGTGGATTTCTAGCCTGGCAGCCTTGCTGTAAAAGATTTGCCCATACATCCACTGTCCATATGGGTAGCGGCAGCTAAGAAAGGTGCACGTAATTAGGCTAAAAGTAAATACCAGTATAGCTGGCAACAGCTAACTTCCACGATATCAATAAATAGCGTGCACTGCAGAAAATTAGATCCAGGCAGTTTGTAAACATTTTAAGGCAACTCAGAAAATCTTTCCATATGTTACCACTGCCCTACAGGATCAGCGCATGGATGTCTCACCACTCCAGCGTTTTTACAAAGTATCGGGATTCAGCCATCTCCTTTTTTTTTTTTTTTTTTTTAATAGCCACATCACTCAAGAGCGAGCAATGTCCATTAAGTAGCTTTCTTCAGCGTTTGTACACAGCTCCAGCTGTCCAGCCGTGATTCATATTAGCCGCCGTTACTGTGTGGCTTGTTCCATAGAAGCATTATTGCCATCTGGCCATCATCCTCACTCTCCACTGTTGCAAAGCTCGACCTGTGTCAAAGTGTGACGTCAACGCGTTTCGCTGGGTCTATTAGCGTAGCTTTTTCTCGGACGATAGCTTTGCTATCTATCGGCTGGTGCGTTGGGATGCCATTCAGAATAAATGACAAAGAATCACACCAATGCAATTAATGGGCAGTGGCAAGCATTGCAATTAACTATACCGTAACGCAAGAGCATGGTGTGAACAGGCCCTAAATGAATTTTAAAAACCTAGGTTACTTGAATGTATACGTTGATCATATTAGCATCTTGTATTCTTAGATACAGCAGCTCTGAGGCTAGGATAGAAGTAATTCTCTGCTGGATTGCTCATAGCATGTTGTTCACGGACATTATAACAGGAGAAGAGTGCAGAGTGATGACTTCTCACTTTTGTATTCTGGAGCAAGCTGTACTGTTGTTACAGTTGAGATGGAGTACCTGGGTCTGCTATCTGCCAGAGTGCATAGGTTAAGAACAGAATTGCAAACCCTTTGGCAGGCAAAACCATTTCCATACAAGTATGTTAACGGTGTAGTTAGTGGCATATCTAGAGTTTCAGTTTAAATAATGTTATAAATATGTAATGTAATGTAATAAATGTAAATATATTATCAATAACTAGCTCTTGTTTCTGAGACATGTATTATGAGTGGCCTTACCCTACCATAGGCCAGATCTTCTGGCCAGTATACACTAAGATTTCCCATTCATTTTTTCTCGAGGTCCTTTGCTGCGCTCCTTCCAATGTAGCTGTGGACAATCTAGTGGAGCGTTTGGCTGCTTATAAAGAGCGAATATTACGTTTGGGGCACCCTGCACGTCTGCTGGAATCCCTACAACATCACTCTCTGGACGCTATGCTGGCACGTAGTGATAACTCTCAGATTGTTGCTGACATCCGCAAAGATATTGACCTGACATTTGTAAGTATTTTTTTTTTTTTCTTCAAATCCAACTTTTTTTCAGAATTACTTTTATTTTATTTTATTTATTTTTTTCTAGCACCACAACAAGCTGATTGTGCTTTAATAATCTTCATATCTTAGTACCAGCAGCTTAACTCCACAATCCGTAATTAAAAAATGTATTGACGATATGTCAATGGTAATGAATGCAGAGCTCTCCTCAAACACACTGGAAAAACAAAACCAGGGTAAAGACAGACTTGCACGCTGTCAGCTGGGTCTCTTCTGGGCTGGACGGTGCTGCAGTTGTTACTGCAATTGTGCTCATCAACAAATGGCAATGGCCAGATGGAGAAGAAGCCTCAAGGGAGCGGAGGGGGGGGGGAACACCATGCTTGGCTGGGGGGGGTGCCGGAGGATGAGGCAGGGGATGAAAGGCAGCCAAGCTGTGAAGGACGGTGGAGCCGACGAACGACTTCATAGACAGTGGGGAGACAGCCCCAGTGCAAGCGGGATGAAGATATGCAGGGAGGGTAGCTGTCGTCCTGACGACGCGTTCCAGGCGTGGCTTTTTGTCAAGTCGTGATTATTATTATTATATTTTTATTTTTTTAATAAAGGACTTGTCAAAAACTGTGTACTGTTCACGACAGCAGATTTCACCACCTAGATGCACCTGTTATTAGTTAATGGTTAATTTATTTTAGTATGAGAAACCCCATATGGGAAGGTTTCTTTCCAACTAGTAAATGAAACCGATATGAGAGGGGAAGGGAGAGTGAGGGGGCATATATATATTTTTTCCCCTTATAAAAGGGTTTGTTAAAGTTTAGGAATATGGACTAAATATAGATCACTTGAGTGTTTTTTTAATTTGTATTGTAAATGTTTTTGAAGGTTTATATTATGTTTGGTATGAGTGTATTATAGTGAATGTTAACTTCACGGGGGAGAAAAAAAAGAGAAGGAGAAGAAAGAGAAAACCCTCCCTTTTTTTTGTGTCACATGAGGATTTGTAGAGGGACAGTGTTCATTCTTAATTATGACACACAATTTTTTTATTTTTTCCTTTCGTTGCTTTCTCTCTCCTTTCATACCCTCTTTTATTGAAGAGAGGCAGGATTTAATGCTAGGGGGGTTTCTGGGGTTTATTTTTTTTTATTTTTTATTTTTTTATTATTATTTTATTTGTTTTTATTCTTTATTTGTTATTTGTATATAAATATAAGTAGAAACAATTAGGTATTTATAAACATTAAAATTGTACGATGTGTAAGTAAAGAAGGAATATACGTTGATATGTTATGTTCTCCCAATTGGAGATATTTATTCTAGTACTTTGATTCAATAAATATATTTAGAAAAAAGAAAGAAACACACATAGGGAACACAGTCAACCCCTTGATCGCCCCCTAGTGTTAATCCCCTTCTCTGCCAGTGACATTTATACAGTAATCAGTAGGGGTGCAAAGGATCAAAAAACTCACGGATCGGATCGTTCCTCGGATCAGAGTCATGGATCGGATAATTTTTCGGATCAGCAAATAGTAATTGACTTTGCAAAAACCTGTGAAAATTCCACTACCATATAGTCCCCACTGTAATATCCACATCTCCCACACTGTAATATACATCCCCCCCCCCCCACTGTAATATCCATGTCATCTCCCCCACTGTAATATTGGCTGAGCATGGCAGGGTATTGGCAGAGTATTGGCACGGTATGGAGGGATGGCTGTGACTGCAATTGTCACAGAGCAGCATTGTGGGCACTACAGATGCAGCCCACAGTGCTGCTGCCACCCGATCTCTCCCCTTCAATGTACAGATCTGTACACAGAGGGGAGAGCGGAATCTGCGTCATCATGACGCTGGTTTGTTTACAAGTGATCGCTCCATCATTTGACGGAGCCATCACATTGTAAACGCCAACGGTTGCACCAAGATGAAAAAAGAAAGAAAACCACCGCTCCAGGATAGCCCTCCAGGACGGATGCTCTTCTTCCTATCAAGGAGCCCCAAGTGCTGGCTGATACATACACAATAGGCAGGCAATAGCAGGAAAACTCTGGATAGCCGCACACCGGAAAAATACTTAAAATCTCATGAGTAAGCACTGATTCCAGTGCGAAACGCGTCCAAATTTTTGTACCCTTTTCCTTTGCTGTGGATTATTTGATGTGATGTGACCCTCCACTTTTAATAAAAACACAGGATTTCAAGTATTTTTCTGGTGTGCGGCTATCCAGAGTTTTCCTGCTATTGCTTGCCTAGGACCAAGATGGGCGCCGCTCCGGAACTAGGCCGAAGCCACGGCCTTTCCTAAGGCCGAGGCCGCAGAGTGCAGCGTGTGCCGATCCAAACGGGGCGACTCGTTCGGATCACGGATTGGTGACGATCCGTTGCACCCCAAGTAATCGGTGTATTTTTATAGCACTGATCGCTGTATAGTTGTCAGTCGATCCAAAAATGTGTCAAAAGTGTCCAATGTGTCCGCCATAATGTTGCAGTCTCGATTAAAAATCACTGATCACCACCAGTAAAAAAAAAAAAAAAAAGAATTATAAAAATGCCATAAATCTATCCCCTATTTTGTAGACGCTATAACTTTTGCGCAAACCAATCAATATACGCCTATTGCAATTTTTATTACCGAAAATATGTAGAAGAATACATATCGGCCTAAACTGAATAAAAAATGGGGATATTTATTATAGCAAAAAGTACAAAATATTGTGTGTGTTTTTTTTTTTTTTCTTCAAAGTTGTCGCTCTTCTTTTTTTATTTATAGTGCAAAAAATAAAAACCGCAGAGGTGATCGAATACCTCCAAAAGAAAGCTCTTCTTGTGGGGGGAAAACAATTTTGTTTGGGTAAATCGTTGCATGGCCGCACAATTGTCAGTTAAAGCGGCGCAGTGCCATATCGCAAAAAATGCCCTGGTCATTGAGCAGCCAAATCTTCCAGGGCTGAAGTGGTTAAAAATGATTGTTTTAAAAATCTTTTTTTGCATTGATGATGTCCCCTAGGGCAGTAACTTGCATATAGGCCTTTAAAATTAGGACTTTTGATTTTTCGTTCGTGTCCCAAAGACATTATTAGAGTTTGCATGTTCGCTAGAACTTTTTGCCTGTTCGAGATGTTCTGGTGTGAACTGAACCGGGGGTGTTCGGCCAATCCCTAGTTATAAGTCATATACCACCAAAAGAAAAAAAAATGACATAAATGTATTTGGGTACAGTGTCACACAACCGCACAATTGTCAGTTAAAGTCACGCAGTGCCGTATCGCAATAAAATGGCCCAGTCAGGAAGGGGGGAGGGGGTAAATCTTCCGCATGTCAAATGATTAAATAGTGTTTTTGGTTTGTGGTGCTCCGTTTCAGTGAAGATCCACTTTAACTCAAAACAGAAAAAATGGCTTTAGTAATATTGTTAACGCCAATAAAATTCATACGTTTTGATGTATAGATGTTGCTTAGGTGTTTTCGCTTTCATTTTGCATTACGCTTATTTTCATATTCATTTTATTGTTGCATTTTATAGGCAAAAATAAGAAAACTACCACGTAAGGAAGAAAAGGGCGGCTTCAGAACAGAAATCAAAACTCTTAGGAAAGAACTGAAGGAACGCGAGGAGGCAGCAATGATTGAAACATTGAAAGCTGCCAATGTTATCCTCAGCACAACGACAGGTTAGTCAGGGCTGCAGCCTCTTCCAGCTCACAATACTATAATGATGTATGAGCTTACTTCCATCACAATTACTTACTACAGCTGCTATTGATTCCTTACTAAAATAGTCTTCTTGCCCTATGATTCATATACCATTTGTGAAAGATATTTTCTGAAGAATATAAATAGAATGTCAGAATGACTTATATGTCTCCTAACAGAGGTGTCCGATCTATCATGGCTGCAGAAGCCTGCTTTCTATTTAATGAATGTGAAGGTGATATACTGAAACATATATGTACCGTGTGTCTTTTAAAGTCAATATACAACCTGCGCCATGTTACTTTAAGGTGGAAGCTTCATTTTTTCCTTGCAAATATTTAAAAGCATAAAACTTAAAGGATATGCCCACTAAAAAGTCACCTTGTTTATAGGTGATGCCTGGTGGGCTGAGTCAACCCCTGGATTTTTAGGTTTCTTGTGTACTCCCAACAGTGAGATTTTCATGCCATAATTACTGGCTCCTTTTATGTCCACTTAGACTTTTGGGCTGTTCCATCCACCTATGTGTGTTCCAACGTTTCCTGCTGTATTCTTCATAATATAAAATAAATTACCAAAGGGAGCACCCAAGACTTGTCTCAGTTCTGGATAGGAGAGTACAAGGGTTATAACTATTGCTGCTTTCCAGGGTTTCGTTAAAGCAGGATTTCTCAACTAGGGTTCCATTTAACTCTAAAGCCCCATACAGACTATCAGTTTTCTGCTCAGTTTTTCCTCCAGGTTTACCAAAACCATGTAGTGCAAGGACCTGCCTGATTGCATACAAATTTAAACTCCTAAGGTTTGACCTCATATTACATGGTTTTGGTAAATCGGAAGGAAAAACTCAGCAGAAAAACTGATAGTGTGTATGGGGCTTTGGGATTCCTTTTTAGAAGGTACTAGGGGTTCCTTGATCAATGAGGAATGTCTGCCTTTCAGATGAGTAACCACTGATGCATTTGATCTTTCTAGCTATCTGGGGGTGATTCTTCCCAATGACAACCAATGTAAGGAGCGTCCTTCCCACTGACCATCACAGTAGTGTACTGTGAGCTGTAAATGTAATAATTTAATACGAGGGTTTCCCTGAAGCCAAGTAATTATTTTAAGGGTTCCTCCATGTAAAGAGTTTGAGAAAGGCTGCGTAATTTCCTCTCACTTCCTACCCTACTGATGATAATGTTTTACTAGACAGGGAGTAAGACGAACTCTTTAAAGCAGGGATCTCAAACTGGCGGCCCTCCAGCTGTTGCAAAACTACAAGTCCCATGAGGCATTGCAAGGCTGACAGTTACAAGCATGACTCCCACAGGCAAAAGCATGATGGGACTTGTAGTTTTGGAACAGCTGGAGGGCCGCAAGTTTGAGACCCCTGCTTTAAAGCAACACAAACAACTACAATTGCTTTTCTTTATTAGAGTAGGGGGAAGGATAGAACCCCTGAAAGATTTTAATTTCTGTCTATGTTCCTGTTGCAGTTTTTCCTTAATGTCTGGTAAACCTATTGCTAGTAGGACAAAGTGAGAGTGAAGCTCTCTAATAGGTACCAGAAAGCCGTGAAAATCTAAAAGACATTCCTCCACTGTGTCCAAAACGAGAGGAAAGGTCTTTGGCTTGACTTCAACTCACGTCGAGGTGTCACTAGTAAAGTCCCTGCAAGGTGTAAGAAACCATTGCATGGTTTATCCCCCAAGTATTAAATAAAATGTGAGTTTTGGGTGGACTGTCCCTTTTTAAAGTTGCCTTTTTTTCTAGTGACATGGACAACAATCTCCTTAGAATCTGATTATCAAAGTTCTAACACAGAGTGGTTCCCACCTGCCTTGTAGCCAACAGAAAAGTCACCATCCTGCTTTTTTTATATATATATATATATATATAGATATAGAACGCCCTTATATTAGAACAAATAAGTCCCAGTGCTGTATACCACCTGCAGATGGCACTGCAAATTAACTAAAGAAACCCATACTACAGGCTCAGCAAGTTTTACAGGGTTATCACATTCATGGCAGCATTACACAGCTCACAGGAGTAGCACAATATTTTAGACACAATGCTTTTCTCAAGTGCAATTACAGCTGCAGAACCCGTTGATACCTTTTATAAAATATACATATATAGGGGTCATAGGTATAAAACTTTTTGAGGGACTGCCTCTTACAGTCTTAAAAACAAATCCTATTCTCCGTTTAGTTCTTCAGAGCAGTATGGTAGTGTGGAAGAGAAAAGCTTATTGACTGCAATAAGCAAAAAGAAGAATCCTCTTAATCCTACATGACAGAACACAGGGCTTTGTGTTCATGGCTGCCTGGGTTATGCTGCCATCTTCAGGTGAATAAAAAAAAAGGCAGGTGTCCCCACCCAGGCATATAACTCTTCCCAGCTCACCAAACCCTAGGTTTGTGGTAATGTTTTTTTGGCAATGGATACATCTGTGAAGAATCTGAATATTCCATCCTGTGGCACTTGCTTGCACTTTTTATTCTAGCCTGTTCAGTACACCCCCTCTGTGGAAAGTCTTTATTTGGAACGGTTGCCTATGGTCCTAGGCAGGGCCGCTGATAAGAGGGTAGCGCCTGCCCTTCTGAATGAGACCCAATAGGTTCAACAGGGGGCCCAGAGTAGCAGGAGTGGGCACAACTACTGGAACCAATCCCAGTCTGGCCCTCCCTGTGTTTACAATATTTTAGTTTTTGAATGAACAGGAAGCCTCTTTACAAAATGCTTCCTGTTCATTCACCCATTCTCTCTCTCTCTCTCTCTCTCTCAAAAGAGAGACGTTGGGTGTCTGTTTAAATCCCTGATATTTCACCAACCCCTACAGGGCTGTTGAAAAAAAAATGAAAAAAGTGAAAAAAAGGTGGAAATAACCATTAGGCTTGGTTCACTGTTCTGACAGCTAAGCTGTACGGGGCCCCCATGATTTCTAACAGCAGCCTGGGGTCCAGAAGGAGAGACCCTATTATGGAAGATCTGGGACTTTCTGTATTGTTCTTGATTGGCGCTGTAATCTGCATGCAGTACCTACTTCAGGGTAGGTAGCTGATATCCAGTGTGCTTGCTGGCAGAGTGCTTTAGAGGTCCAGGGCAGTGATACCCTGTAAGGCAGTTGTGTCCCTAAAGGCCCTTTTGGTTATGCTCATCGTGATAGTAAAGTTTGGGCCTAAGGCAATGGAGTGGGGGCTTAGGAGTGTACAAGTTAAGTGGTTTCCCGTGGTGTAAGATCCCCCTTGGTGTTCCCTGGTGTACTGGAGTACCTGGCTGTATACTGGCGTGGGGGGTCAGCTTTGAGTGGCTGTGCTCCTATGCCGGTGGAAATTGATATATTGCAATAAAGGTTTTTTTAAATGGGTTGGTACCAGACTGCAGAACACTGATTTCATTAGGCACAGCTCTAGCAACACAGGTGCAGTAGCAGCAGCTTACTATCTGCAGGTATTTGGTAAACTTTTGTGTGCAGAAGTCTCTTGCCACATTAGGTGTCTTGGCTTCTCTCAACTGAGTAGCCTTCCTGTCTTCTTGTACCTGGGGTAACGGGCCTCAGCATGCCATGGTGGTGCGGGCTCCGCACCTGTAATTGGACGGATCCAAGATGACGTCACTCCCGTGCATAGGCGTATGAGCCGCCGGTAACTGTACGTCAGCTGACACAACGGGATGAACTAGCCGTTGCTTCAGTGCACATGTGCCGAGGAATTCGACACATGCTGATACAGGGGATATCTCCTAAATCGTGCAGGTTTAGGAGATATCCATGATAGCTACAGGTAAACCTTCTTATAGGCTTACTTGTAGTGTAAAGTGGTTGTAATGAGTTTAAGTTTTACACATATATTTATAAAAATTGCTTTCGTGTCTCTTAGGTAAAGACAAATTGTACTTTGGGTTTCTAGGTCATTTTTCCCACAGAGTCTTTACACATGACTAATGTCCTCTCCACAAGATTGGTGACTTGTCTTGGCTCAGAATTTGGTGCCCCCTACCTAATCCTTGCAAAACAGATTGTCGAATCTCCAAATTCTGGCATCAAGTCATGCAAACTCTGTGTTTAATTTAGGAAAGTGGATTTTCATCCTAATTAGCAATAATTGTTCATTGTGAAATTACGGACTTGTATACACATTGATTTGTTTCCAAACTCCTTTCTTTGCCAGGTGCTTCCCCGGACGGCCCGCTGAAACTGCTTCCTGATAATTACTTTGACCTGGTGGTGATTGATGAGTGCGCTCAGGCGTTAGAGGCCAGCTGCTGGATCGCTCTATTGCAAGCGAGAAAGTGTATCTTGGCCGGTGATCACAAACAGCTACCACCCACCATTATATCTCACAAGTAGGGAGGCAAGCACTGCAATGATTTCCATTTGTCTCAATATCATCAATACTTCTGTCTTCTCATTCCATCTTCAGTACATCTTATTTATTGTATTGCTTTACAAAAGCAACATAAACAGTTGATATATGTGATGTGTTTTGCCAGTCAATAGATTTGTAATTGTGTTCAGCCAGTCTTGTGATCCCTTTCAGGCCAGTTACCTGTTTTCTCTGCTGTAGTTAAGCTACATCTAAAATCAAAACTTTACAGTTACGAGATCAGGAATCTTCCAATGACTGCTATCTAAGAGGGGAATTCTTCTCACCTCCTCTTGTGTGTCTGGAATAAGAAGTAAGGTGAAATCTCCCTAATGGGACAGCTGACATAAGAAAAAAAACCTAGCCTAGGTTTTAAACACACTTTTGCTTTATATATATTTCGTCAAAATAAAGTTTTGTCAATATACATCTAGTATGACTAATATCCAATTAATAGCAAAAAATTATATATATATATATATATATATATATAATATATATTAGTATGTATGTCCTCAGCCCTGATAAAGAGGGATTGTTATGCCCCTGGAGTGCGTTGGATTTACTGGACTATTCAATGAGTTGTGGCGCTCTCATCCTTGCTACACCATATAGTAAAGCAGCCCATAGTTTATGCAATTTTCTTTCCTTCCATCAGAGGTGGAAGGAAAGAAAATTGCTCAATTCTCCCCAACAACACAATCAGTGTTGATGGGGGAACCCCTGACGCAGCTCTATTGTGTTGTGCTGCTGGGGAGCCTTCCCCACCATCTGAATACAATGATCACTACCAGCAGTTATAGCTGCCAGCAGTGATGGCATGAAAAAAATCCAGCAGGCTGGTTGTGCTGGAGTTTGATCAATGGATCGACTTCAGTACAAGCTGACTGCCCATAGATGGATTGAGTCCTGGCTGATCCCTGTTGAACCGGCTTTTAATCAATCTATGGCCGGCTTAAAGTGTTACTAAGCCCACAACAGTAAAATCGGTATATATATGAGGTAAAACATGCTTGTTATACTCACTGTGGAAACTAAGGGGTTAATTCTCTGCATTGTATATAAAGGCTTTGAAAAACAGCGCTGGTCTAAACAAAGTGCTAGACAAATATATATGAAAAAATCAAGTGTAAATAAAACAAAAACTTGATATTAGTGTTAAAACTGACAGTAGTAAGTTCTTGCTGCAACCCAATGCGAGACACACACAATATACAACAATCAAAAAATATAGCTGCGCTAAAACTTATAAAACAAAATTATAAAGTGACATAATTTTTCTAATTTACAAAAAACATGCAAAAATAGTGCCAAAGTAATGATTTCCAGGCATATAAGCAGTCCAAAGAAAAGGAAAGATGGATAGGATGCTGAATCTTAGTCCATTTTCGGTGACTCTCAAAAACCACCCTTTACACACGTAGCAGGTGCACCCAGAGTAGAAAGAGATTATCCACCACCAAATTAGAGGAGGCTTACCAGCTGTCAAGATCTCTTTTTAAGGAGATCATACGGGCTTGTAAAATGTTACGTTCCTGGTCCCCACACTGGGCTCTGTTGGTAACACCAATCTATCTGCTCCCTCTTTATGGTATATCTCGTTCCACCACAATCATTTAGTACGGCAAAGAGAGAAGAAAAAAAGCTCCCATAGCATAATTCCGTAAAGATTTATTAAAATATAAAAAGTAAAGTAACAACTCACGAATTCCCAGCAGAGTATAAGCGTATAGCGTATAAAAAACGAGCCGGCCGGCTCTCTCTTGTTTGCACTGCCCGCCTTTCCGGATTAACGTGGAAATGCGGTGACGTCAGCACGCCGCTAACCCTACGTCGTTTCGTCAAAAGTGACTTCTAGTCACTTTTGACGAAACGACGTAGGGTTAGCGGCGTGCTGACGTCACCGCATTTCCACGTTAATCCGGAAGGGCGGGCAGTGCAAACACGAGAGAGCCGGCCGGCTCGTTTTTTTATACGCTTATACTCTGCTGGGAATTCGTGAGTTGTTACTTTACTTTTTATATTTTAATAAATCTTTACGGAATTATGCTATGGGAGCTTTTTTCTTCTCTCTTTTCCGTACTAAATGATTGTGGTGGAACGAGATATACCATAAAGAGGGAGCAGATAGATTGGTGTTACCAACAGAGCCCAGTGTGGGGACCAGGAACGTAACATTTTACAAGCCCGTATGATCTCCTTAAAAAGAGATCTTGACAGCTGGTAAGCCTCCTCTAATTTGGTGGTGGATAATCTCTTTCTACTCTGGGTGCACCTGCTACGTGTGTAAAGGGTGGTTTTTGAGAGTCACCGAAAATGGACTAAGATTCAGCATCCTATCCATCTTTCCTTTTCTTTGGACTGCTTATATGCCTGGAAATCATTACTTTGGCACTATTTTTGCATGTTTTTTGTAAATTAGAAAAATTATGTCACTTTATAATTTTGTTTTATAAGTTTTAGCGCAGCTATATTTTTTGATTATTGTATATAAAGGCTATGTGATCCTGTCTTCTCCGATTTCTCTGTTTTAACTGACTCCAAACCATCTACTGTTAGAACAGAGTTAGGAGTCAGGCTGCACATGCTCAGTTTGGTGTGTATTGCTAGAGAGTTTTTTTTTTTTTTTTCTTGGGAGAGTGCATGTGATCAGCACAGGGCCAATCACCTCTGTCCAGACAAAGGGTCAGGGGAGAATGAAAACTTGCAAGCTTTAAGCAGAGACTGATAGACGTCACAAGACCACTATATACTGCTGATGAGAAAGGGTATTTAACAGTTTATATTTAGTAAAATATTTGCATTTAAATGTTCTGTGGGAGACCAGATATGGCGAATGCAGGGTCCTGGGTTTAGTAACACTAGTAGAACTATAGGCAAAACTTTTTTTTTTTTTTTTTGGATAGAGCAAGGGAGGGTGATAACCTATGTCAGATTTTTTTTTTTGCCATCTGTGTTCCATTGCAGACATTTCTCTTCACTTCCTGTCCCATAGCCACTATAGGAAGTGAGAAGAAATCACTGTAAATTAAGCTAATTCCTTGGGGACCCCCAGGTCACCAGAACTAGTGTCCCCATTTTAAGATTGCCCCTATATTTATTACTTTTCCCAGGACAACCCACAATTTGGCATTTTCTTTTACTTTCACCTTCAAAGATAATTATAAACGGGACAAATAAAGAGGGTGAATGTCCTTAACGGGAGCTCAGACAGCAATAGAAACTGACAGATGTTCTAATCCATCTCCTCTATCCAAAACAAAAAAAAAGTTTTGCCTTTAGTTATACTTTAAGTTAGGGGAGATAATATCCAGCAAGAACACAGCACTAAACGTGATTTAGTGTTTTAATTTGTCCCCAAACTGTTCAGACAATGAAAAAGTTATGGCTGCTGCTCTACTTTAAATATTTCTGACTGTAAGTAAGTCTTCTGTATTTGAGTATTGTGAACTGCGTGGTTTTGCATTGTACGTTCATGTTTTAGGAAGTATGTTTATTTTTTATTTTCTTGCAGTCCATGCATTGTGCACTTCACATTCTAATAATGCTCTTACCCCTGTTGTATTTTTCTTCAGGGCTGCATCCAAAGGCCTGTCTCTCAGCTTGATGGAGCGGCTAATAGACAAGTATGGGGACAGATTGGTGAGAATGCTAACAGTGCAATATCGTATGAATGACTGTATAATGCAATGGGCTTCACAAGCATTGTATGGAGGCAAGCTGACTGCGCACTCTTCTGTTGTACATCATTTGCTCAAGTAAGTTGTGATGTACATATTAGTCTCTTGTAGGAAAACCACGGTTGTATTAGGGGTAGATGTGTGCAAACTGATCAAAGATGTTTTCACCACAGGAAACCCTTTCCATGTGTACATGCAAGAATAAATATCTTATCTTAAAGAGGAAGTAAACTCTCCCACTCTGATGCTGCTTTTCATTTAGTCCATTATAATAAGTAATTATCAGACTATAGCCACTGTAATCCAGCCCAAATCACATATTACTTACTGTTTAAAGAAACATTAAAAATCTTGTTTCCAGGGGTTAGGCAGCGCCATCGTAAATATTGTTTTCTGAGTCCACAGTGGAGTGTATTTCCACCCTTACATTGAGCACTTCCTGTACTGTTAACCAAGCCTCCTTCTCAATCCAACATTTCTATGGCAACCCTGCTTCCCTGTTTATAGCTTACTTGTTCATTTCATAGTATTTACTTGTGCCAATTGTCTAATGTTTGCCTTTGTCAGACTTATCACCTTCAGCTGATAAGACTGCAGTAATGGCAAAGTTTAAACTGTATGTGAGGTCACATGGTGTGTAGGAGGAAGCTCTGAGTGATTAGCAGAGTTCAGTGGTGTGCTGTAGGAAGTCCTGATAACAGATAGATAAGCACATAGTGATGTAAATCAGGGGAGACCTGGGCATGCTCAGTGACTTCATTCTACAGAACAACAAGGATTACAACAATACTAAGCAAGCAAGGAGATATCTACAAGCAGTGCTGATTTACATGGGACAAAGCTGTGGGGGAGGGTTTACAACCACTTTAATAACGTTGTAAATACATGTTCCTTGTATATAGCAAAATTCAAAAATAAAATTTAAAAGTAAATAAATAAAAGTAAAATTAGGACTATTATTTTGGTTGCTTATGTTCTCATGAGAGATAATTTATTGTAAAGCTGGCCACACACCAGTAGAATTTCATTTTGAAAAATGTGTTTTTTTTTATTTTATTTTTTTGGAACGTGTCTTTGATTTTCCAGTGGTTAGTGGGGTCAAACGGACAATCGTTTTGACTGTAATAGGAACATTTGAAGGAGCGGGATGGAAAATTTTGCTAGCAAAAACGAAATTCTGAACGTGAATGTGGTTTTCATTCAGGAGAAAAAACGTATTTTCATACGTTGACTGATGGCAAGAAAGAATGTTCTTAAGAATTATTTTTCTTAGGAATGTTTGAACGAAAATCTAACCATGTATGGCCAGCTTAACAGAGAACAGAGATCAATGCTCAAAGGGCACAAAGCTGTAACAGACAGACAATCATAACTCAAGTTTCATTGATCTATTACTGACGCTATTAACCACTTTCAGACCGGACCATTTTGCTGGTAAATGACCAGAGGTCTTTTTACACTTTGGCACTGCGCTGCTTTAACTGGTAATTGCGCGGTCATGCAATGTTGTACCCAAACAAAATTTGCGTCCTTTTCTTCCCACAAATAGAGCTTTCTTTTGATGGTATTTGATGGCCTCTGCGATTTTTATTTTTTGCGATATAAACGTAAAAAGACCGCAAATTTTGAAAAAAAATGATATTTTCTACTTTTTGTTATTAGAAAAATCCAATAAACTCAATTTTAGTCATACATTTAGGCCAAAATGTATTCAGCCACATGTCTTTGGTAAAAAAAAAGTCAATAATTGTATATTTATTGGTTTGCGCAAAAGTTGTCACATCTACAAACTAAGGTACGTTTTCTGCAATTTACGCAGCTTTTAGTTTACGACTGCCTATCTCATTTCTTGAGGTGCTAAAATGGCAGGGCAGTACAAAACCCCCCCAAATGACCCCATTTTGGAAAGTAGACCCCCTAAGGAAATTGATAAGAGGCATGTTGAGCCCATTGAATATTTTATTTTTTTGCCTCAAGCGATTGAATAATGACAAAAAAAAAAATTTTTTTTTTTTTTTTACACAAAGTTGTCACTAAATGATATATTGCTCACACATGCTATGGGCGTATGTGAAATAACACCCCAAAATAAATTCTGCTGCTTCTCCTGAGTACGGGGATACCACATATGTGGGACTTTTTGGGAGCCTAGCCGCGTACGGGGCCCCGAAAACCAAGCACCGCCTTCAGGCTTTCTAAGGGCGTACATTTTTGAGTTCACTTCTCACTACCTATTACAGTTTTGAAGGCCATAAAATGCCAAGATGGCACAAAACCCCCACAAATGACCCCATTTTAGAAAGTAGACACCCCAAGCTATTTGCTGAGAGGCATGTTGAGTTCATGGAATATTTTATATTTTGCCACAAGTTGCGGGAAAATTACAAACTTTTTTTTTTTTTTTTTTTTTTTCACAAAGTTGTCACTAAATGATATATTGCTCACACATGCCATGGGCATATGTGAAATGACACCCCAAAATAAATTCTGCTGCTTCTCCTGAGTACGGGGATACCACATATGTGGGACTTTTTGGGAGCCTAGCCGCGTACGGGGCCCCGAAAACCAAGCACCGCCTTCAGGCTTTCTAAGGGCGTAAATTTTTGAGTTCACTTCTCACTACCTATTACAGTTTTGAAGGCCATAAAATGCCAAGATGGCACAAAACCCCCACAAATGACCCCATTTTAGAAAGTAGACACCCCAAGCTATTTGCTGAGAGGCATGTTGAGTCCATGGAATATTTTATATTTTGCCACAAGTTGCGGGAAAATTACAAACTTTTTTTTTTTTTTTTTTTTTTTTTCACAAAGTTGTCACTAAATGATATATTGCTCACGCATGCCATGGGCATATGTGAAATGACACCCCAAAATAAATTCTGCTGCTTCTCCTGAGTACGGGGATACCACATATGTGGGACTTTTTGGGAGCCTAGCCGCGTACGGGGCCCCGAAAACCAAGCACCGCCTTCAGGCTTTCTAAGGGCGTTACAGTTTTGAAGGCCATAAAATGCCAAGATGGCACAAACCCCCCCCAAATGACCCCATTTTGGAAAGTAGACACCCCTAAATTTAGGGGTACACTAGTGAGACTAGGTAATAAATGGCGGGTGCCCTGAAACTATAAAAAAACTAACCAACCAGCGTCACCTGTAACAGTTATATGGTGATCACTGGTGAAAGGGTTAACTAGGGGGCAATCAGGGGGCTTTATGCGGTAGTATATGGGGGTCCCTGGCGCTATAAAAAGCTGCGGCGAACCTAAATACCTACCTGCCTAACTAGCGTCACCTGTGACACTAATACAGCGATCAGAAAAACGATCGCTTATTAGGCTGGGTTCACACTGGAGCGATGCGGGAACGCCACGAATGCGCGGCGGGTTCCCGCATCGCATGCCTCCCGGCGGCAGTTCACACTGCCCTATGCGAACTGCTGGGAGTGTCAGTGAAATGTTACTGACACCCCCAGATCAGTTCGCATATCGCAGTGCGATCTGCAAACTCGGATCGCATGGTGTGAACACCCATGCGATCCGATTCTGCTGCGGGCCAAAAAAAGGGTCCCGTGCGAATTTGCGGCGGGTGTGGCGGGTGCGGCGGGTGCGGCGAATGGCTGAACTCGAATCGCACAGAGATCGGATGTGATTTGCACTGCAGTGCGGTGCGAATCACATCCGTTCTCATAAACCGCTGCAATGTGAACCCAGCCTTAGTGACACTGGCGACGGGGGGTGATCACGGGGTTAAACCTTTATTGGGGGGGTTAGGGGGGTACCTTAGAACTAAAGGGGGCTAACCCTAACTGCCCTAACAGTTATTAGTCACAAATGACACCCGCCGGGTGATCAGGGGGTTAAACCTTTATTAGGTAATAAATGGCGGGTGCCCTGAAACTATAAAAAATAACTAACCAACCAGCGTCACCTGTAACAGTTATATGGTGATCACTGGTGAAAGGGTTAACTAGGGGGCAATCAGGGGGCTTTATGCGGTAGTATATGGGGGTCCCTGGCGCTATAAAAAGCTGCGGCGAACCTAAATACCTACCTGCCTAACTAGCGTCACCTGTGACACTAATACGGCGATCAGAAAAATGATCGCTTATTAGGCTGGGTTCACACTGGAGCGATGCGGAAACGCCGCAAATCCGCGGCGGGTTCCCGCATCGCATGCCTCCCGGCGGCAGTTCACACTGCCCTATGCGAACTGCTGGGAGTGTCAGTGAAATGTTACTGACACCCCCAGATCAGTTCGCATATCGCAGTGCGATCTGCAAACTCGGATCGCATGGTGTGAACACCCATGCGATCCGATTCTGCTGCGGGCCAAAAAAAGGGTCCCGTGCGAATTTGCGGTGGGTGCGGCGGGTGTGGCGGGTGCGGCGGGTGCGGCGAATGGCTGAACTCGAATCGCACAGAGATCGGATGTGATTTGCACTGCAGTGCGGTGCGAATCACATTCGTTCTCATAAACCGCTGCAATGTGAACCCAGCCTTAGTGACACTGGCGACGGGGGGTGATCACGGGGTTAAACCTTTATTGGGGGGGTTAGGGGGGTACATTAGAACTAAAGGGGGCTAACTCTAACTGCCCTAACAGTTATTACAGTCACAAATGACACCAATGCAAAAAAAAAAAAAAAAAAAATGACATTGGTGTCACTGTGACTGGGGGGCAGGGGTAATTGGGGGGGTGATCGGGGGGTAAAGGGGGGGTGTGAGTGTGCCTGGCATGTTCTACTGTGTGTGTAGAGTGTTGGTGCAACTCACCGATCCGCTCTCCTCCGTGTCGGAACGAAAAATACCGACACGGAGGAGAGAATACATCACTTCCTCTCCTGTGTTTACATTACAGGAGAGGAAGTGATGTCACGGGGGATTCCTATTCGTCGGGAGCGATCGCGAGGGGGTGGCCATGAACGAATGGCCGTCCCCTCGTCCGGGATCGCTCCCGCACGAATACCGACCGCCGCAGGCACCGGGCGGGGGCCCGATCGGGCCCCCGACCCGCGGGAGGCAAGGGACGTACATGTACGCCAATATGCCTGCCCGTGCCATGCTATCGACGTACATCGTCGTGCGGCGGTCGGCAACTGGTTAATGATTAGAACTACTTATTAAGGGCCCTTTTACACTGATGCGATATTACCCTGTGAAAAACAAATACATTCCCATAGGATTTAAAGGGAAATTTCGCACCACTGCGCTGCATCTTTGGTGCGCTTTTCAAAACTACACCAAAAATGCAGCTTCCCGTTTGCGTTTTTGGTGCGCTTTTTTTTCTAGCCACATGTCCATGTTTCTACAGGTTCATGCGAACCAGAAAATACACCAAAAATGCACCAAAAACACACATGCATTTTTAAAAAATTTTTTTTTTCAACAGAGCATTTTGAAAGCCCCCTTAAGGAAAGCTGTCATAAAAGAAACGCACGGGGTTTGATTTACTAAAGCTGGAGAATGCCAAATGTGGTGCAGCACTCCATAGAAACCAATCAGATTTTTTTTTTTTTTTTTTTGTGTCGGCTTAATTGAACAAGCTGAAGTTAGAAGCTGATTGGCTATCATGCACAGCTGCACCAGACTTTGCACTCTCCAGTTTAGTAACCCTATAGGCTGCCTTTGCTAACTAAAATGGAAAAGGTATTCAGAGCAGCTTTATTTCCTGTGTACGTGTTTTGGATAAATGATTCATGAATTGTCAAAGCCAATTAGCAGCTGAAGCCCGCTGTTAACCCTGAGCGTTTATTGTTTTTAACCCATTCAGATCTGAGACTTTGCAATTTCCCATTACCTGAAATGCATTGGCTTGTCCTTTTTTTATTTATTTATTTTTTATGAGAAAACAAACTCTTCATGATTTTGCAACCATTGGTCAGACGCATGTTTTTTCCCCGACCTTGTGGGAAATATATGTAGCATTTTATGCTAAATTGAAATTTCATTGAAGTAATCGTGTTCTAAGGGACCTACAATTGTGCTCATAAGTTTACACACCCTGGCAGAGTTTATGATTTCTTGGGCATTTTTCAGAGAATATGAATGATAACCCAAAAAATTTCTTTCACTCATGGTTAGTGTTTTGGCTGAAGCCATTTATTATCAATCAACTGTGTTTACTCTTTTTGAAAATCATAATGGGAACAGAAACTACCCAAATGACCCTGTCCAAAAGCTTACATACCCCAGTTCTTAATACCATGTATTTTCCCCCTTTAGTCCCGGAGGACTTTTTACAATTTGGCACTGCGCTGCTTTAACTGGTAATTGCAAATTATTATTTTTTTTCTTCATTTTCAACATTTTCAAAAACTTATTCTGCTGTAGCCAATGAAATGTCTACCTGGATCTGGCCTTGGCCTTGTGTTTTGGATCATTGTCATGTTGGAATGTCCAGGTACGTCCCATGCGCAGCTTCCTGGCTGATGAATGCAAATGTTCCTCCGGTATTTTTTGATAACTTACTGCATTCATCTTGCCATCAATTTTGATCAAATTTCCTGTGCCTTTGTAGCTCACACATCCCCAAAACATCAGCAATCCACCTCCATGTTTCACAGTAGGAATGTGGTGTACCTTTCATCATAGGCCTTGTTGACTCCTCTCCAAATGAAGCATTTATAGTTATGGCCAAAAAGGTCAATTTGGTCTCATCACGCCAAATTACTTTGTGCCAGAAGTTTTTTTTATTTTTTTAATTTTTTTTTTAAATTCTTTTTATTCGTTTTAAAAGAAAAAGTACAGAACATAGCCTCGGGGCATTCCCCGGCTCACACAATACAACACAACAGGTAAGGCAGAACACCTACAAAACTATCCGCCTAACCCAAAGAACATACAACAACAAAACCCCATAGCTTGCTGCTAAAATTGACAGGAGCAATGTAAGTCTCAGTAATTAACCTTAAGCGTAATGATGCACTATAGGCAGTCTACCAACAGAGATCTACAAGTGGGCGTCAATCGGATACTCAGGCATCCCAAACGCTACCCTAGAGAGAACTTACCAGAGGAGTTGTCTACTGGATAGATTAGGTTGATAACCCAACAGGGCTGTCCCGCTCCCCAATCGTTGTCTCAGACTCCAACCAGATATTCCAAACCTTCTGAAACTTCTGAGGGCAACCCCGGATGGAATATGCTTCTTTGTACAGTGGTATTGCAAGGTTAACTAATGATTTCCATGCACTCAGGGTGAGGGTCGCTGTAGGGGCCCTCCACCGAAGCACAACAAGTTTCCTCGCATAGTAGAGTAGCAGCCCCAGCAATGTGCGGACTGCCCGCGAGGGAACCAAAGCATCCACCAACCCAAGCAGACATATCTCCGCCGTCTGAGGTATAGGGATCGTTGTCAGCTCAGCAATAAAAGAGAGTATGCTTGACCAATAACGTTGAACCACGGGGCAAGCCCAAATCATATGAATGTACCCCGCCAAATCCGCTCCACAGCGCTAGCACTGTGACGAAGAGTCAGGGTAAATCCTATGAAGTCTACATGGGGTGTAATAAAATGTATGCAGTATTTTAAATTTAATTAGCCGATCTCTTGAGGAGATCAAATGTCTAAAGGGGGAGTCCCAAATGTCCTCCCAGTCCTCCCCATCCAATCCCGGCAGCTCCTCCACCCAGAATTCCCTAAGTTTTTCCAATCCACTATGAACCGAGGGCTGCAAAGCCTTGTAGATCATGGACAGTGGTTTAAGCAGCGACTCCTGACGTAGAAGCGTCTCCATACTAGACTGGTATAAGGTCAGGGGCGAACCACCAAACTGAGTCCCAAACGCATGACGAAGCTGCAGGAATCGGAAGAAGTACACATTGGGTAAATTAAACCTAGATTTAAGCTGGTCAAATGTCAGCAATGCACCATTCTCACAAACGTGGTGTAGACACCGAACGCCCCTTGACGCCCACACAATCGGATCCGGAATAGAGTAGAATTCAGGTAGGGAGGGATTGAGCCACAATGGAGTATTAGGAGAGAGCACCCGGGGCCCAGTCAGCCGGTGGCCACACACCCCAGACCACGCCCTCAGCACCGTCCTCATCGAGATTGTGAGAGGATGCGGAGCTCGGGGGCCCCTAAATAAAATGTTCCGCAGTGCTTCGAATGAGCCCACAATGGAGGCCTCCAAGGCAACAGCTGCGTTGGTGGCATCCGAGGTAAGCCAGCCGTGGGCATGCGTGAGCATCGCTGCTATAAAGTAGAGAAAAAAATTAGGGCACGCTAGGCCCCCCTGCGTCCAAGGTCTCTGTAATATGGACAAGCGGAATCGGGGAGGCGTGGCGCCCCACAAGAAACTGGAAATGTGTGAGTCCAGTCGCCGAAAAAGAATTTTGGGTATCCACGTTGGAGAACGGCGCATTACATATAGGAGAGGGGGAAGCAATTTCATTTTAATTAAATTAATTTGACCTATTAACGTAAGGGGGAGGTTGGCCCACACTTTGAGCCTATTCTGTGTGGTTTGTAGGATGGGAAGAAGACTAAGTTTACAAAAATCCTGTACCCTGGGAGAAATGATGACACCAAGATACTTAATTTGCCCCGCCCACTGTAGCGGAAGGGAGGGGTCAGCCAGCCTCCCAGCATCTGGGTCCACTGGCAGGATCTGGGACTTGTCCCAGTTAACCCTCAGGCCCGACACATCCGCAAAGCGCGATAAAAGCTCCAACGCCGCCCGGAGGGACGGGCCGGGATCCCGGAGGAAGAGAATAATATCATCAGCGTACAGTGCAATCTTTTCCTCCAAGGATCCCACCCGCACCCCCCGAACGTCGTCCGAGGATCGCAGCGCAACCGCTAAGGGCTCCACAATCAAGGAAAAAAGGGCCGGGGACAGAGGGCACCCCTGCCGGGTACCCCTCTCCACCGGAAACGGAGAGGACTGTGCCAGAAGTTTTGAGGCTTGTCTCTGTGCTGTTTGGCCACAAAGTATCCTGCTTATAATAAGCCAAACAGCACAGAGACAAGCCTCAAACCTTCTGGCACAAAGTAATTTGGCGTGAGGAGACCAAATTGACCTTTTTGGCCATAAAGTATCCTGCTTATAATAAGCCAAAAAGGTCAATTTGGTCTCCTCACGCAAAATTACTTTGTGCCAGAAGGTTTGAGGCTTGTCTCTGTGCTGTTTGGCTTATTATAAGCGGGATACTTTGTGGCATTTGCATAGTAATGGCTTTCTTTTGGTGACTTGACCATGCAGCCCATCTTTCTTCAAGAGCATGTTTTCAGAGAATCCTGTATTTCACCTGAAGTTATTTGTGGGTTTTTTCTTTGCATCCCTAGCAATTTCCTGATCGTTGTGGCTGAAATTTTAGTTGGTCTACCTGACCGTGGTTTGGTTTCAGCACAACCTCTCATTTTCCACTTCTTGTTTAGTTTGAACACTGCTGATTGGCATTCTCAATTCCTTGAATATCTTTTTATACCCCTTTCTTGTTTTATACAGTTCAACTACCTTTTCCCGCAGATCCTTTGACAATTCTTTTGCTTTCCCCATGACTCAGAACCCAGAAATCTCAGTGCAGCACTGGATGAAAGATGCAAGGGTCTGTCAGGAGTCCAGAAACTCATTGGCCTTTTATACACACACTAATTACAAGCAAACAGATTACAGGTGAGGATGGTTACCTTTTTAATAGCCATTCAAACCCCTTTGTGTCAACTTGTATGGATGTTATGAGGCCAAAATCACCAGGGTATGAAAACATTTGATCAGGGTCATTTGGGTAGTGTCTGTTGCCATTATGATTTAAAAAGAGTAAACACAGTTGATTAATAATAAATGGCTTCAGCCAAACACCAACCATGAGTGTAAGAAATGTTTTTGTGTTATTCATATTCTCTGAAAAATGGCCAAGAAATCATAAACTCTGCCAGGGTATGTAAACTTATTAGAACAACTGTATGTAGACTAAGAGTACTCTTTTCTTGCCAACTATCATGCTGCACTATTAACTTCAGTACCTTCTGATGCTAATATATATATTTTTTTTTAAGTATGCAAATCAATGACGACATTCATCTGGGTCAATGCATCAGAAAGTGATGGGGTCCATAGTACAGCCAGGCAACTCGCATTTTCAAAAAGCTGTCAGCCTATATATTTTTCCTTCCACTAATAATTTTTTTATAAAGAACTCTGTTAAGCAATATTTATATCTAAACTGGCCATTTACCAGTCATAATAGGATTATAAGCAGCAATGTCTGAATGACACTTACTTTTTATGGTGTTCCAATGCTTCTAAACTGTTAAGTAATTTCCTTTCAGTCCCTTGATGTAATGCAAGCTTAGAGAGTAGTGGAGAGAGTTTAAACACAACCTTTGAAAGAATTTTAGGCACTGGACTTGCCAGCCTGTTGCAGGGAAAAAAGATAAACCAGTCAATTGTTGGTTGTGATTTGTATTAGGAAAAGTTTGTTCTTTTTTGATCAATATGCTGTTTTTTGGTTTTTTTTGTTAATTAGACTTAAGTTCTCTGCATATTGTTGTAGACCTGAAATGTGTATGTACAAACAAAAACAAAATCAATACAGTCATTATGTGTAAATTAGGGTTTCTATGGATGATTGTATAGAAGCAGCAGTTTGGTTAGATGCCATGCAACATATTGTTATAGGTCATGTGATAACTAACCACACTGGGTATCCTGTCTCTGGCAGCAACAAAATTGCTAAAGAGTCTCATAACCTGCTGCTACAATCAGCATAAATGTTAGAGAATCTCACTCTCCAGTGAGGGAGTAAGAATGGTGTAAACATTTGCTAGTTTGGGCAACAAAGGTGCAATGCTGTAGAAGGTGAACATTCTCTCTGCTCTGTCTGCAATCCTGTCACAACAGGTTCATTAATGTGATATTGGCCTAGAATATTATAATGTATGCACTTTGCATGAATAAGTTTGAGGTATTTACTATTGCTTTTTTTTTCCTGAACATCCTAGAGATTTGCCTGGGGTGACATTAACTGATGAGACCAGTATACCGTTACTACTTATAGACACGGCACACTGCGGGCTGTTTGAGATGGAAGTTGAAGATGAGCAGTCAAAAGGGAATCCAGGTAATAAAGAGTCTTAAACCCGAATTAACCTTTACCAGAAAAATTGCTTATGCTGATAAGGGGGGTCTGTAGATAAAAAACAAACTCTGCAGCTTTTTCTAAAGTAAAATTATGCCCTTGCTATAGGTGTAGAACATTTACGTACCTCCATGAAGGCTTGCCTGAAAACTCCCTGGGACGTTGCTAAGCGAGGCTCAGCTATTACTGTTCACCTTCACCATCATAGGAGTGAGCTTTTTCCTCATCACATGGGTTTTCTCTCCCCTGATGCTGTAGCTCTGAGCTCAGAGTTTGAGAGCTCACTCCTTTGATAGTGAAGGTGAAAAGTAATAGCTGGGCCTTGCTTAGCAATGTCCTAGCAACATCCTGGGAAGTTTCAAGTCAGGTTTCTTGAGGTATGTAAATGGCCTACTCCTACAGCAAGGGCATTATTCAACTTTAGTTAAAGCTGCACAGTTTGATTTTATATCTACAGATGCCACTTATCTGCGTATGCAGGTTTTTGGTAAAAGTGAACTAACCCTTTTAAGTATTTATCTCTCACTTTCACAAAATCTTTCTGAGACTATTTTTCTCTGTACACCAAAAGAGAGCTGGTCTTAATTAGCTCCACTTTCAGTGCAAGACAATGTAAAAGCGGTGCATTTAACATGACACAATGTAAAAGTGGCGCATAGAACTACCCGAACTTGGTGCATGAGTCGCCGTCAGAACCAAAGTGTCGCAAATGCTTCTTGAATTTGGCACAATACATTAACAAGAGGGATTGATACCAGAAAAGTGGTGCAGCAGCTTTATTGAATTCTCCCCACAGTGTTCTGTGGTTGGAGAGGGGCTGATGAATGTCACAATCCCCCCTTCCCCATCACAGAATTTGAATTTGGTGAAAAGAATACAAAACCTTTTATGAATGGTGGAGTGTGAGTGAATCGCATAGCCTTTATGGTGTGCGCTGTATGAGAGCCAGAAGTGTAAGCCCTTGTACACACGGTCGGAGAATCCGTCGGAATGAGTCTTATCGGACCGTGTCGTCGGATCATCTGACTGTGTGTGGTATGCATCGGACTGATTCCGTCGGAATATCCGTCGGACCCAATTTTCCAACATGTTGGAAATATTTCCAGACCAACTGGGCCGATCAAACATACTCCGATCATGTGTAGAGAATTTTGATCGGACCAAGTGCCACGCATGCTCAGATCAAATTCCTACATCAAAGCTATTGGCTACTAGCCTGAATGTAGTCCCATCGTAACGAAATTACTTCATCACATTCTGAAAGATCGGATTTTTTCACCAACTTTGTCCGACCGCGTGTATGCAACAGTTTCGGACAAGATCCGACGGAGAAGATCCGACGGGCAAAATCCGACGGATTTGGTTGTGGAAATCTCTGACCATGTGTACAGGGGCTAAGTCTCGGCTCCTCAAATGCAGCACATACGGCTTTTTTACACTTGCTTCAAAAATGTGGCATTGGACAGGCTTTTAAAAAAAAAAAAATCAAAAACACATCAAAAAGCATGTTGAAGTGATAGGTCCTTTAATGTCTGTTGAAGTCGAAGCAAGTGTAAATGAGGCCTTGCTCTATTGTTGCAACTGAATGAAACCAATGCAGCAACCATCCACACTTTGGACACACACCTCATTAGAGGTGATTTATTGGTACATAGCAAATATATAAAAAAAAATTTTTTCCTAGAGTTCAACATCAAACATTGGCATTTTTTAATAAAATACTGGTTTCATCCTCTTTTTACATCTTGGTTCTGTTGATCTCCTCCAGTCTTGTTCAGCCACTATCTGTCCATATGCCTACTCACCAGAATCAGCTGCACATCATTGCTCTGGTTAGTTTACCAATTGTGACAATGGTGGACCATACCTGCACAATGTATGCCAAGGAAGGCTACTGGTAGTCTTCATCAGGAATGCATGTGAGAGGGTGACAGCACAGAAGCACAATTGAGAGACAGCTGACACCCAGAAGAAGTGCCTGAACAAGGACCGTTACAAGAGGATCACCAGACATTTTTTTTAATGAAAGCTGTGGATTTACATAGATTAAAAGCAACTTTTTCAATTTATATTAACATGATAAGGCTTATATAAGATTTCAGTGACTGGGTGTAGAACTATTTGAGTTGCATACAAGAATTCATGGCCTTGCTTTTTCTCTTGCCAGGTGAGGTGCGGCTGGTGGACTCTCACATTCAGGCACTGACTAGTGCTGGTTTGAAAGCTCGGGATATTGCTGTAATATCCCCTTACAACCTGCAGGTGAGGACACTTATTTAAGCAGAACCCTCCTAAGCATCATTTTGCATCTGAACTGCCCACAAGAGCTTTGATACAGTTTTAGAAATGAGAACCTATGTTCTCATTTCTAATACTGTATTTTGTTTATTAACTTAGGGATGTTCGTGGCCCTAATAAGTCAAACAAATGTGAAAGAATTTAAAAAAATAAGGACTTTTTTTTATTTTCTGCTATAAAATACACACAATAAGAAAATGTAAAAAATGTAATTTCTTTATCAATTTAGGCCAATTTGTATTCTGCTACATATTTTTTGGTGAAAAAAACCCCAATAAACGTATATTGATTGGTTTGCGCAAAAGTTATAGCGTCTACAAAATAGGAGATAGATTCATGGCATTTTTATTAAAAAATAAATTTAAAAAAATCATTTTTTTAACTAGTAATGGCGGTGATCTGTGAATTTTAGCGGGACTGCAACATTGCAGCGGTCAGATCGGACATCTAACTGACATTTTTGGGAACCGGTGACATTATTACTGATCAGTGCTACATTATTATTGATCAGTGCTAAAAATATGCACTGACATTGTACTAATGGCACTGGCATGGAAGGGGTTAACATTGGCCGATCAAAGGGTTAAATGTGTTCCCTCACTCTATGTTCTAACTGTATGGGGAATGGGCTGCCTGGAACAACACACAGATCCAGTCTTCCTGCATGCAGAAAGACTGGATCTGTGTGCCATCCCCTGTCAGAACGGAGATCTGCCTTAACTATGGCAGATCCCCATTCTGTCACTGTGGGTAACGATCGCCGGCGGACATCGAGTCGGCCAGACCCACTGATTGGCTCCCTTGCTAGCCAATGGGCGCGTGCGCCCAAAGATCGCCTTGTACGAGCCCGACGTACACCTACGGTGATTTACGCAGCCGAGCCAGCCTGCCCGTAGTATAACTGCGGCGGCTGGTCAGCAAGTGGTTAACTTACTGCTTTCTTTGCAGTAACGTAAAAAATCTGCAAGCGATTTCCCCCCCACAGCCCCCCCTAAATACATACCTGAGCCCGATCTCAATTCAGCGATCTGCGCGAGATGGGGCTCTCTATGCTCTCTCGCTCTTCATTGGCTCAGATACAGCAGTAGGAGCAATTGGCTCCTGCTGCTATCATTCATAGAAGGAACTGGACCGAACCCCACTCCTTGTGTCTTATGATGACCAGGCAGGACTTGGGAATGAGCACACGATTTCCCCCATAGCAAGCGACCTGCTATGGGGGCACTCAGCGGGGTGATGCAAGGAACTCCAGCGGGGGACCAGAGAAGAGCAGGAACAGGGCTGCGCTGTGCAAAACCACTGCACAGAGCAGGCTAGTATAACATGTTTGTTTTAATAATAAAATGATAAAATTAAGCAAAAAGCTTTAATGTCACTTTAAACATTGATAATATGGAACTAAAATCGAAAAGGAAAGATTCACTATGTTATAAGGAACATTTAAAAATGCTGACTGTGCCTAAGCAGTATCCTAAAAAATCGATCTTTTGTCTAAAATTCCTTCTGAAAAATACATAGTGCACTTCCTGGTATGTGAGTGTGCCTAGGCACTCTTGTATCTACAGTTAACTGTAAATCTGCAGTGTGAGATCCAAGGCACTGCTGCCTCTGTCTGCAAGTCACAGGAGATTTGGAGTGGGACTTATGGATGTTACTACTGTGCTGCTACACTGTTTTTACCAAGATGGTCCCCTTCAAACAGTGAAGAATAAGGCACTGTAAGTATTAGGGAAAATTCAGCTACAGGGAGAGCACAGACTATTGTTAATTAGTCCTTTGCCCTATTATAGTCTGCCTAATTTTTCAGTGCACAGCTTCCAGAATTTAGTTCCTCTTTAATAAAGGAGCAATTAAAATAGAAAAAGCTCTTCTATTATGTTTCAATAGTAGATATCCTTCCTTTGTTTTATGTTAGCCATGATTATGCAATGGTGGAAGTGCTTAAAAACAAAGCACAGCTCCAACTAATGTAGGCCATACATGGGTCGAATTCTGAATACATTTTCTTTTGAAAATCAGAAATGTTTAGCATTTTGTGATCTGATTCCACCATTGATTTCGAATTTAGACCAATGTAGCCTTCAATTTCACCTCCTGTTGCTACAGAAAATAATTTTCATGGCTGGGAATCTTCTTTTCTTTCCAGGAATTTTTTTCATACGCTTTTCTTTTTTGATTACATTCATCGCACAATTATCCTATCCTATTACTGCAGGGTGTGTATAGAGGATAGATCAACCGCTTGCAACCCTCCCGCTGTAGATCCCCGGCTGTGCTACGATTGACTGCAGTATCAACTGCTGATTGGTCGCCAGCACCTGCCATTTGGCTCTGGACATTGAAGAAGAGAGCCCTGTATGAGTAAACAAACACAGTACTCTCTTCTGACAGCAGAACATTGCTTAGTAAAAAAAAAAAACACACACAGTAACACATGTTGGCCAGTGTCAATACAGTGACCGTGCATATTTTTAGCACTGATCACTGTATTGGTGTCACTGGTCCCCAAAAAAAGTGTCTGATGTTTGATTTGTCTGCCGCAATATTACAGTCCCGCTATAAGTCGCTGATTGCCTCCATTACTAGTAAAAAGAGTTTTAAAATTCCATAAATATATCTAAGTTTGTAGATGCTCTAACTTTTGCATAAACCAATCAATATACACTTATTGGGATTTTCCTTTTACCAAAGATATGTAGCAGAATACATTTTGGCCTAAATTGATGAAAAAAATTAGATTTTACGTTTCTTTATTGGATATGTTTTATAGCAGAAAGTAAAAAATATTTTTTAAGTTTCAAAATTGTCGGTCTTTTTTTGTTTACTGCGCAAAAAATAAAAACAGGTGATCAAATAACACCAAAATAAAGCTCTGTTTGTGGGAAAAAGACATACATTTTATTTGGGTACAGTGTCACATGACCACGCAATTGTCAGGTAAAATAACAGTGCCATATCGCAAAGAATGACCTGGTCATGAAGGGGGATAAATCTTCCAGAGCTAAAGTGGTTAAGTTGGCCACAAAAAACTCAAATTTCAGCTGATTCCTGGTGAACCAACCAAAATTTAAGCCATGGGGGCCCCTGCAAGCACCACCAGACTTTTGCTTTAAAGATGAAGTAAACCCTGATGGGTTTTACTTCCTCTTTTGCTCCCGGCAAAGCCTGCAAATGAAAAGCATAACGGGCTAGTATGCGTAGCATACTAGTCCATTATGTGACACTTACCTGCAAAAGAATCCAGCACTGTCGCCTGTGTAGGCAGCGTCCATCTTCTCACCCTTCTTCCTCCCGCGCCGCAGACTCCGGCTCTGTGATGCGCTGGAGCCGCGTGACGTCACTCCTGAGCATGCGCATGATAACGGCACACTCTAGGGAAGAAACGGCACAGAGTTTCCTTTCTTCCCAGCGCATGCGCCGTTGACGTTTTCGGCAGACTACAGGTGAAATCTCTCCTAAACGGTGCACGTTTACGAGATATTTACACTAACTATAGGTAAGCCTTATTCTAGGCTTACCTATAGGTAGAAGTAACAAAAAAAGGGTTTACAACCACTTTAAAAATCATCTGAGCCCGATAAAAAAAAAAAATGATTGGCCAAACAGTGACTGCATCCTGCAGAGTACATCGGAGTCAAGGGAGTTCTCCAGAGTGCTCTCTGCATAAGGCTGCAGTGCAGAAAAGGATCAGAGCCTTGTCATATGATTTATCTGAGCCCTGGATCATTCACTAAAATGAAGGGGGCCTCTTAAAGCAAGCAAAGCAGAGAACGCGTTTTTTTTAAATTTATTTTATTATTTTTTTTTTTACACAAGGCCTTATCGCTTAATAAATCTGCCCCTTCGCGTGTGTACTGTTTATATGTGTAGTCTGAGTTCTGGTCATAGAACTGGTCTATGCTTAACTAATTTGTGGGAAGAACATCATGTATATCGAATGAGCAAATTTAACTGTCCTTATTTATGTATACTCTAAATGAATAATGCACAAAACTATAAATACATTTAAAGGATTTTAATATGCATAAAGTCTGGCTGTTCTTCTGGTCCTCTAACTTAACTACGTACAGTGTGTAGATTAGGAAGATCAGAGAAACCGTTTTGAAGCCAGATAATTGGCATATCAGATAAGTATTTGGTGGGAGCCTCCATGTTTCTATTATGAAAGGTTTCCTTTCTAGTTTATTTTTCTGCAAATGTACATTCTTCAAGGAGGGGTCCACTCGAAATGTAATTGTGTCTGGATCTTATACCACTCCAGGTCTGTGCAGCTCTTGATTTTGGTATCCCTCAACTCCTGGCATGATGATGCCAGCTGCTGCTGGGCTGAGCTGAGCGTTCCCTATCACCTGCCACACTGAATTAGTTGTCTGTTCTGTATATTTCTGAGGAAAAGGCATGAAGAGGAGGGTGTTGCTGACATACTGAGGCAAACCTGCAACATTTCTGTGCCACTCGCCCTCTAGTGGGTTCTCTCATGGAATATATGGTAGTATTAGCTATGCATAGGGAAAACAGGAAATTTTGTATTTCAGCCAAGCAGTACGCTTTACGCCATTTTAGGGCTGGGAGAAACATTCCTTGCCAGGACTGCAGAAAATTGTAACGAGCTGATGAGAGACGCAACTCTATTAACTTCATTCAGAACTAAAAAAATATTCTGGTGGAGTACGGAGGACACATCGGGCCATGTCTGGCTACCAGACATGTTATAAATAGCTTATTTTTTTTCTGTGCATCTTTTTACTTTCAAAATATTTATTTGAAGTTTTACATAAGTAAAAGAATAATCAATAGTACCCGAGTACCATTTTCATCAATACAAATAAGTACACCATAAAAGATGAGTACATCACAAAATAAAGAGGTGAACTATCAGTCTTGTGTGGCAATGATCTTTTTCCTAATACGCCAACCAGATAGGTACAGACATATTAGACACCACCCATCTATCGATAACCCTTATGCCCTGTACACACGGTCAGACTTTCTGGTGGAAAGTGTGCGACCTGATCGTGTTGTCGGAAAATCCGATCATGTGTGGGCTCCATCTGATTTTTTCCGTCTGAATTTCCGACACACAAAGTTTGAGAGCAGGATCTAAAATTTTCTGACAACAAAATCCGATCGTTTAAATTCTGATCGTGTGTAGACAATTACAGACAAAAGTGCCACGCATGCTCAGAATAAATTAAGAGACCACAGCTACTGGCCCGTTTATAATCCCGATGTACGTATTGTATATCACCTCGTTAAGAACGATCGGATTTTCCAACAACTTTGTCCGACCATGTGTATGCAAGACAAGTTTGTCACAAAATCCGTCTGAAAAAATCTGATGGATTTTGTTGTCGGAATGTCCGACCGTGTGTACAAGGCATTACAGATAGAGCTCAGAAACAATATATTCCTGCGTAGTCAAGCACAGAAAAAAGGAAAAAAAAAAAAAAAAGAAAAAGGTGAAAGAGAGAGAGTAAGAATGAGGGGAAGGTCTGATCCGGAGTCCAAATAGGTAAACTATACCACAGACCCCAACAAAAATGTAATCGACGTACAAGAGAGACATGCACATAAGTAGCTCAAGGCTCCCAAGTCTGTTGAGATTTTTGGACCATGTCCTTCAAAATGCTAACAATATTTTCATGCAACATAATCCAGGAAACCTTTTGCCTAGCCTGTGCCAAAGATACAGTAGGCTGTTTCATCTTAGCGTCCAGTGAAATGACAAATATGAGGCGTTGCAAACAGATATACTGGGGCGTTAAGAAGTGCTATATAGGGAGTCTGGGGGTCAGACTGTCTTGTCAATTTACGAATCAACCCAAAGACACCGTTCCAAAAAACATGTATCCTAGGACATAACCACCAGACATGGCACATCTTCCCTGGCATTTGGCACCCTCTGAAGCATAAGGATGACACAGATGGGTACATTTTCGATAATGGTGTTAGGACCAGGTACCGGCGAGTGAGCACCTACAAATTTGCATCTACCATGACTACTTTGTGACTGTAGAAAACATTTGTGCCATACCTCCAATTCCCTTTCTTTTTCCAAATCCCAATCCCAATCCACCATATAGGGGAACTTGGGAGGAGGGCCTAGTAATAGCCCATACATTTGGGACATGCTTTATTCCTTATTTAAATAAAGCTGTATAGTCTGTAATAAGCTTTTTTAGTAAAAAAAAAAAAAAAAAAAGTATTAAATCACAGTCACATAGTTATTTAATCATTATATGGTGGTTGTTCTGTAAAGCCAAGATATTTTTAAATAGTGAGAGAAAAAACAAGAGCGGTAAAAGAAAAGAACTTGATGTGCACTTTGCGATGAGGGGAGGGGTTGGGACTTTATATGCAGCCAGGTAGATAACACAGCAAAAATGTGTCTGACGGGTACACAGTGAGTTAGAACTGTATATGTTACATAAAGGCATAGTTCATGACAACAAAATATCAATAAATGTATATTTCATACAAAATATAACATGGTAGTATAGTAACACATTGGTTCATATTGTAAACATTATAAAAGACCAAACTCATTATTGCGTGTCTCCATAATGTAGTAAATGACTAGTTTTTTGACCAATAAAACCAAGTAAATTTTTATGAATCTTTTGCATCCTCATTGCTGCTAAAAAAAAAAAAAAAAACCCACGGGGAACTTCTTCTCTTTTTTTCTAATGTAGTAAACATAACCTTAATTGATTGGTACAATCCAGTATGGCATAATCAGTAATCAACCCCTCCCCTCATGGCTCAGTAACTAGGGATGGAAGCACTTGGTTCTACACGCCTTGTGCTTCTTATAAAGTCCCAACCTTTTTGTGTTTACTTTTTCTTGATGTGGGCTTTATCTAGTGATACATACACACACTATGACTTGTTTGTGACTGATTTGTCAATGCACACCAGTTCTCAGGAAAAAATAAAAGCACCCAAGTGACACTGTTTGCCTCAAAATGCAAAAATGAAGTATGATTTTTCCCTCTACACACAATAGGAATGTGGTCCAAGCCAATTCATCATCTGGTATGTTTTTTAGGACATGACAAAAACACACACAAGCACAGGAAGAACATTTTGCGTTTATGTGTATTGTGGTAAGCTCAACACCCAAGCTTTGCACAAGTATTTGTGCTAACCACTAGGCTGCCATATGTGAGCACAGTGATAACTTCTAGGCTACCATGTTGCCATATGTGGCCACAGTGCTAATCACTATGTTACCTTGCTGACATATATAGGAATATATAATCTTTTGCTTTCTTTTTTTGTTCAGGTGGATTTGCTACGCCAGTGTCTACTGCACAGGTATCCTGGTCTTGAAATTAAGTCTGTGGATGGTTTTCAAGGAAGAGAGAAGGAAGCTGTTATATTGTCCTTTGTGAGATCCAATGCTAAAGGTCAGTGAACTGTACATGAACAGTCCCCATTGATTGGCAGTCTCAGGCACTTCAGCTCTCACACCTGCATACCCACTGTAGACCAGAACAATTTTACATTTCAGCTATGGGCCGGTTTATTCAGGAATAATTGGCTTATTTATAATAAAAACATTGCTTAAAGTGGTTGTTAGCCCTTACATAAACCCAGTGAAATGACTGGCCTCAGGTGATACACGGAGATGACACAAATCCTCCATAAGTTGTATCTATCTGTCTATCTGCAGTCCTGTCTTCTCTACATCTATTGAAAGTGCTGAATTTTTAAGCTTGTCTGAAAATTATGAAAAAGGGGGAGGAGAGCTAAAGTTGCACTCTGCAGAACTCAGTGAGGCGAGCTCTGAGAACTGATTGGAGGGAAGAAACGCACCCCCCTTCACACAGTGCAAGGAAACAGAGCTGAGGCTGTTAATCAGCTGGAGGTCCCTCCCCTGTCAACATTTTTCTCATTATGTCAGGAAAACTTGTCAGAAGTGATTCAGGCTGATAGTAGAGGAACAAAACTGCAGGCAAAAATTACAATTAGTGCTCTGGATGGATTTAGAAAAATACACCCTATAGAGGGACATGCTTTGTCCATATTCCATGTCTGAGGTTTACAGCCACTTTAGGATAATAATACATTTCATAATGTTTTAGACTGTTTTGGAAAGTCTCTTTTTTTTTTTTTTTGAACCACAGCTGCTGTCTTTACATAATTCCCCAAATTGTTAGCCAGATATTGCCAGCAAATGCAAGGTGGGTGCAGCAAAAGGACCGGGCGTACTACAGACGCCCAGTGTACTTTAATTATATATTTTTTTGAGTGTGTATAGCACAACTGGTTAAGATAACAATCCTAAATTCTGTACTCCAACGAAGGTTTGTTAAATTGTTTAACCACTTGCTTACTGGGCACTTAAACCCCCCTCCTGCCCAGACCAATTTTCAGCTTTCAGCGCTGATGCACTTTGAATGAAAATTGCGCGGGCATACAACACTGTACCCAAATAAAATTTTTATCATTTTTTTCCCACAAATAGAGCTTTCTTTTGGTGGTATTTAATCACAGCTGGGAGTTTTATTTTTTGCTAAACAAACAAAAAAAGATGCAAAAAATAAATAAAAAATCATGTTTAATAGTTTGTTATAAAATTTTGCAAACGGGTCATTTTTCTCCTTCATTGAAGTGCGCTGATGAGGCAGCACTGATGGGCTGCATTGGTGGGCACTGATAGGCTGCACTGGTGGGCACTAATAGGCATAGTTAAGGCGGCACTAATAGGCACAGATAAGGCGGCACGGATAGGCACAGATAAGGCAGTACTGATAGGCACAGATAAGGCGGCACTGATGGGCAAAGATGGGCACAGATAAGATGGCACGGATGGGTGGCACTAAGGGGCACTGATAGGTACCACTGATAGATGGGCACTGATAGGTGGCTCTGATAGGTGGCACTGATGGGCACTGGTAGATGACACTGATGGGCACGGATATGTGGCACTGGGGTGTAGCACCGTTGTTGAGGCAGATTGTGGGCACTGCTGGGTGGCACTGCTGGGTGGCACTGTGGGCACTGCTGGGTGGCACTGACGGGGGGCACTTATTTTTTAATGAGGTGGCACTGGCAGGGGGCAGGTGGCACTGGCAGGTGGGCACTGGCAGGGGGCAGGTGGGTACTGGCAGGGCTGGCCGTGATCGGGACTGATGTCCCGATCACGGCCGCCGGTGATCGGCTCTTTTTTTTTTTTTCTCCTCGCACTGTCAGCGCGAGGAGGAATAATAGCCAATTACCGGCTCCGTTGTATCACATGATCAGCTGTCATTGGCTGACAAGTAGTCACACCACTCAAAAAGAAGCAGACTTAATCCTCTCATGAGAGGCACATTCTGGCTTTCTGTCATTCACATCCTAGGCCTAGAAAACTGGCAGGTGGACTTTCTCAATTCTCAAGGCCTAGACTGTCTAATTTTGTTTTGACCCCCTCCAGATTCTTCATCTTCTTTGCAGAAAGGAAATTAAGTCCCAGTGATCGTCATCACGCCACATTTGGGGAGGAGCTGGTACTCCAACGTTCTCAGACTCTTGATGAATGCTCTGTGGGCATTTCCAGGTTTCCTGTCCCAAGGGCCAGTGTTCAGTCCTGCTTCTCGGATGCTGGTTGATAGCATGACCTTTTGAAGCCACAGTCTTGAGGGATGGAGGTATTTCATATTTTCACCCCTATCCTTTTATAGGCTAGGAAGTTGACTTCTCACATGCTTGGAGGTCTTACTACTTTTGGTAAAAAGCATGGAATTCTAGTTGTGTACCATCAAGGGACAAATGTTGGCCTTGGTCATTCTGTTTCAGAGACCTCTGGCTTCTAACTTTCTAGTAGAGGCCAGTGCCTTGTGTCCTCTTGGATTGTTAGTCTGGTCTAGTTAAGGGTTTTCTGGTATCAAACCTTTCTTGCAAGGTCATTTTTTCTGGTTGTTCTCATGTCTGCAAGGAGAGTTTTTTGTCAGTAACCTTTCTTGGTGTTACACAGGAACAAATTTATTTGGAGGTCCAAGGCTCATTTTCTCTCCAAAGTGGGTCTGCCTTCCACCTTAACCAGAATATTGTCCTTCCTTCCTTCTTTCCTTATATTCGGCCCCTAATCATGTTAAGGAATCACCCTACATTGCCTGGATGTTGTGTGAGCAGTGAGGGTTTACCTTTCCACTGCTGCTTCCTTTTGGAAATTGAATTCATTTTTTTCTTCTGCCTCACTGCTCAAGCAAGGGTCTCTGCATCTCATTCCACCATTGCTAGGTGAATTAGAGTTATTAAATCCTGGGGTCTGAAAATCAGGGTGCCTCTGTTCCCTGTTTCCCGGAAAAAGCAGGGATGGCCAAATCTGTAGCTGTACAATAGAGACTGGACCAAAACTAAGAGCAATTAAAATACATTTATTAGTAACACAGCAAAACAAGCCAACACCACAAACAGAATACAAGCAATAGTGAAGCACACATGACAAGTAAAAGCTACCTAGTTAAAGCAGTTGTAAAGGCTTTTTCTAACATAACAAACATGCTATACACACCTGCTCTGTACAAACGTTTTGCGCAGAGTGGCCATGTTCCCCAGCTGGTGTTCTTGGCTCCTCCTCTTCTTTGTGTGCCCTTATACCAAGCCGCTTGCCATGGGGGCACACCTGCGGGCGCTCGATACCAGGCCTCACTGTGTGCGTCTATTGATACACACACAACACAGCTCAGCCCCATCTCCTGCTCTCTGCTCACAGGATTTGATTGACAGCACTAGGAGCAAAATACTCCTGCTGCTTCCTCTGTGACTCAGGTAAGTATACAAGAGGGTGAGGGAGTCTTAGAACTATTGGGACATATTTTTAACCTTAATGCAAGGAATGCCTTTAGAACCACTTTAAATATAATATAATATATACAAGCAGGGGAGAGATCAGGTAAGCCAGGGTCAGACAGGAGGTACAAGAAGGCATAGCATGTGAGACAGGGCAGGAAGGGGGCCAGAACGGGTATCGGGTATGAGAAGTACAGGCAGTGGAATCAGGGTAAAGGGTACAAAACAGCAAGTATCAGGGTAACGGGTACAGAAGCAGGATCAGAATTCTTGGCACACATGGAAAACTGCTGAGGCACTGTGGAAAGCTACAAGAGGGGCAAAAACCTCTCCCACCAAGCGTTGGGTGGGAACTAATTGCTGGGATCTGCTGGTTACTGGGAGACACCTGCGGTGGACACTGGAACTACATGCTTCACATGTGGAAAACCCAGTGCCATCAATGGGTGGTTCAGTTGCCGACAGGCACATTGAACCAGAACTGTCGATGCTTCATGGGCTTTTAAGTACCAGATCTGTGACATACCAGATTTGCAAGGCTGCCGTCTGGGCTACTGCTTACACATTTGTTACTTTCTACAAGGTCGTGTTCAAGCTTCTTCTGATGCCAATTTCAGGAGTAAAGTGCTACAGGCTGCTGCCTGAGCCATCTCAAACTATTTGGATGTTATGTGGGCCTGTTGGCATTGTTCGCTATGTTGCCCACTTCTCAGTTGAACTGCTTTTCGACTTCCCAGTTGTGAGACTTAAAGAAGCCTATCTCCTGTACTGTGCAATCAGGAAAATTGGATTTTTAAACTTACTGGTAAAATACTTTTCCTGCAGGACAGTACAGGACCGATGAGCCTTCTGAAAAACTAGCTAGCTGGGAGTGGGACCAGTTATCCAAGGCGATGTCCCAGCAGCTTTTTTGCCATTGTTCAAACTCCTGAAGGTAGCTGCATATACCCCAGTTGTAAGGATTAAAAATGCCTCTGTCCCATACTCGCCACCAAGAAACTTTTTTTATTTTTTATTTTTTTTACTAGTTTTGAGTCTTTGATCATTTCCATTGTTCTTCCTGAGCAGTTTCTATGTTTAGGAGTTAATCTTGGTAAAAGTTTAATTACACTGATTGAGCTGTGAGCCTCTGCGCACAGCGATTCTGAGAACGTTCTTTTATAGATGAAATTATAGTGTTGTGTGGCTTCTCATCCTCTTGGGCATTCCATGGCAATGGCTGTTAACAGCTGTCTGTTAGTGTACGCTGGGCTTCCCCTGTGCACATTATACTTTTAATTACAAACAATCTGCATTTTAAAGTGGATTTTATATTCTTTATTTGCTGCTTTTCAAACCAGCCAACGGATCTGCTTAAAAGGTCAGTCCACCTGTGTCATCCTATTCTATACTGGTAGCTCCAGGAGAGTGAAGTCACTTGACAATTTTGAGTGGGTTCTCATCAACCATTTTGGATTTTATATAGTCAAGTTAGATTACCCATCAGCTTATATTTCTCATGCAAACTGTATTTCAGTTCTGCAGCAGTAAATTCCAAGGGTTAGAAAACAATCTCTGCTAGCTTTATTTAAAAAAATGAAACTTCATCTACCTTCTTCTCTGCAGTGACCAGTATTCTTCGTTGTTTTTACTATATTTGCTACATTTTAACACAGTGAAATACTTCCAGATGGATACAAAACAGTTTTTTTTTAAAAGTAACTATCTGCTAGATATTTATCAGCTTGGTCTTCTTGACTATCAAAAAATAAGGTTCTTGTTTAGTGTTATCATATACATTCAATTAATGCCCTTCTTTAATTTGTCTTTTATCTGTAAATGCTGCCAATTCACAGAATAAGGCCATTAAATTCCATCCGCTGCTATTCATTTATTAAATGTCAGAACCTCTACTAGCCACAGTCTCTAGTCTCTGATAGTTGACAACTGACTGGCAGGGGGTAAGTCTTGCACCAGCGGGTAAGGCTTAAAATAGTTCCAAAGCCTTCTGTTTTTTTAACAGCAACATATTGGAACAGATACATTTCACACGTATCCTTCAACAATTCAAAAAAGAGCAGGTAAGTATAACATGTTTGTTAATTATTATTATTTAAATTTTTTTAAAACAAGCCTTTATTATCGCTTTAAGGCAGGCCATAGGTGATGCGATTTTCTTGTTTCAGTAAAGAAAATCTCTCGATTCCCCCATCAACACAGTGCTGGGAGAACACCATGATTATTGCTAATGGCTAAATAGCTGCTGGCAATAGTCGCATGTAAACATCTGACATGCTGGTTGTACCCAAGTCAATCGATGAATTTACTTGGGTACAGTCAGCCTGCCCATAGATGGTTTGAATCTTGGCTGATCACTGCTGATCTGGCCGAGATTTTAATCATCTATGGCCAGCTTAAGACATCAGCAGGACTGTGGCAAAAAATATTCCAGTGGTCCCTTTTGTTGTTTTGCAAAACAATATTTAACATTAACAGTTCAGAAAATTGCACGTATGTAGGGAAACATTACAGCTTTTTTAGGATTTGTAATCAAAAAGGAAGGGTTATTGTTAAGTTAATTTTATGATTTAGACTGTAAATGTAATCTTTATGTTCTATTTGTTTCAACTTAACCAAGGAAATTTAGTATTACGTTGGTCATTCTTGTCAATCAGAGACAAATTTATGAGCTTCTTTATATCCTCACATTTCAAGAGCCCACTAGTACATCTGCCAGTGAGCCTTCTGTCCTGAGGTCCTAAGGCCCATTTTTACATTGTTAGATGCAAAAGTATTGAATAGATTGATCTTCACTGCCCAAGAATGTGGACTGCAAGTCTAATATTGATGGCTTGTGTTTTTAGGAGAATTATTTTATTTTCTTACAGATTACATTTAAAGCAGACCCTAACTATGGAAACGGTTTCTAAAAAGGGAGGCACTGGGCACAGAATTTGTCAACAAAATTGCCTGTATGCTCCCTGTAGCTCATCTATTCCCCAATACTGACTTGCCATGCCTTGTTCTTCACTTTGTTTTTCTGTGGAAGTGGACATCTTGGGAAAAACGTGGCTTTGCTTCCTCATATAAGAGCTGCTCCCATGATGACTAGTGATCTTCTGATTGATAATTGAGTATTCAGAAAGCAGCAGGAGAAGTCCAGAAATCCCAAATTGACAGAATGAATGGAGCAGAAGCGGGAAGATCCTTGCTCTACAGCTTTCTCCCCAGCAAGAAGGGTGGATAGTACAGCAGTAACAGCAACAAATCAGTAGAGACTAGCAGTCCGAGATCTAAAGCACCATAGATGATCACACACTGCATATATAGAGCTATAAGGCTCAAGGCACTCCAGAGTCATATAAACCCTCTGTTCATTTAAGCACCTCCAGCAGCTGATTTAATAACTTATTGAGTATGTAACTTTATCTTTTTATTCTTTACATCTGTTTAATTTTAAGTTCAAGCCATGATTGCTTCCCCAAGTTTCTTATTTCAGGTTGTTTCATTTCTTTTGCAGCATCCTACTGTATCACCCTCCCACCAGAGTTATGTCTCCTAACACTCTGTGCATCAATAGAAACACATAGCCCTTTAGCCTAGGATTACAAGGCACTCCCCTGCTCCTCCTTACTCTTGCCCCCCCCCCACCTTCTCCAAGACTAACCAAAGCCAGCCATACATGGATCCATCAGGGACCTGCCAAATTTTGATCCATGTGTGGACAGGCTGTCTGTAAACAATTCAATCAACTTGTGTACAACCATAATATAGCAAATTTTGCGCTAACTCCCAAACATGAAAAGTGCAGAAACGAAAGAAAAGTCTGTAAAAAAAAAATTTCACACGTGAAATTAAGTTGAAATAATTGAGTCCCAAAAATATATAAAAAATGTGCAATAGGTGTATACAGCAGAAGGAGTGTAACCATATCCACTCTGGTGAAAGGAAATCCAAAAGGTGACACCATATAGGCTTACCAGATTGATATGACCCTCTTATTACAGAAAGGTCAAATCGCGCTTAGTACATTAGAAACATGTGGGTCTCCTTCAATGTAGTCATCAACAGGTGACAAGTGCAAAAACCATCTTAGGGGACATCCCAGTGGATCTCCTCAATTATATGTGCATCCAGGTATTTGACATATCAAAGACAAAGCAAGAAGCTGTACAGATCAACAAATGGGACTGACACCATGTACTATGGCAGAACTGTTCTTCCAATGGAGAATACTGTTTGTAATGACTCCTCTACTCTGCCGTCATCCCCCTTCTCCTCTTCCTCCCAGCCTGGACTGATCTGTTATCACTGTCCCCATATGCCCATAGTGCCTGGTGTCAGTCCCATTCATTTGAATCCCTCCCTAAAGCTGAAGTCTAGGCAGAAGTACTTAAAATTGTCTTGATGTCAGCCTCCTATTCTCTTGTACAGTAAAATTCCGACAACAGTACTTGGAGTCAGTCAGGTTTTGCTTCATGCACATGTGCTATTAAAAGAACATGAGGATAGAGAGTCATGAGCCCATCAATTAACTGCTGCTTTTTCACTATCCAGTCACAGGCTTTGAGGGAAAGCTGGTAACCAAATTATATTGCTTCACTGCAGTAGGTCGATAGTGGTGTCTGACACAGCTGTATTAATTACAGAACTGGATGAACAGAAATACGCATTTTTTGGTCTGCTAAAACAGCCTTATATATATGTGTGTGTGTGTGTATATGTGTAATATATATATATATATATATATATATATAATGTGTGTGTATGTATATATATATATGTGTGTATTTTAACTGTGCAGTCAGCGATTTGCCTGGAGTACAACATTATACAGTTGACAAGAGTATATTTAAAAAAAAAAAGTGCTGTTCTTTTGCATCATTTCAGAAAATAGTTTTTCTGTCATATGTAGGTGAAGTGGGCTTTTTAGCCGAAGAGCGAAGAATCAACGTAGCAGTAACCCGTGCTCGTCGCCATGTTGCTGTTATTTGTGATTCCCATACAGTCAGCAATAGCAAATTTCTCAAAGACCTTGTGACTTACTTCAACGAACATGGTGAAGTCCGAACTGCTTTTGAATATCTTGATGACATTGCCCCTGAGAAATATTCCCATGAGAATGAAAGTTCTAAACTAGAAGCCACTGTTAAGAAAGACAGCAAAGCAAAGCCAAAAAAGTCAGGAAATTCAAACTTTAGCAGTCATAAGCCCAACACTACAACGGAGTCTCAGGCAAAGGAGAAGAGCTTAACAAAGCAAGATAACTCTGTTAAAGACTTCCCGCAATCGAACAACTTAGGTGACCAAACAGAAAGTTTAGCCAAGGAAAAACTGCAGGAAGAGATTGAGGACTTTATAGCAGATCACGATAAAACCCAGTTAATGTTCCCTTCAACACTCACTTCGCATAACCGATTATGGGTCCACCAGATAGCAGAGAAATATGGACTACAACATGTAAGCACGGGAGAAGGCAGAAACAGATGTATTACACTTTCCAAGCACAAAGTCATTTCAGCTGATGCCGTATCGCAGAAAATTGATGATTCTGTTGCACAGAAACCTTTTCAGTCACAGACATCAGAAAAAGAAGCAAAAGAAAAAGAAATCCAACATAAAGCTTCTCCCAATAACCTTGATTTGAAGCACTTACACATGGAACGCATGCAGAGGGAGAAAGATAAACTTGAAGAAAAACGAAAGAAGGAATCTGCAGTGCCAAAAGCTGCTGAGAAGAAGACATCCAATGTGAAACGTGGGTTTGATTTTTTTTTTTCTTTAGATCTGTGGTTTTGGTTTTTGACGACTTTCCAAAAATGAAAATGATCTGGTGTTTTAGCACCTGGCAGGGCTAGCTATAATTTTGTTCACTGGTCATTGGGTGAAAGGGTTGATAATAATAGTTATTATCCATTATGAATAAAATACTGATATTACACAGTACAGAATATTATAAAAGGTGCCAGTTAACTGAACTGTGGCTAAAAAAAGCAAAGGTAAGAAACCAGTATTGTCTGTTGCTAATATTTTTTCCATGAATGACTTATGCCTTGTTCTGCACTGTGTCTGTGTAGAAGGGGCCATCATGGTAGAGGAGTAGGGCTTTGGTTGTTCATTTTGGAGCTACCTTCTAATGACCACTGGGGAAATATTCAAGAAGCAACAAAAGATGTGAAAAAAGGGCTAGATCCACAGAAAAAAAAAGGTAGAAACAGGGAAATCTTAGTACCTGCAGGTACAACATTCGCTCCAGCATGCAGAACAGTGAGCAGCATAGGAGTGACATCAAATTTGAACTCTATATCCTTGAGAATAGTAGTCAAAGGCAACATTTCTTTAGGTGATCTTTCAAACAGAAGTTCAGGATTTAAAAAAACAAAACAAAAAAACAAATATACTCACCACACCCCTGCTGGCCTTTTAGTGAGAACTGATCAATCAAGCAACGCTGATCGCTTAGTTCTCCCCCTCCGCTCTGAGCCGAGCGCTATGACTGTTAGTCGGTGGATCTCTGCTCTCACCTCCAGCATTCACTAGAGAACTGGGTACTGTAGGGGGCAGAAGGAGCTGGCTCAGGCTCTCAGCAAATCAGTGTTTTTACTCATTCGATCCGGTTTACATTGTGTTGTTAACTTTCCCTTGACACAGCAGCGATTTGCTATGCAGTGCGGGAAATGCCCAGTAATTGCTGCATTTTCCGCACCACATCAGTGTAAACTTGGGCTAACTGGGGAGATCAGCAACACTGAAATGTCATAACATATGAAAAAAAGGTGAAAACAAGTATTGGTTTAAAAGAAAATGATAATGCTTTAGCAAACTAAATCTCATTCAGTTAACCTATTTTGTATATGTTTAACCTATAGTTTTTTGTGTTTGTTATTTTAGTTTTTTTGTCACTTACAGGTAAAGGTGGAAATAAACCCGAGCCAGAGAGATCAGACCTGGACAGCTTTGATGCTCTGCTAGCGGAGACAATGAAAGCAGACAATACTTGTGGCTTCGGAAAATGTAAAGCCAGTGTAGTAACAGTAGGGGATTTCTGCATACACTGCAATAAACGCTTCTGCCTCAGTCACCATGTTCCAGAGGTAATCAATGCTGTGATTAGCCTTCCTGCCGTTTCCAGTACATTTATTAGACCTATTCTCTTGAAGTAATCTATCAGAATCCTTAATGGTGTAATGTGCTGTAATATTTTTTGCAGACTTCTTGAGGTACTGCTGAACTAGATGTTGGTGTGGACATACACAACCCAATAAAACAAGCAATGCAGGATAATTTATCATCATTTGCAATGATTCAGTGAATTAAGGTCATATCTAAATAGAGTAAGAGTAATGATATGTTCTTTGCAGTGCTGGAAATATTAATCATTTAGTTGTTTTTTTGTAAGAAAAGCTCTGCATAGCCAATTTTCTATTCCCTTTTCTTTGGAGAAAAGAGAAAGGCCTGTACCCCTCATGCTGTATGTTTTCATTAATCAAGAAGACTGTCACTTTTATTTATCAATTGTTGTCATCTTCACCCAATCCATATCAAAGCAATAGGTTTGCTTTAACCCACCACCCCTCTCTAGCGTAAACTTTTCTGTCCCTCACTCACCTATCATTCTGTTCAGCAATAGGCAAACAAAGGAAATATCCAGTACTTCTGTGTATGGGGAAGCATATGATCCATATCGAGGTGCAGCGATGGGCCAATTGGCAAAGTGATATGAATAGTTGGTGGCCTTGTGTGAGCTATAACTCCAGTGACGCATTACTTTTTTTTTTTTTTTTTACCCCTAGCAGGCGAGTAACAGGAAGGCAAGTATATGCTGCAGAGTAGATCTACAACCTAGAAACAAAAAAATAAAAATCAGCAGCTACAAATACAATGTAGCTGCTGACTTTTAATAGGACACTCACCTGTCCAGGGATCCAGTGCTGTCCTCCCTTAAGCTGGCTTCAGCCATCTTTGGGTCCAGGCCTGGGCATGCTGGCTTCCCATTGCACATACGCTAAATGCGCTGTGCTTTGTGAATGGTTCCCCGCAGCTTTCTGGGGCTTGTAAAGCGTCCCAGAAGACTGTGGGGGAAGGAGAGGGGCCAAACTTCTGCTCCAATCTGACCAGGAGTGTGTACCATTCAAAACCAGGTAAACCCCCCCCCCCCCCCCCCCGCCAAAAAAAAATAAAAGAAACGAACATGATTTAAAGAGGAGGGAGACAAGTGGAACGTCTCCTTTTGGGTGAAGTTCCGCTTTAAAGTGAACTAGATGCTATGCTCTGGGAGAATTTCTGTGCAAGGGAAATGCACGCTTCTAAGGGAGCTACTTTTTTATTACACATGGTGTCTTCAATTGAATATTTTCAATAATGTATTCCAGCAAGAGACACCAAACTCTCAGGTGAATAGCCAAATGCAATCTTTCACAGCTACACAAGAGGGGAGATCTACCTGTACCAAAAAGCTGTCAAGATTCGGCACAGGATCGGTCCTGCCACATGCAACCCAAGTTGTTAAATAGGTTTTGATAAAAAGAGTTCTACTGCATTTTCTGAGCAAAGTCAAGCGACGCTGTACTTGGTCATATTCCACTTTTGCTACACTGATTAAAAGGAAATGTGCATTTATTAATTGCTTGCACCTAGAGCCTGCAAATAATTGCTACTGCGACCAGTGGATCACAGGTACAGTGCATGGGCTCCTGTAGACTATTCTTCCATCTGCAGGTCCATATTGAAGTGCGAACTTTAGGTTGCGGGCCTGGATAACCTATTAATGGACTGCAAGTGCAGTAACGTTGCCACACTTGTGCTCCATTGAGATCTAGGAGTCCCGCCACCATGTTGGCAGATGGGACTTGTATTCTCTGCAGTCACAGATCCCTGACTGGATGATGCAGCTTTGTGGGCAGAGCTACAAGAGCCAAAACTTCCTGAATAAAAAAAGGATAAGAGTCTGCAGAGAAAACAATCCCTGTATTCACTAATGGGGATTGTGGTTTGGGGTGGGGAGCTGCCAAATCTGACCATGTGTTATGCTAAACCCTAGATATGAGTGTAACCTTAGACACGATCAGAATATTAATGTCCATTCCCCTTTAAAATCAATGAAATGATTTGCAGTACTGTAACGGTACCTGGAAACCCTGCCCTTTAATTAATGTAAAGATTTTTAAAGCAGAATCTTTTCTTGAAGCAGAAGGATAATTCATTTTTGTGACACAGCTGTTGATTTTTCCAGGCAAATGCATCTGATAGCGTTAGGTGAGGGGCAGCTAAGGACATACTGTTCCTGCCAAGTACTGGGGCCGATAACTCAGCAAAATCTGCCCCTGTGCAAGAAAGTGTTCATGGACATGTCCCTAAATGCCTCCAGATCCAGCTGGGTGCGATTTGCCAAATCATATGACCTATATAAATGCCTACATGCTCTGAAAGAGCACAGCTGTTCCCCATGCAGTCTTGTGGGCAGCTCTAATTAGACTGTTTAGTGGATAACCGACTAATATTATATTAACATGCAAACCAAAAGCTCTCAACTGGGTTTCTTAGTTTGGCATTTATTACAGTAATGTGGCTCTCTTTCCCATTTATGGCTGTTTTATTCACTACGCAGAGCAGATTAATTCAAAGAAAGAATAGCTTGACTTTAATATAAAGAATCTTGCTTTTCAAGGCCATAGTATCGAAATGACTGCTATCTGCTTGTACACCATATTATACATTGAAATTATGCTCAATCATTAGCATTTAACTCCAGATATTGTAAAAACAAATGCAGTTATGTTACTTTGAATGCAACCTGTAATAAAACCAGAATATGAGTTAATTTCATCCTCTTATAATCTCCATACATGAGCACTCAGACTGGGAGAGGGAGGGGATACCATGCCAATCAGGTGGCCTGATTTCTCATTTGCAAGCTAGGAATGTGCCTACAGGAGGAGAGGGCAGATAATGTCACCTTCATTCTGTCGCTGCTCCTTTACTGTTCATTCATAGCGGGTAACCTAGCTGTGTTGCAGACAGGTCAGCGGGCTGGCTGTGCTGCCTGTCAGGTTTGACAAATTGGTTAAACAGAAACGCAAATTCTTTGACAGGTGGAAAAACTTCAATATCCCCCCACCCTCCCAAATGTTTAGCTAAATGATCTTATTTCTGAAGTTGTAGTGTGTAAGCCAGTACACGATATGAAGCTATTAGCCAACATCGGTTAGCTATCTGCACTCTAGCAGACACCACTATGTGCCTGTATATCTCCATGTAGTATCGGTGCTTGTCCTGCATGCCCCAGGGAGCCCCCATCTTCAGGTCCTCAGGGAGCCCCCATCTTCAGGTCCTCTAAAGCTCATAAACTGATTGAAATTCGTCCAGTTCAGCAGGGGCCAGCTGAATGTCAATCAGTGTGTGGTTGTCCCCACTTGACAGAAGTCAATTGCTCAACGTCTGTCAAAGGGACATGCTGGAAAGCTTTTGGCAGGTGATGGGTCCCACTGTCAGAATACTTTGTCCTGGGGGGATTTCTCCATCTCTTTCATTTGTGTGGATAGAGGAATCTGTCCTTCTTTAGCATGCTGGCTGATCAAAAATAAAAAAACGAGACGCGTATAGCCATCTTTGGAACTCTCTGACACATTATTTGAAACCCCATGTCATGGTATCCCTGTAGACTTACTACATAGTTACATAGTTGGGTTAAAAAAAAAAAAACACAAGTCCATCTAGTTCTACCTATAAAAGGGGGGGGGGGGGGGATTATACAATTTCATAATTCCACACAATCCTATAGCCAGAGTTGATCCAGAGGAGGAAGGTTAAAAAAAAAACAAAAAAAAACAGCAAAGCATGATCCAATTTGCTACAGCAGGGGGAAAAATGATTTCCTGAGAGGCAGTTGGATTTTCCCTGGATCAACTTTGCCTATAAATGTCAGTACCCAGTTATATTATTTTACATTTAGGTAAGAATTCAGTGCCTTTTTAAAGCTATCTACTGAGTTGGCCAGAACCAACTCTTGAGGGAGTCTATTCCACATTTTCACAGCTCTTACTGTGAAGAAACCTTTCCATATTTGGAGATTAAATCTCTTTTCCTCCAGATGTAAAAAGATGCCCCCTTGTCCTTTGTGATGACCTTAACCACTTGTCGTCGTCATTTTACTGTGACAGGTTGGCTCGTTCCCGTGAATCGTCATGGCTGTATGTCGGTTCTTTCACCGCTATAGCAGGCACGCGCATGCTCGTTGCACGCCATGGAAGCTGATGCGCATGGCCGGGGCCCACAATGTCTGCCGGCCACCCACAATCACTCCACAGAGAGCCAGACTGGGGATCTGTCAGCGTAAACAAACAGATCCTCATTTTGACCGGGAAGTACCGAGTGATCGTCTGTTCCTAGTGATTAGGAACAGCGATCTCTCTGTACTCCCAGTCAGTCCCCCCCCAGTTAGAAACACCTCCCAGGGAACACAATTTAACCTGTTGATCACCACTAGTGGTAACCCCTTCCCTGCCAGTGTCATTTATACAGTAATCGGAGCATTTTTATAGCACTGATTGCTGTATAAATGTCACTGGTCCCAAAAAAGTGTCCGATCTGTCCACCTCAATGTCGCAGTCCCGCTAAAAATCGCTGATCACTGCCATCACTAGTAAAAAAAAAAATTAAAAAAAATAACAAAAATGCCATAAATCTAGCCCCTGTTTTTGTAGAAGTTATACCTTTTGTGCAAACGAATCCATATACCCTTCTTGCAATTTATTTATTTATTTTAACCAAAAATATGTAGAATACATTTTGGCCTAAACTGATAAAGAAATGTTTTTTTTTTTTTTTTTTTTTTTTTTTTTTTTTTGGGAATATTTATTATAGTAAAAAATATATTTTTTTTAAAATTGTTGGCCTTTTTTTTTTGTTTATAATGCAAAAAAAAAAATAACGCAGAAGTGATCAAATTTTTTCTCCTAGTGATACTGCTAGTAACACACTTCTAGTCCTAGAGTGACAAAGTTCACTTACTGTACTACATCTAAAGAGGAATGGCATTGTCACCCTGGGACAGAAAGTGTGCAGGGACTTAAACGCATCCCACTTCTCTCATCACCATAGCCGGGAGGGGGAGGCTGTTCTGTCGTCCACAGAGGTAAACTGGGCAGCGCCGATAAAGATACGTGTAATGACATGGCAGAGATTACAAGCTCACTGGATTTCTGTAAGGATTAACAGGTATTTTTGTCACTTATTGAACAGCTGTAACAAAACACTTTTAAATAGTAAATTCAACAGACCAAAATTGAGCAAATGAGAGAAGATTTTATGAGGCTTTATACACGCTTTAAACACCTCATCTATCTGTCAAGGTTTCGTTTTAGTAGAATCTATTTTATTTCTTTTTTGGAATTGTCTACATTGCTGGTTTTCTGACCCCCTCGTGTGTGTTCCAGGTACTGACAGAATGTAAAAGCATGTGGGAGAAGGCCCTGTGAATGATTATCACTCGAGATCTGAGCTAAACAAAAGCAGCAGAATTTTAATACAGAGTTCTGTGTTCTTTAAATCATATCATTATTACTGATCGTATTTGGGAACAGAGCTGAGATTAAATTAATTTCCTTTAGAGTATTTTCCTAATAGGAGAAGTGTCTGTTTAATATGGAATTTGCTTTTATTGTAATAATATTTTCAGATTTATATCCAGATAGCGGCTTTGTCATTTCCTCCCCATTCAGTGGCATTATTGATGTCATCATGAGGAATCAGCCCACACACAATATTCCAATTCAGGACACGTCTGCACCGCACAGCAATCCGTAGATCAGCACGATATACTGACAGACATCACACATTGACTAGCACTTCTATTGACGTGCAGGACAAATAGAGTGGAAGCGAGTAACTACTTGAACGGCCTCCTGCTTTGTCGTTTTTATCTGAATTCCTGTATATTAATGACAGCATGATCTGTAGTTAATATTCCACAGCATGATGGGTAATCATTGTTCTGGACACCGTAGCCCTGCTGTGTACCTCTTACCGTGTACCCCTAGAACACAGAACACATAGGATAATGGCTCCCATTATTAGAAGTATCTTTACGAGCCTTGTGATTGCAACTTTTATAAGAGTGCCATATATCTTGTGGATTTCATGTTACATGATGCAGGAGATTGTGGCACAATTATTCTTCTGCCTCTGCATTTATGGAGCACAAAGGAGTTTAGTGGTTGTCAAAACAGTGCAAAGAGAAATGACAAGCAGCTCATCAATTTATAACTAGCAAGAAAGGTGTATGCAGGAGCAGCCGTTCAATACATATACATAAAAGGATTTCCCTAGCAGTCAGCACTGTCAGCCAGAAAAAGGGACCTCATTACGGTTAGATTCCCTCTGTAACATTTTACAGTGATTCTGTCAGGGTAATCAGAAATCTAGATGAAAGGGGCAATAGATACTGCAGCCCCTGGAAGACTCTTCGCTATTTGACAATTCAGGGAGTGTTGGATGCCTGTATCCCTGCTGTGATTCAAATTTCCGACCTCACTACAGGACACAGCAGTGATCTAGGGAGTCGGCGGGTATGCAGCAAAGAGCACAGGCATCCAGCACTTCCGAAAGTGTTGAATGCTGAAGAGTCTGACAAAGGCTGCAACACTGGAACAGAGGGAGAAGTGGGAGACACTGGGGCCGATTTACTAAAATTGGGAAGTGTATAAACTGGTGCAGCTCTGCACAGAAACCAATCGGCTTCCATTTTATTTTTTATTTTTTTATTTTATTTTTTTGTCAACGCTTATTTATATGAACAAGCTGAAGATAGAAGCTACCATGCACAGCTGTACCAGATTTTGCACTCTCCAGTTTTAGTAAATCTCCCCCACTGGCTGCTAGAGGTGAGTACAAAAGCTCTTCTATTGCAGGGACCTTTTATCTCGCTTTTCTTTTTTTTTTTTTTTTTTTTTTATTGGACAGCACCCTTATGTGACACCCATGTATAGAGCTGCATTTTTTTGCACAATGTGAAAGATGATGTTACGCCTCAAGAATCGCGAGAGAAAAAATTGTGATTCTCATTTTATTCAGAATCGTGCAGCTCTACCCATGTATTCCTTGTGCTATGTGATGTCCTTGTGCTCAGAGGATTTTGCTAAATAATATGACAACTTACCGATAATACCTAATGTCTTTCATGGACTCTATTGATGACATTATGCAGTTGCAGTATCTACAATTCACGAGAAGCCAGGGGCTGTCTTAACTTGCAATGTTTGCAATTGCATTAGCAATTTTGGATCAACTGGCCCTTTGAGGTCTCTTTTTATAAATGTTTTTTACTCAACTTTCACCCAGGATTTATGCATATTTCCATTTGAATCTAATTAGAAATTTGTGAATCTTGACCTAAGGTTGTGTGAATCTTGTGAGGAAAACATTCATGTATAGACCCCATTAACTGCACTGACCATCATAAAAAAATATAGCCAGTTGACACTGTTTTTTATTTCGCAATATACTGTGTTATCTGGTTTTAAGGATTACTTAGTAAACCTATAAAATTTTATTGATTTATTGTAAACTTTATGATCAGTTTATTTGCCTGAGCATAATCTCATGAGTAGAGAGACTGTAGGTCAAGGACAGAGCTTCTATAATACCCTTTATCGCTACATTCACTGTTCTTCCCATATTTTGCTTACGATTCATCTAAATCAGAACTTGGGTAGATGGTGGTTCAGTGGTTAGCACTATTTTCCTGCATTATGGAGTAATTTCTTTCCAATCAGGTCCCTATCTGTATATAAAGAGAATGCTGTCCCCATTGGTTGATTGGTTTAGCTATAAATATTATAGATTCCTTCCATGATTGCACAACATACCAGAAGTTTAAATATTCTGAATTAATTGTCCTAGACCAGTGGCTTGTTCCCCTATGGAAGATGTTGAACATGCATTCTTTCTCATCTGTGTACGTGGCAAAAAAAAGTTCACATGCCAAAACTATAAATATAATATACCGGTTGTACTACAGACGGTATTTTAATTACTTTTCAGGTTTCAGATGCTAGCCCAAATCCTTACGAGAACCTTATGTTCAAAGAGTAATTGAGCTTATTAAAATTAATGTTGGTCCATGCTATGGTTCCTCCTCTTCCCCCTACTGCCATGGTCTAGTGTTCAAGCCACATCACATTGGCGCCAAATTAACAGATCACTATGGGATGTTAAATATGTTCATATAGTGATCCTTGCCTACTCAGCTATGCTACAGCTTGGTGTCTAGTTCCATACCCCCCTCCAGTGCTATAATCCCCCCCCCCCCCCCCCCCCAGCAATTAAAGATATTTCCCTAGAGTATGTGTAAGACTAGATAATTTCAATCAGGTGTGATTTACCATTTTGCATTTCTATTAAATGGGGCACAGAATGCATGGTATTCTGTGAATGGCCAAGTGAAGGGGAGCACAGACACTAATGGTTTCATCCGTGGAAGGAACACACAGCCATCATAACCAGAGTGGGCCAGAAGTACACTGGGAGCTGTACTATGGCAGAAACAAGAGTATTCATTTTATGGTACTGTGAAGTATTTTAAGCCTTTTATTACGGTCAGGAAAGATGTCATGATTTTCAAAAAATTTCTGTGCCCAGAGGTCCACTTGAATTTGGTTGGGGTATTTAGGCCTTAATGACCTCTGAATATATTTTTTTGAACTTTGTCTGAAAGAAGAACCTCCCTGAGATCCTTCCTTCAAAAGCAATGTAGAGCTCTGTATGACATTGCAACTGTTATTTTTTTTCTTAACATTAAGTCTTAATGCTGTATTTGCAGGTACATGGTTGTGGTGAAAGAGCCAAAGCACAAGCCCGAACAAGAATCAGTCGAGAAGGAGTGATCTACGCAGGAAGCGGGCACAAAGACCACTCCCTAGACCCTACAAAGAAAGCTCACTTGCAGAGAAAACTAGATAAAAAAATTAATGAAATGTCAAGTCAGAGAAAAGTTAAAAAGGAAAAATAAATTATTTTTGTTTGCTACATTTTTTTTCTGGATCTGCTTTCAATCTATCCTGGACTAGAGCTGAAGGGTGTTTTAAAGTGAACCTTTGCTTTGGCTATGCAGGGAAAAGCAACAGGTTTACTTTAGTGCTGACCCCTGTAGTTCCTTATGTTCACCCCGATCGTTACTGCGACGGGGACAAGCAGATTAGCTCCTGCTGGTGTCTCGGGTCCACATTGGCTAGATTGATGACAGCAGGAGCATTGGCTCCACTGCTGTCAATCAGAGCCAGTGACATGGGAGCTGGGTACGGGGCCGAGTCCTGCTTTCTGTGTCAATGGAGGTAGCAGCAGAACTTGGAAGCTCACAATTGCCCCCAGGGAATGCGGGTCTCAGTGGGGGAACTCGAGAAGTGGAGGCGCTAGGAGCGCTGCTGGGGGACCCCAGAAGAGGAGGATCGGGGCCCCTGTGTGCAAAACCTTTGCACAGAGGAGTCAAGTATAACATGTTTGTTATTTAAAAAAAAAAAAAAACAACAAACCTTTATAGCCCCTTTAAAACCAAAGCTGGAAAGCAACCTTAATGAGTAAATACTCTTGTTGCAAAAAAAAAAAATCCCCTCTGGTTAATCCAAGTACATTGTAATGATTTTATCAAACTTTGTTCTTCTCTAAAGAGATAGCTGATAGCTGATTGTTTCATTTTGTTAATGTTCAGAGCTGAAGCTGAATGGGGGCGATTTTTTCATTATTAACAACCTCATTACCAAACACACTTATACCTTTCCTGCCCAGGCCAATTTTCAGCTTTTAGCGCTGTCACACTTTAACGATTGTGCGGTCATGCAAAGCTGTACACAAATTGCAATTTTATCATCTTTTTTTTTTTTCACACATATAGAGCTTTATTTTGGTGGTATTTAATCACCACTGAGTTTTTCATTTTTTGCTAAACTAAAAAAGGCCCAAAAAGTATAAAAAAAAAGTTTTTTTCTTTTCTGTTATAAAGTTTTTCATAAATTTGGGCCAAAATGTATTCTGTTACATTTCTGTGGTGGAAAAAAATCCAAATTGGTGTATATTATTTAGTCTGTAGAAAAGTCCACAAACTATGATGTATATATCTGAAAATTGATCAATCCTGATATACTGATGGCCTATCTCATTTATTGAGGCCCAAAAATGCCATAACAGTACAAATACCCCCAAATTACCCCTTTTTGGAAGGTAGACAGTCCAAGGTATTTAGTAAGAGACATGGCAAGTTATTTGACGTAATTTTTTTTTGTTATAATTTTTTGGAAAATTCACATTTTTACAAACTATTCTTGCTTATAACTGTGAACTTTACAGTTATAAGCAACCATTTTTCTTTATCGTACATCACGGGATACAAAGCCATAGTAATAACTATATGGGTATATAGCCACCTTTAGGTGATGGGCACTGGCATGCCCAAGACAGGAAGTTGCCTCCCTATATAACCCCTCCCACACTGGGAGCACCTCCAGTTTTTTCACCAGTGGCTAAGGTGTTGGTCACGGTTAAAGATGTTTTATGAAGAGCTCCACTTAAGCAATCCTTGCTGGACGAGCAATCTAACAAACCGGATCCATTCAAAGTGCCATTTAACCTCCCTGGCGGTAATCCCGAGTCTGGCTCGGGTTGGGATTTTACTATCACGAGCGGTAACCCCGAGCCAGACTCGGGATCGCATCATTGGATGCAGGGAGGACACAGGGAGAGTTACTTAACTTGTCCCCTGGATCCAGCGATGTCCTCCACGCTGTGTGATTGAGCTGTCCTCCGCTCAATTCACACAGTGCCGAATGCCGCCGAGCTCCATTCCCTGCGAGGTTACGGCGCATGGGAGCGGAGATTGGCGCCAAATTCAAAAAAGTAAAGACACAAAACACACACAGTACTGTAATCTTACAGATTACAGTACTGTATTAAAAAATGACACACCGCCTTTGTCCCTAGTGGTCTGTGCAGTGCCCTGCATGCACTTTTATATTATAAATACTGTTTTTTTCTGCCTGGAATTTGGAGATTGTCCATGACAACCAAAAAGTGTAAATTTTTCAGTGTTTTAGGATTTGATTACATTATTGAATAATTTTTATTATTCTTTATTATATTATAAACTTTATCATACCCGGGATGTCTGCTAGACTCTGGTTTGAACAGATTTAAGAGAGTTATTCCTAAGAATTACAGGACTACAATATAAAATGGCAAATTTCCATGCAAAATAATTGTACAGCTTTCAGCACCTAAAATCAGAATGAATCATACTGCCAGGGAGGTTACAGGCCAAAGTGACTGGTACCCAGGCCTCGTCACTGAAGAGATGAGGTTTTGCCTGTAATGCCTCTCTTGGAGGGCTGGACCCTGGGGCCCAGTTCTTTGGTTATTAAATGCCAAAGCCTTTCTGGCAGGGTGCTATACAGGTCCAGGGGAGTGGAAATCCCTTTTAAGGAACTCTGTCCCTGAAGGTCTTTGACTTAGCCCGCCGTGATGGGTGAAAATTGGATCTGTGGGATTCCAACAGATTCCTACGGTGGGGATAAGGTAAGTGGAGGTCCTAAGGAAACTTGGTTTGCTTAGGATTCTTCTTTGAGCAAAAAATAATTTTCTCTTGTCCTTCCTAATAATCACCACTAGATGGCGTAGGGAGCATACGTATCTCCACAATAGCCAGGTCTCCCTGTGTACGTACGCTGCTGTGTCTCTGAGAGGTTTTCTCTGGACGGCCACAGCCACTGTGGATGAAGGGCAGGGGGATTGCTGGGTCTTCGCCGCACAGCATCTTCCCTGTAAGACCATGCCCGGCCAGTAGGCAGTCTGGCATCCTTACCCCACTGAGTGTCCCCTCGGGGAATGCTTTACAAGCATCCCAGGTGGCTCACTAGTTTCCCCCCTGCTCCACTGCCAAGATCCCAGGCCACGCTATGCACGCGCGTGCAAGTAGGAATCTTGTTTTGAATTTTCGGGTGTGGGGATGAGGGGCATGGCTTAGCGCAAGGCCAGCACATGAGTTGAGCGTCACAGTTTCTTTACTCGGCAAAGCACGGCAGCTCAGTCCTTGATCGGTTTCAGTTAGGAGGACATCTGACTGATGGAGGGACACAGCAGCGACTTGGATGGCTTATGGGTGATGTACAGTGTACAGGCATTCTGAATGACACTTGTTTGCTCAAGCATAAGGCTGACCATTATTAGCAGCTTTTATTGCTGGACTAAGGATCAGCAGTGGATGCTTTTGTCTTGGTAGTACCTCTGTTTGTTGCTTTGCACTATGCCTCCTAAAAAGGTGGTTTCAACCCCCCCGCAAAAAAGTAATGGCATCCCCATCAGTCAGTCCTCCAACCCCTGTTTATTTTATTGCGGATGCCTTATCCTCACCTCTGGTTGGGTTAGAACAGAGGTTAGCAGTAGACATGTGCAGAGTAAAATATTTCGTTTCGGAATTTCGTTTTCGTCCGAAAACTTAATTTATTTAGTTACTCCCGAAATTCGTTTTTATTTATTTTGTTTTTCGTTCAAAAATTGCATTCGTCCGAAAATCCACATGAATTACGGTCGAATCTGTCTTTGAAGGCTTATGGTGTCTGTCGAATGTATAAAGAAGATTCGACGGAGCTAGTATATAGCATACTTTAGAACCCTATTAAAGTCTATGGGACTCCAACGTTCAAAATCTTAAGTGCTAATTTTAAAGGCTAATTTGCAAGTTACTGTCCTAAAAAGTGTTTGGGGACCCGGGTCCTGCCCCAGGGGACATGTATCAATGCAAAAAAAAGTTTTAAAAACGTAAAAAAGTTTCGGGAGTAGTTATTTTAATAATGATTAAAGTGAAACAATAAAAGTGTAATATTCCTTTAAATTTCGTAGTGGGGGTTGTCTATAGTATGCCTGTGAAGGGGCTCATGTTTCTGGTGCTTAGAACTGTCCCTGCACAAAGTGTCATTTATGCAGGAAAAAAAGTCCTTTAAAATCACTCGCAGCTATTATGAATTGTCGGCTCCGTAATACAGAGAACACTCATTGAAAGTCATTGATAAATAAATAAATAAATAAAAAAGCGTGGGGGTCCCCCAAATTCAATTACCAGGCCCTTCAGGTCTGGTATGGATATTAAGGGGAACCCTGCCTCAAATTTAAGAAAAAATTTGACGTGGGGTTCCCCCTAAATATCCATAAACAGACCCTTCAGGTCTGGTATGGATATTAAGGGGAACCCCGCGTCAAATTTAAAAAAAAATTGACGTAGGGTTCCCCCTAAAAATCCATACCAGACCCTTTATCCGAGCACGCAACCTGGCAGGCCGCAGGAAAAGAGGGGGGACGAGAGAGCGGCCCCCCCTCCCTCCTGAACCGTACCAGGCCACATGCCCTCAACATTGGGAGGATACTTTGGGGGTCTGTGACCCCTCAAAGCACCTTGTCCCCATGTTGATGAGGACAAGGGCCTCATCCCCACAACCGTGGCCGGTGGTTGTGGAGGTCTGCGGGCGCGGGGCTTATCAGAATCTGGAAGCCCCCTTTAACAAGGGGACCCCCAGATCCCGGCCCCCCCCCCTGTTTGAAATGGTAAGGGGGTACAAAAGTACCCCTACCATTTCACAAAGAAAGTGTAAAAAATGGTTAAATAAAACAAACACACTTTTGAAAAATTCCTTTATTAAAAATAAAAAAATAAAAAAAAGATTCCAGCGGCGGTAATCCACTCTTGCTATCCAGCGACGGACGGTCATCTCTCCAGCGATGGGTCATCTCATCCAGCGCAGCGAATCCATCCTTCTTCTGTCTCCGTGGAGGAGACACTGCAGGCATTCCGGCGGCTGACGTTTCTTATATACGGAGGGCGGGGCCACCCGTCACCTGACCCCGCCCCCCCTCTGACGCAAGGGGAAACCCGGGGTTCCCCGTGACGTATGGGTGACCCCGCCCCCCTCTGATGTAACGGAAACCTGCCTGTGTTACATCAGAGGGGTGCGGGGTCACCCATACGTCACAGGGAACCCCGGGTTTCCCCTTGTGTCAGAGGGGGGCGGGGTCAGGTGACGGGTGGCCCCGCCCTCCGTATATAAGAAACGTCAGCCGCCGGAATGCCTGCAGTGTCTCCTCCACGGAGACAGAAGAAGGATGGAGGATTCGCTGCGCTGGATGAGATGAGCCATCGCTGGAGAGATGACCGTCCGTCGCTGGATAGCAAGAGTGGATTACCGCCGCTGGAATCTTTTTTTTTTTTTTTTTTTTTTTTTTAATAAAGGAATTTTTCAAAAGTGTGTTTGTTTTATTTAACCATTTTTTACACTTTCTTTGTGAAATGGTAGGGGTACTTTTGTACCCCCTTACCATTTCAAACAGGGGGGGGGGGCCGGGATCTGGGGGTCCCCTTGTTAAAGGGGGCTTTCAGATTCTGATAAGCCCCCCGCCCGCAGACCTCCACAACCAGCAGCCAGGGTTGTGGGGATGAGGCCCTTGTCCTCATCAACATGGGGACAAGGTGCTTTGAGGGGTCACAGACCCCCAAAGCATCCTCCCAATGTTGAGGGCATGTGGCCTGGTACGGTTCAGGAGGGAGGGGGGGCCGCTCTCTCGTCCCCCCCTCTTTTCCTGCGGCCTGCCAGGTTGCGTGCTCGGATAAAGGGTCTGGTATGGTTTTTTAGGGGGAACCCCACGTCAATTTTTTTTTAAATTTGACGCGGGGTTCCCCTTAATATCCATACCAGACCTGAAGGGTCTGATTATGGATATTTAGGGGGAACCCCACGTCAAATTTTTTCTTAAATTTGAGGCAGGGTTCCCCTTAATATCCATACCAGACCTGAAGGGCCTGGTAATTGAATTTGGGGGACCCCCACGCTTTTTTATTTTATTTTTTTTTTTTTTTATCAATGACTTTCAATGAGTGTTCTCTGTATTACGGAGCCGACAATTCATAATAGCTGCGAGTGATTTTAAAGGACTTTTTTTCCTGCATAAATGACACTTTGTGCAGGGACAGTTCTAAGCACGGGAAACATGCGCCCCTTCACAGGCATACTATAGACAACCCCCCCCCCCCCCCCCTACGAAATTTAAAGGAATATTACACTTTTATTGTTTCACTTTAATCATTATTAAAATCACTGCTCCCGAAAAAACGGCCGTTTTTAAAACTTTTTTTTGCATTGATACATGTCCCCTGGGGCAGGACCCGGGTCCCCAAACACTTTTTAGGACAGTAACTTGCAGAATCTTTTCTCTCTGTCAAATCTTTTTTCTCTGTCGAATATTTTCTCTATATAATCTTGGACTAATAGAGGTAAGGTTAGGCACATTCGACCACAGGTTCTATAGACACAGATTGTTGTCAGAGTCATGTCGAATCTCCTATTCTATATCGAACTGTTGTAACAATGAAAATGAAAATAAAGCATTTATTTATGTCGGATCTTTCGTTTTTCGGATTTTGTGCTTTCGTTATCGTTTGTCAAAACGAAAACGAAAATAGCTAAAATTCGGACGAAAATGCATTCGGACGAAAACGAATGCACATGTCTAGTTAGCAGCTTTAATCGCATCCTCTTCCCAGAGTGGGAGGAAACGCAATGGATCTCCCTCCCCCGCTGCAGACCCCATGTCAAAAGAGCAGCAATGGCCAGAGGAAGAGCAATTACCACCCTCAGTGGACGGGAAGAGGGGCAATCTAATGATTCGTCTTTGGAAGAATCAACTGTTGAAGAACCTTTCTCAGCCTCGCAATCTGAAAAATTGCTAGTGCAATCCCTTACTGAAATGCTCCGCTCGGCATTCAAGTTGCCCTTGACAGAGTCAGCAAAAAGGCCCATTTCTTCACTAGGTTTGTTAAAGACCCTGCAGGCTCTTCAAACCTTTCCTGTTCATCCTTTGCTGGAGCAACTTATATATGCTGATTGGGTTCACCTGGATAAGCATTTTCTCCCTCCTAAAAAGTTAACTCTCTATCCTATGGAAGAGAAATTCACCAGGGAATGGAGTATTCCAGCGGTGGATTCTGCTATAGCCTCTCTGAATAAAAACCTGACTTGCCCTGTAGACATCTGCTGGATTCCTGAACATCTGAGCATTAAGACTAGAGTCTTTACTGAAGACTTATTTTTCTACGGCAGGTGCAGTAACTCAACCTGCTGTGGCAGAAGTAGGCATCTGTCAATCCCTAAAAGACCAGCTGAAACGGGTTCTTAAAGATATTCCAGTTCAGCAGGCCCGAGACTCGGCCAAACTGCCTAGGGCATTGTGTTTTGCAATTGATGCTATTAAAGATTCTATTCATCAGCCTTCTTGCCTTACACTCCTACTGGTGCATATGTGTAGGATCTAGTAGCTAAAAAACTGGTCAGCCGAGGCACCATGCAAAAAAAAACAAAAAAACTTTTGGCTGGGTTTCCATTTGACGATGAACAGCTGTTTGGGGAGGACTTGGATACTAGGATAAATACATCCAAAAGATTTCAAGTGGGAAAAGTACCTTGTTACCAGTTAAATGAAAGAATAAGCATCCCTCGTTTAAGCAAGCGTCCTCTCCAGGTCCAGGAGCATCTGCCTCCAGGCAGTCGCGACCACCTCCGCCGTCAGGTCCAAGAGGTAAAGCTCAAGGTCATGCCCAGGGACAAAAAAAGTTCCGGGGGAGGAAACCTACGAAGCAGAATTCTAAAGCTTCCGTATGAAGGGGTTCCCCCGCTCGGGTGGGGGGGGGGGGGGAGACACTTGCAGTTCACAAAGGTGTGGCAGGAAGAGATTCAGGACAGCTGAGTCATCTCCACAATAGCTCTGGTTTACAAGCTAGAGTTTTGAGCGTTTCCATCACCTCGTTTTCTGAGGTCAAACGTTCCCAAAGATCCAGGGAAAAGGCAATCCCTGTTCCTGGCATTAGACCAACTGTTATCTCAAGGGGTGATCATGGAGATCCCTGTGGAAGAGCAAGGTTTGGGATTTTATTCAAACCTCTTCACGGTGCCAAAACCAAATGGAGATGTCAGGCCCATCTTAGACCTCAAAGGTCTATATCCGTTCCTGAATATCCACTCATTTCGCATTGGAGTCGATCCAGTCAGTAGTTTCCATCCTACAAGGAGGGCCACTTCTGGCGTCAATCGACACCAAGGATGTATATCTACATGTGCCTTTTTTTTTTCCTGCTCACCAGAAATTTCTGCGATTCGAGGTAGAAGGGCACCATTTTTAGCTTGTAGCTTTGCCCTTCAGCCTATCTACTGCACTCTGGGTTTTTACAAAGGTTCTGGCCCCACCTCTGGCCAAACGAAGAACTCAGGGCATAACGGTTATAGCATACCTAGACGACTTGTTACTAGTAGACCGGTCGGTAGCCTGCTTGGACCAAAGTGTGGTCAGCACAGTCAACTAACTGGAATACCTAGATTGGATTCTCAACCTAGAAAAATCATCCTTAAAGCCACTAAGAAGGCTCGAGTACTTAGGTCTGATCATAGACACTGCCCAGAGAAAAGCGTTTTTGGCCCAGGCAAAAATTAGTCAGGGCCAAGAAGTACCCCTCCATTCACCTTTGCATGAGGTAGTTGGGGAAGATGGTGGCCTCATTCGAAGCTGTTCCCTATGCCCAGTTTCATTTGAGACTGTTCCAAAACGGTATACTAACTGCTTGGAACAAAAAGGTCCAAGCTCTAGATTTCCCAATGCATCCACTCCAAAGGTACGTCAGAGCCTAAATTGGTAGTGCATGACCAAGAATCTGTAGAAGGGGAAATCCTTCATACCAGTTACCTTGCCTTTAGATATGGGGAGTAGTCCTGGAAGAAGCATCTGCCCAAGGAAGATGGTCCATGACCGAGAAGGCCTTGCCCATCAACATTCTAGAGATTCAGACGGCACGCTTGGCTCTGGAGGCCTGGACATTCAGGTTGCAGAATTGTCCTGTCAGGATCCAATCCGACAATGCCACAGCGGTAGCTTATATCAATCACCAGGGGGGCACCAGGAGTCATGCAGCCCAGAGGGAGGTAAATCATATCCTAGCTTGGGCAGAGAAGCATGTACCTTGCCTATCAACAATCTTCATTCCAGGAATAGAGAATTGGTAGGTAGACTTCTTAAGTCACCAGCAATTGTTCCCGGGGGAATGGTCTCTTCATTCCGACATCTACCAGGCTGTATGCCAAAGATGGGGGACCCCGGATGTAGATCTGTTGGCGTCCAGGTTCAACAAGAATCTAGACAACTTTGTGTCAAGGACAAGAGATCCAATTGCTTGCGTTGGTGATCCCGTGGGATCAGTTTTCACTGATTTATGCATTCCCTCCTGTTCAGCTGCTACCTCGTCTTCTTCGTAGAATCGGGCAAGAAGGGAAGCTGGTGATTCTTGTAGTCCCGGCATGGCCCAGAAGATATTGGTATGCAGAGATCATAAGGATGGCAGTGGGGGACCCATGGACCCTCCCACCACGTCCAGACCTGCTCTCACAAGGACCAGTATTCCACCCTACCTTACAAACGCAAAATTTAATGATTTGGCTATTGAAACCCATATTCTGAAGAATCTGGGTCTTCCAGGGTCAGTGCTGTCTACCCTGATTAATGCTAGGAAACCAGCTTCCAGAGTCCTATATAAGCCTGGAGAGCATGTTTCCTGGTGTAAATCCAAAGGTTGGCATCCTTGGAAGTATGTCATAGGCAGAATTCTGGCCTTCCTAAAATTAGGGGTAGAAAGGAAGCTGGCCTTATGTACTATCAAAGGTCAGCTTTCAGCTTTATCAGTATTGTTTCAGAGATCTTGGTCAGGACTTTAATACAGGAGGTGACTGCTTAATCCGCCAGTTAGGTCACTATTATGTACTTGGGATTTGAACTTGGTTTTGTCGGTATTGCAAAAAGAGTAATTTGAGTCAATACAATCTATTCCCTTGGTCCTTTAGACAAGGAAATTAGTGTTTCTGATTACGATATCCTCTGCAAGAAGGGTATCAGAATTGGCTGCTCTTTCATGTAAAGAGTTATATTTAATTATCCATAAAGATAAAGTGGTCTTGCAGTCTCATCCAGTTATTTTTTTTTTTTTTTTTTTTTGCCTAATGTGATAGATTTTCATCTGAACCAGGAAATTCTCTTTCCTTAATTTTATCCAGAACCTCATTCTGGGCTAGAGAAGTCACTACATTCTTTTCATGTAGTGAGAGCAATTAAAGTCTAAAAGGCAACTGCCCAGATTAAAAAAACAGATGTTTTGTTTGTTTTGCGGTTGATCATAAGAAAGGACAGGCAGCATCAAAAACTATTATTTCTAGATGGGTTAGGCAAATTATCATTCAAGCTTATGATTTGAAAGGGAGGATTCCACCCTTTAAGATCAAACCACACTCAACCAGAGCAGTTAGTTCTTCTTGGGCAGTCTATCACCGGGCCTCTATGGCTCAGATCCATACATTCCCTAGTTTCTGTCAGGTGGATATGAAAGGACATGAGGATACCACCTTTGGGAGCAGTGTGCTGCAGCCTGCAGAATAGGTCCTCAAGTCTGATGGCATCCTGCTTATATGTGTCTCCCTCCCCTCATATGGCATTGCTTTGGGACATCCCATATAGTTATTATTATGGTTCTGTGTCCCGTGATGTACAATAAAGAAAATAGGATTTTTATAACAACTTACCTGTAAAATCCTTTTCTTTAAGTACATCACGGGACACAGAGATCCCTCCCCTCTTTGGCATATATATGTATATTGCTTGGCTACAAAACGGAGGCGCTCCCAGTGTGGGACAGGTTATATAGGGAGACAACTTCATGTCTTGAGCGTGCCAGTGTCCATCATCTAAAGGTGGCTATATACCCATATATTAACTATGGCTCTGTGTCCCGTGATGTATTTCAAGAAAAGGATTTTACAGGTAAGCTGTTTATAAAAATCCTATTTTTCTGAATAAATAGGATTCATTCAGTGTTTAATATTGTGATTAGGAGATGGGGTTACCACCGTAGGTCTGCTGCAACAAATTTTCCTCCAGGAAATGAAGAGCCCTAGGTGCCAGCTAATGCATATAGCAAATCAAGGTGAGTAGAAAATTCTGGACAGCCGCACTCCAAATTACATTTCTAGTGCCTTGATTAGAACATCAGGATCACACTGTACATGTCACAGCAAAGTAATACAGAACCAAAAACAGCTGACGCTTTCACACTAAACGTAGTGCTTACTCATAGCTAATGATCTCTAAAAATGCTAACAAATATATACTATTTGTGATAAAACATGTGACTGAAAAAAGTGAGTTAGCCAATCAGTTAATCCATTCAGTCACATGTTTTATCACAAATAGTATATATTTGTTAGCATTTTTAGTGATCATTAGCTATGAGTAAGCAATACGTTTAGTGTGAAAGCGTCAGCTGTTTTTGGTTCTGTATTACTTTGCTGTGACATGTACAGTGTGATCCTGATCTTCTAATAAAGGCTTGAGAAATTTCATTTGGACTGCGGCTGTCCAGAATTTTCTACTCGCCTTGATTTTATTATTGTGATTAGCCGTGATTGGCCCTGTCTGTGTGAGGTGTGTTCTAGGGTGGAAGTCATATGATGTCCTCCCAGAACAATAGGGCTTCCGCCTGGGTGGCATTTTGGCCTGTGTTGGAAACTGTCAATCAGCTGATGCACTTGCCTTGCTCTAATTATGAAAGTTGCAGGGTCTACATCCCTTTAGAAGCGATTCACCCTTTGGGAGTATCTCACAAAAAATGTTTTGTTGTTGAAGAGAATGCGTTAAAATCTGGCATGTATCTTAGTGAAAACTTCAGGAAAAATCTGTGAGCCAATCACACAAGCAGGAAATTAGATTTCCAGTAAAGTTATGTACACCAGTGGTCATCAACCCTGTCCTCAGGGCCCACTAACAGGCCAGGTTTGCAAGATAACTGAAACACATCACAGGTGATAACATTTTCTGCTCAGTGATTGCATTATTCTAGTCTGCATCTCCCCAAGGTAATACCGTATATACTCGAGTATAAGCCGAGATTTTCAGCCTCTTTTTTGAGGCTGAAAGTGCCCCCCTCGGCTTATACTCGAGTCATCGCCGTCTGACTGCTCGATCAGCGTATCGAGCAGACAGACGGCGGACATACTACAATTTGAAAGCCGCGCCTCCTTCTCCGCCTCCGCCTGTGATAGGCGGAACACTGAATTTCCCAGCAGCCTGTGTTCCGCCTATCACGGACATCGTCTCATCCTCGTCCGTAGTACGAGGATGAGACGATATCGGTGATAGGCGGAACACAGGCTGCTGGGAAATTCAGTGTTCCGCCTATCACAGGCGGAGGCGGGGCTTTTGAATTTTAGAATGGCCGCCGAGGCGATCCTGGCAAGGCACGGGACGGAGGCAAGGCAAGGCACGGCACGGGACGGGACGGAGGCAAGGCACGACACGACACGGGACGGAGGCAAGGAGGCACGGCACGGGACGGAGGCAAGGAGGCAAGGCACGGCACGGGACGGAGGCAAGGAGGCAAGGCACGGGACGGAGGCTCGGGACACAGGTAGGCTGGACACACACACACACACACACACACACGGACACACACACATGGACACACACACACAGGGATGGATGGATGGATGGAGACACACACACACAGGGATGGATGGATGGATGGAGACACACACACACAGGGATGGATGGATGGATGGAGACACACACACACAGGGATGGATGGATGGAGACACACACACACAGGGATGGATGGATGGATGGACACACACACACACAGGGATGGATGGATGGATGGATGGACACACACACACACAGGGATGGATGGATGGATGGACACACACACACACAGGGATGGACGGACACACAGGGACGGACACACACACAGGGATGGACAGGCATGTCTCACCCTCGGCTTATACACGAGTCAATAAGTTTGCCAGTTTTTTTGGGGGTAAATTGGGGGCCTCGGCTTATATTCGGGTCGGCCTATACTCGAGTATATACGGTACATAAAACCTGGCTTGTTAGTGGGCCCTGAGGACAGGGTTGATGACCACTGATGTACACCATCTGTGTGTAGAAGTCCTCCAGGTTGCCATATTGCATTGAGTTTAAGGCTGGGCTCACACTGCTGCGGGGGGAGATCCGGATGTGATTCGCACCCGCACTGCAGTGCAAATCACATCCGATCTCCGTAGCGATGCGAGTTCAGCCATACAGATAGTATGGCTGAATTCGCATCGCTCCCGCAGCAAACTCGCACGGGACCCTTTTTTTGGTCTGCAACAGAATCGGATCGCATGGGGGTTCACACCATGCGATCCGATTCCTGTGCGAGTCGGCAGATCGCACTGCGATATGCGGACGGATCTGGGGGTGTCATTAACATATCATTGACACTCCCAGCCGTCCGCATAGGGCAGTGTGAACTGCTGGCGGGAGTAATGCGATGCGGGAAAACGCCGCGGATTTGCGACGTTCCCGCATCGCAGCGGTGTGAACCCGGCCTTACAGAAAATTGCCACGTTGCAGATTGAAAAGGAAAGGACATTTTAAATAATATTAAATTACATTATGGCTTGTGTAGCAATATGCTGCATTTCTTTTATTTGCTATATTGGAGTTAGACTTTATTTCTGAAACATGAATGTTGACTTCCCATAAAAAAAAAAATAAAAAATTTTTTTTTAATAGTGCGACGTGGCTCCCAAACAAAATTGACTTTTTTTTCCACAAATAGAGCTTTCTTTTGGTGGCATTTGAGCACCTTATTTTTAACTTTTTGCTATAATAAATATCCCCAAAAAACATATAAAGACATTTTTTTTCCCTCAGTTTAGGCCGATACATATTCTTCTACATAATTTTGGTAAAAAAAAAAATCACAATAATATATTGACTGGTTTGCGCAAAAGTTATAGCGTCTACAAAATAAGGGATAGTTTTATGGCATTTTTATTAATAATTTTTTTTTACTAGTAATGGCAGCGATCATCGATTTTTATCGTGACTGCAACATTATGGCACACGTCGGACAATTTTTACACATTTTTGGGACCATAGGCATTAATACAGCAATGAGTGCTATTAAAATTGCATTGATTACTGTAAAAATGTCACTGGCAGTAAAGGGGTTAACACTAGGAGGCAGTAAAGGGGTTAATATGTATCCTACCGAGTGTTCTAACTGAAGGGGGGGATGGGACTGTACAGGGAAACTAACAGATCACTGTTCATACTCTGTATGAACAGACGATCTGTCAGTTCACTACTCAGAGAACTGGAAACTGTGTTTACACACACAGCTCCAGGTTCTCCCTGTCCCCCAAGCGATCGCGGTAGCCTGGCGGTGATCGAGACCGGGCACTCGCATCGGCGTGGGGGGGCAACACCCAAGCACCCGCTAGTGCCCGTTTATGCTACCAACATAGCATAATGGCGATTCACGCAGCCAAGCCATGCTGCCACAGTACAACTGCGGCGGCTAGCAGTTAAAAGGGATGTTTGATCCTGTTTGCTTTCGATCCTCCCCTTCTTTCACTGTCCCCAAACCATTTCCTGATAATACAGAGGAAGGGGTAGAGGACAACCTGCACACGCTCAGTTTAGTGTGTATTGCTAGAGCGTTTTTTTTTTTTTTTTTTTTCTTGAAAGAGTGCATGTGATCAGCACAGGACTAATCAGCACTGCCCAGACTTATAGGACAGTTGGAGCAGAATGAAAACTCCTCTTACAAGCTTTAACCAGGCACTAGTAGAAGTCACGAGACTACTATATACTGCTGATGAAAAAAGGTATTTAGCAGTTTTATATTTACTAAAACTCTTGCATTTCCATGTTTTGTGTACTGTGGGAGACCAGATATAGTGAATGCAGGGTCCTGGTTTTAGTAACATTTTAAGTTTTTTTACCTTAATGCAGGGCTTGACAAATTTGCTTGGAATCTAGGAGCCAGCTAAAAAAGAGCCGTAACGGCAATCTGGACCTGTCCCTGGCCTGACATGGAGACGAGTGAGGGGAAGATAGCGCGGCCCCCCCAACCTGTCTCCAAGTCATTGCCCATAGCTCTTAGAGGGACATTTTATTTATTTTATTTTTTTCAAATGACAATTGTTTTTTTTTTTTATTGCATTTTAGTGTAAATATGAGATGTGAGGTCTCTCTGATCCCAGATCTCGTATTTAAGAGGACCTGTCATGCTTTTTTCTATTACAAGGGGTTTTTACATTCCTTGTAATAGGAATAAAAGTGAATTTTTTTTAAAAGAACAGTGAAAAAATAAAAAGTTAAAATAAGAAAAAAAATGTTTTTAAATGCGCCCTGTCCCGCCAAGCTTGCGTGCAGAAGCGAACGCATACGTGAGTAGCGCCCGCATAGGAAAGCGGTGTTCAAACCACACGTAAGGTATCGCTGCGATCGGTAGAGCGAGAGCAATAATTCTACCCCTAGACCTCCTCTGTAACCCAAAACATGCAACCTGTAGAATTTTTTAAACGTCGCCTATGGAGATTTTAAAGGGTAAAAGTTTGTCGCCATTCCATGAGCGGACACAATTTTGAAGCGTGACATGTTGGGTATCAATTTACTCGGCGTAACAATTATTTTTCACAATATAAAAAAAATTGGGCTAACTTTACTGTTGTCTTATTTTATTAAATAATTTTTCCCCAAAAAAGTGCACTTGTAAGTCCGCTGCACAAATACGGTGTGACAGACAGTATTGCAACGACCACCATTTTATTCTCTTGGTTGTTAGAACTCCTAAACATACATATTTTTTATTCTAAGTAAAGGGGAGGAGATGGGCGGGCAGTGAAAGCTCCATTAGCATTGCTGGCTGTCATACCAACAGCCACCACTAGAGGGCACCAGATTCCAGAAGGAAACCTAGGACCGCAAAAGGCCTCAAAGCTGCGGCCTCAATTACCGGCCGCCGCGGCGGTGCAGCCCGAAGCGATCACGTCGGGGAGTGTGCACGGAGACAGAATACCCCCAGCTGTGCTGCCCCAGGTCGCTGATTCTAGTCGCAAATGCAACCTGGCGCCCGGGGTTTGTCGAGCCCTGCCTTAATGCATCCACTGCATTAAGGTGGAAAACCTTACATTGTTAGCTCCCTCCAGTCCCCCCTAAATACTTGCCTGAGCCTGATCTTGATCCAGCACTGTGCCTGAGAGCAGCGGCACTCTCCTCTCCTTCCTCACTGAACATGGAGGCAGCAGCAGGAACTATTGGCTCCTGCTGCTGTTTATCAAATCTTGAGAGAAGGAAGAGGGGGTCAGAGCCAAGCCACATCATTTGTGTCAAACCCACAAACCCGTCCCGAAACCCAAGGTCAGACAACATGACACATAATGTTTTTCATGAAAATATTTTTTATTGCAGTTAATAAAGCTGTTATCATTGACAGGATTCTTCAAATATTCATTATAAATATATTTAAACATTGAATACATGCAAAATTGTTTTATAATTCGTTATATTTTTTTTATTAGTGTGTATTGTACACATCAAGTTTCACATATTTGTGAGTTCTTATATGTTACTGTGGCAATGCTGAATTTTCAGTTTGTCGACAGTCCAACCTTCTTTTGTTATAGAAAAATCTGTGTTAAGAGTAACTTCATATAGTAGAGTATCCACAACATAAATATATATTTTAAAAAATATGAATTTTCTTCCAGCATCACAAAAATTACTCTTTTTTTTTTTTTAATCCTTTTGAGAGAAGTGTATTGGAGTTAAAGAATGGCACGGCCCAGAGGTTCGATTTTGATTATTTTTTTGACAATGCAAGAAGTTGTTTAGCCAAATCTTGTTATGCAATACTTAAGCCCATCTCAAGCCTAAACTTTTCTCTTGTTTGTAATACAGTGGAGTATGATTATAATTTCTCTTGGGGACTTAGTGTCATCTGTGGTCCTATTGAGATCTCCTTTTACTTCCTCTTTGTCATAGGGATTCAGAAGGACAGGAAGTGATGGAAAATATCTCCAGTGGGGACAGGGACAGCAACAAAAATAATTTTTTAATTTTTTTTTGGTACAAGAAAAGGTTAGCACCTTAGGCAGGTTTTTATTGCTGTGTGCCTTTCTATCCATTTACACCCTATAGAGTGGCCCCGATCCTCCTCTTCTTCTGTGGTTCCCCTGCAGCGCTCCTCCTCTTCTCGAGTGCGCCGTTGGAGAAGTGCGCTCCCGTGTCCTGCTGCTGCGTCCATTGTCACATACAGCAAGACTTGACTCTGTCCCCCCCGATTCTCATGTCATTGGAGTTGATTGACAGCAGCGGGAGCCAATGGTTGCGCTGCTATCAGTCTATCCACTCAGGACCCGAGACACCGGCTGGAGTAGGTGTGCTCGTCCCAGGCACAGAAACAATCGGACTCCAGTAAGTAAAATGGGTGCTCGGGGGGGGGGGGGTGCACTAGAAGAGGTTTTTCACCTAATGCATAGCATGCATTAAGGAGAAAAACTACAAGGGTTTACAACCCCTAATCTTCTGGCTATAATGCCTCCTAAAGCTGGCTATATTCTAGTAGAATTTTATTCCAAATTTTTCTATTTAAGATCTTTCATATAATTCCCTGATCAGTGGGGTCAAATCAATGTTTAACTTCAGCCGCAATGACTAGAGAATTCAAAGGAGCGAAGTGGAGACGTTTTCTTGAACGAACACATTTCTAACAGGGTAGTGTTTTTATTCAGTAAAGTCCTTTTCAGATGTTCTGAGATTTTTTAGACAAATGGCTGTACAAACCTTCAATTTAAAATCTACTAGTGTGGCCGGCTTTTGTCACTGATTCAGAAAAAATATATCGATCAGAAGTCCTTACCTGTAACCTTATTCTGGGTTAGTGAGTATTGATGATTGAGGGTCTTTTTTAACAGGTTACCTTTTAAACAATACATTTAAATTTCAAAAATGAAAATCTGATACATTTTCTCATTTGCATGTCCTTGATCGTGTTGATAGCAAGAAAAACAAAATGGGTTGCCTTTTAGTTGCAAACTATTTGACTATATATTCATTCACTATTATCGTGGACGCTAATGTAGAAAAATACAATGAATGGCAGCTATGATTTTTTATTAAATTTTTTTGGAAAAATACAAATGTGTCAGCTGCCTGGGGGTGTACACAAAATACACACCAATAGATTACCAGACTTTCAAAACTAATTTTCAAAGCAAATATTCCACCCTTCCTTTTTTACCAATATCCTGCTTCAGAGTAAGTCACAAGTGGCAAATTCAATGATTGTTAGAAAAAGATAGTTCATCTGAAATTTTTTGCATTATATATTCTTAACTATTTACAGGTTTAAAACTTTTTTGTTTTAAATTTTCTATAAATCTGTGGATCATAATTTTTTTTTCAATTTTATTTTAATCAAGTAATTCAGAAGAAACGTTTATTAACATTACCTTTTTTTATCATTTGATAAAAAAAAACATTTTATGAAATTATCCACCATATTAATTAACCCTGCTTTTTGGGGCAATTGGGTGTAACACAATTATTCTATATGAATCGTGTCAATGTATCAAGTGACAGGCATTCATTTGTGAACCTTATTTAAATCATGCAGTAAGTGAATCTTTGCACATAAATCAATAATCCTGATATACTGGTTTTCTAAAAATTGTGAGAAAGCAATGGAAATGTAGTGGTGCTTCTCTATCATACATCACTTCAGTAGAGTAAAGGACAACAGGGACATCAAATACATTTGGTGCTTTTTACAGTCAAAATGTAAACCGCAAAAACCCCAAGTCATTCCATATCTTTATACACAACAAAATTCAGCTGTGCTGCACCACCATAGCGTGCAGGCTGGGGACATTATATACTTTACATCCAAACAAAATCCCATCAGTATTTAACTAAATTATTCACCTTATTAAATTCATATTGATTCAAGAAAATACATCTTAACACATAAAAACAACACCCTCTGCATATCTGTGCAGCTTAGCACATAGCACAAAACATCAAAGGGGACTTGGGGCAAGCAATGTAGGCTGTGCTGACAAAATGCACTCACTGAGATTAGCTTGACTTTATGCATGGTGGAAACAGCAGCAGAGCTTGCTTTAGTGGAAAAATGTCCTGCCCACGAGGTGCTGTATTTTTATCCTGCTGTCCCGCCCACGAGGTGCTGAATTTTTATTCTGCTGCCTCGCCCATGAGGTGCTGGATTTTTATCCTGCTGTCCCGCCCATGAGGTGCTGTCTTTTTATCCTGCTGTCCCGCCCACAAGGTGCTAGATTTTTATTCTGCTGTCCTGCACACGAGATGCTGCATTTATATCTTGCCCACATAGTGCTGAATATATGTTCTGATGTCCTGCTCACAAGCTGCTGGATTTCAAATCACAGTTAAGACTCTGCTGCATAATTTATTAACAGATAAATAATACCATTTTAAGAAGATATAAAGATTATACTCATGTTGTTTTTGTTCAGTTTTATTATTCAAAATGAAGAATGGAAATTTGTTTTAAGATTAAAAAATGTAAAATATTTACTTCTCCTTACGTTTAGAAGCTGAGCATTAATATTTCTGTGGCAACACACATATGGCTTTGGCTAGAGGTAGCTGTTACATAACAACAAGCTAACCCCCAAGGTAATTTTTAGATCATCTAAATATTGTAACTGTCAGCAAAATATAATTGTTTCATAATTCTCAGTAGAATATCTTGTGTAGCAAAGCAAACACTGATGATAAGTCTTTAAATGTTAGCAATTCTTTTGGCAATGTACAGCCTGAATTTAAATTATGCTGGAAACAGAAAACCATAGTAAAATCTTAGCAGAATTTACAGCCTGAAATATTAGGAAAGAAATCTCATGCCAGATATTTACAGAGTATTTTTGTACATTAATATGTTTACAGAGAGTCATGATAAGTTTCTGCTTTGCCTTTTGGTTCATTAACGTATAATTATCATTACCAACAATCTTCTTATCATGATTTGTGGTTAGTTTTGGCGTAGCTGGTGCCACATAGACACGGGCTTTCTTAGGGTAGCCAACATTTGGTTCCAGTGGGTCATGCCCATCCCACTGACTGAAGGTCCGATGATCACATGGCCGACATTTTCTGTTCTGCCATCATCACAACATTCTGCTACTGTCACCCTCAGAGACAAGTCCTAGAAAGACAAAATCACTATATCATATAACAGCATTTGGAAATCTGCAAATCCACAAGTGTATGACATGCCTGTTTGGAGGAACAAGGTGACTTCGCTGTTTGGAGGAACAAGGTGACTTCGCTGTTTGGAGGAACAAGGTGACTTCGCTGTTTGGAGGAACAAGGTGACTTCGCTGTTTGGAGATTGGGGCTTCTATTAATGACCATTTTAGCGCTTTTGCACTTTTCCTTAGTTCTATTTGCTAGGTTCTTGGATATCCTAGCAGCATGGAAAATCCAATCTCACAGTAATTGCATGGATGAGATTATCAAGAGAGTTTTGCTATGTCTCCTGTGCAGTCTGGAAGTTAAAGCGGTATTAAAACCAAAACTGGAATATGTTGTGGTTTACCAATCATTAGATACAATGGCTGCAATAATTTCCTTTTATTAGGCTTTTCCTCTGGTGATCTGGGCAGTAACACACCACTAGGGATGAGCCGAACACCCCCCGGTTCGGTTCGCACCAGAACTTGCGAACGACCCCCGCGTTCGAAACGAACGTTAGAACCCCATTGAAGTCTATGGGACTCGAACGTTCGAAATGAAAAGTGCTAATTTTAACGGCTAATATGCAAGGTACTATCCTAAAAAGGGTTTGGGGACCTGACTCCTGCCTCAGGGGACATGGGTCAATGCAAAAAAAGGTTTTAAAAACGGCCGTTTTGGCGGGAGCACTGATTTTAATGACGATTAAAGTGAAAAAAAAAAAGTGAAATATTCCTTTAAATATGGTGTCTGTAGTATGCCTGTGAAGTGCCACGTGTTTCCCGTGTTTAGAACAGTCCCTGCACAAAATGACATTAAACGGAAATAACACCATTTAAAACTGCTTGTTTTAATGTTATATCTGGTTCCTGCAATATGGTTGAAAATCATTCAGAAAAATGGCATGGGTAGCCCTCCCTGCCCATTACCAGCCTATTTGGGTCTTGTACGCATATTAAGGGGAACCCCGTACCCATATTAAAAAAAGGAAATGCGTGTGGCCCCCAGGCCCTATATACTCAGAACAGCAGTATACAGGCGGTGCAAACAAGACAGGGACTGTGTAGGTTTGTTGTGTTAAGTTGAATCTGTTTGTAATTTTCAACTGGTACATTTTTAAAGTGTAGCTCCAGTCAAAAAATACTATTTTTAAGCTTTTTGGAAAACATAGGGAAGGGTTATCACCCCTGTATAATTTGTTTTGTCGTCCATCTTTTTTCATCTCACTTGCTGCTGTCTGATGTTTGTAAGTTGGATGTTAGTAAGTAGGGGCCTGCCCTATATGCTCTGCAGAAATGGCGGAACAATGTGTTGGTTTTGCCACAACATTGTAAGCCCTGAAAGTGACTCTTGGTGGGCGCTGGAGCGCCCTGCTGTGAACGATTATATCAAGAATTGTAATTACATGCCATTGTTGAACAGTGGTAGAAAAATTGACCTTTGGTGGTTGTGGTGCTGGTGCCACAACACTATAAGTCCTCACCGTTACTCTCGGTGGGCACAGGAAGGGGCCCTCCTGTGAAATATTATATCAAGAATTGTAATTACATGTCCCTGTTAAACAGGGGCAGAAAAATTGGGCCTTAGGCACTGGTGCCATCACACTGCAATCTCCTGACACTACTGACTGCAAGCTCTATTATTAAAGATGGACCACTAGCTATATAGGTGAGGTGAATATCACGGTGTATACTGCGGTCAGGGCACGCAGACAATAACCAGAAAACAGCAGAGTTAAAGGGGTATATACAGATGTATACTGTACTGTGCTGTGCTGGAAGCACACACAACTTCCAATAACTCCTGCAGATGGCAATTGGGCTCAAATAGAGAACAGCTATGTAGGTGGATATAGTGGTATGTACTGGGTACAGAGCACGCAGACAGCACGCACTATCTCCTAACACTACTGACTGCAAGCTCTATTATTAAAGCTAGATCACTAGCTATATAGGTGAGGTGAATATAGTGGTGTATACTGCGGTCAGGGCACAGACAGTAACCACTACACAAGAGCAAGATAGGAAATCAGCCAAAAACGATTGGTGTGTAACTGTGTTGAAGGTACACAGAACACCCACTGCTTCAGATGCCAACACACTACACGAGGCCGCCTCAAAGGCGGCCTTATATAGTGTGGGGCGTGCACTACACAGCCTGAGCTATGATTGGCCACAGGCAGGACGCCCGTGGCCAATCATGGCTCTCCTCGCTGCTAGCGCTGCGATTGGCCAAGCATGCGGGGTCACAGTGCATGCTTGGCCAATCATGAGCCAGCAATGCACTGCGCCATCGCAGTGCATTGTGGGCCACGCGAATTTTGCCGCGAACGGCCCAAACGTTCGGAATTCGGTGAACGCCCGAACGACCAATGTTCGAGTCGAACGTACGTTCGACTCGAACACGAAGCTCATCCCTACACACCACCTGTATTAGCGTGCTCCTACTCTGGATGAAGGAACACAGGGGCATAATCTAGGGGGAGGGGAGTGTTAGATGGACTAGCAGATTTAGACACACTAACATAATTGAAACCAAACTCCAGCTCCCACTTTACATGAATAAATAAAAGAGTACCATTGTAAGCACCCCTATTAGTGGTAAATGGTTTGGTCGGCCACATACAGTGCAAATGTGTTTCCTGCAACAAAACCCCACAATGACAACGAATGAAAGAAGTGTATTTAAAAGTATTTGCAAATTTTATAAAAAATAAATAAAAATCACATGTACATAAGTAGTCACAGCCTTTGCTCAGTACTTTGTTGAAGCACCTTTGGCTCCAATTACAGCCTCAAGTATTTTTGAGTATGATGCTACAAGCTTGGCACACCTATTTTTGGAGAAAAAATGATCCGCACTCCGGTTGTTGCTCTTAAAATTTCTTCATTTTATTGAATAGCCACAGTGAACAAATGCAGATTAAGTCAGTTGATGCTTTTCAGCCTATAAGGCTTTAGTCATAACCACATTACAGACATAAAACTTTGAAATAAATAGTAGCGCTAAAGATCACAGGCTCCGCCCATTGATTGTCTTAATTGATCACAGGCAATTATTCAAAAAAGAGAATCTGCTGCAATACATATAGGGTGATCCATGTGTATGCCACTAATTTTCACACACCTTGTAGTGACAATATGCACATGTATGTACACGCGTGCATACATTTATACACGTGTAGACATATGCATAAAGAAACACACCATAAAATTCAAAACATTAAATAAAAAATAAAATAAAAATTAATAATTCAGGTATGTGAGAGAAACCCCCAGAAAAGAGAAAGGCAGAGAGGGGGGAGGGGCTCTGGGTAGAGGCATTCTTAATGTAAGTGCAAGTCCAGATCCCACCTCAGGTTTTACCCCTGGGGCGATCTAGTTTTTAATCTAAAAATCCACCATGCTTGGGGGGCGTGTCCGGATGTAACAGAGAGTGGACGTGTTTTAGAGGGGCTCCGAGCATCCTGGCTCAATCCTTTGCCATCCATCCATCCGTCTGCAAATCCACGACCAGCTACCTTGTCAGAGTGCTCTCCTGCCCTCCGCGGAGCTCTGTCCACCTCTGACTGAGCGATTCCGTGGTGGTGGAGAGAGAGAAGCGGCGCTGCATACTCCAGGGTCGCCGCCATCTTGGACACCAGGGCCCGGTCGAGTGGAGCTGCTCCCCGCCTGGCCGTGCGGTAGGGGGCTACATCTGATGCAAGGACCTGCTTCCCATCCTCCGGCCTGCCCCCCCCCGATTGCCTGCTACATTTTTTGGTCCATCTGGGCCGCGGGGAGCGATCGCGGCGGCCGCGGCCTAGTGCGGCCTACCGAGGCCTGCTGGCCGCCGCTGTTTCCTGAGCGGTCGCGCCCGGAGGTGCGCCGCAGCCGGCCGGACTGTGCGGCGGGGGGGATCCGTCCACCCTGGCTATACTCCCCCATCCTCCTACTTGCTCCACCGCTGGCTTGGTGTGCTCCGGTGGCCGGCTGGGTCGCGGAGAGCGCCCGTGGCGGCCGCAGCCTGGTGCGGCCTAGTGGAGCCTGCCGACCGCCGCTCTTTCCTGTGCAGGTACCCAGAGACTGTGGATCCTGCGGCCCCCACTGCCTTCATCCTACTTCCACCTCTCTGCAGCGGTGTGCTACCCGGTGGGGACGGTCTGTGTGGGCTGGGGAGGGTGCTGGGTGGTTCTGCAGCCTGTCGGACTGGGCCCCCCCTCCTCTGGGCCTCTCTTCACCGCACTCTCTGCCCACCATTCCTACTGCTCTTCCCCCTGGGTGTCTGAGGTGTGAGACGGAGGGCGGTTGTGGTCTGCTGGGACTGCTCTCCCTGACTATTCATCTGCTACCCCCTGGGCCACCCCTTGCTGCTGCCTAGATAGCGCTTTGGGCACATACTGCTCCCCTGCTGGGGCCCCCTCCGGAGCCTCACCAGATGTCCCCCGCTTCTAAAAAGGGGAGGAGGGACTCCAAGGCCGCTGAGGTCAAGTCTTTGCCCCTACAGCCGCAGCTCTATCCACCGCAGGCGGACCCCATCCTGATTGGAAGACTCCGGTCCCTGTTAGCGGACTTGGAGATGGGTCCTGGGGAGGCCCCGACTGCGGGAGAGTCAGCCCCGCCCTCACAAGACAGTACGGCCACGATTCTTGCTGCGATCGAGCAGAGCAAGACCTCACTGCTGGTCCGCATCGATCACCTTGCTGAGGAGTGCAATCTTATTAGGAACGACCTTGACAAGATAAGAGGAAGAATGACTGAAACTGAGAGCAGAATATCCGCCACCGAAGACCTTACTGCCACTCACGCCTCCTCCATTGCTGAGCTGCAGCGCACAGTACAGTCTCTTGTCGCAAAGTCTGATGACGCGGAGAACAGGCTCAGGCGCAACAATGTCAGAGTCCTGGGACTGCCTGAGAGAGAGGAGGGGGATCACCCAGCCGAGTTTGCGGAGGAATTCTTTAAAAACCTCTTGGGCCTTACAGATGTCCCTCCTACGTATGTGGTTGAACGAGCCCATCGGGTGCCCACTGGCCGCGCCATTCCAGGAAACATCCCCAGACCTTTCTTGGTCCGCTTCCTTAATTACAGAGACAGGGATAAGATTCTCTCCGAAGCCCGCAAGCATCCCAATCTCAAATATGGTAACGCCTCTGTGCTTCTTTTCCCTGACTTTTCGGCAGATTTGCAGCGGAAGAGGAAAACCTTTAACGACGTCCGCAAGCGACTCAGAGATAGGAACATAAAATATGGCATGCTTTACCCTAGCCGCCTGCGAGTTCAACACGATGGCACAGTCCGATTCTTCGACAACCCAGCAGATGCCGACGACTGGCTGACTACATTGCATTGAATACCCTTTTTCCCATACGGATGACGGATGCTTGAACCTCCTACATCTTTACCTATTGTTTCATACTGCGAACTCCTGTCAATAATGGAGTCACCTCATTAGTACCTTGACAAGTGATTTATTTTGAACCCCCACGGTCAGGTTGGTTCATAAGCTCAGGAGTCCTGGTGTTCCCCATCCGGTGAGAGGAACAATCGCCGGACCCCCCCCCCTCCCCCCAATTTTATCTGTTTCTTGGGTCACCAAGAGTTGGGGGCACTCCGATGAACTGAACTTAGCTCGGAGTGTTGTTGCCAACTTGCACCAGCTGACCCCCCCCCGGGAACTTCTGCAAGTTCCCGCGCGCAGTATTGAACTGCTGCCACGAAAAGTTTAAAGGGTTGTATTGTTAGTTCTGGGTATAGGCCCAATCTGATGGCTCCTACGTTCCCAGGGAGACCGTCGGATAAGGGCAGGGTTGACACTATGCTGTCACCAAGGGTATTGTTGTTTTTGCTTAATGTATGTGTTTTTTTGTTTGTATGGTTATTATTTGGTCGTGACTCTTCCTATTGGGGGCTCTCTGGCTCTGCGCGGCTCTTGGCGCCTGCTGCCAACCACAATTCACGTCTCCTTATTATCGTAATAGAATCACCTGATGGCCACACGTGACATGTCAACTTTTAATATCTTATCCTGGAATGTCCGGGGGCTCAATTCCAAATTTAAGAGAGCAGTATTGTTCAAATACCTTAAAATACATTCCCCCCACATGATTCTGCTCCAGGAGACGCACCTTGTGGGCAGCAGGCTACTGGCTCTGAGGAAGCCGTGGATCCAGAGAGCCTTCCATGCCTCTTACTCCACCTATGCCAGAGGGGTCTCGGTGTTGGTCAGTAAATCCTTTCCATGCGTTGTGGAACAGATTCACACCGACCCCCAGGGCAAATACGTGATAGTGGTTTTCACTGTTTGGGGCACGAGATATATTGTGGTAAATGTATACATTCCCCCTCCCTTCTCCACATCCACCCTGTATACTATCCTAGAACGGGTTACCCCGTACTGCCCCGCCCGGTTGTTACTTATGGGTGATTTTAATGCCATTCTAGCTCCAGGTTTGGACAGGCCGGTCCCCCCTAGACAACACTCCCCGGACCTGTCCTCATGGGCGCAGGCAATGGGGGTGGCCGAGGTCTGGAGGTGGAAACACCCCTCGACCAGGGCCTACTCCTGCTTTTCTGCCACCTACAAAACATCCTCACGTATTGACCTAGCTTTTGCCAATCCGCTCCTGATGTCAGACGTGCTGGACGCTACATACCTACCTAGTGGGTTGTCAGACCACTGTCCTCTCCTCCTTACTCTCCGCTCCCCTGCCTCCCGGTCCTCTGCCCTCTGGCGCCTGGGAACCCATTGGCTCTCCCACACTGACTTGACTGTCACTATCCCGCCTCTCCTTACAGACTACTGGGAATTGAATTCAGGTTCCTCCTCCCCACAGATTACCTGGGATGCCTTCAAGGCTTTCACTAGAGGTCAGTATATATCCTCAATAGCTGGTATCCGTAGGGAACAAGCCGCCACCACAACTGAGCTACAGAACGCGGTAAATACCCAGACTGAGGCCTATGCGGCTGACCCCACTGACGCTAGCTTTGACGCCCTTAACGCGACAAGACGGGAACTACATCTACATCTAGCAGAACTTACCAGACTGGATCTCTATCGTAACAAGCAAAGTTTTTTTGAACAGGGGGACCGGAACGGTCGTCTCCTGGCGATGTTAGCACAGCATGACCTACCCCTGACGGTGGTACCCAATATAACGTCTCCTTCGGGCGACTCGGTCTCTTCCCTTCCTGACATATTGGATGTATTTTGGCAATACTATAGCTCCCTCTACACCTCAGTACTGCCCTCAGACTTCAGGCCACAGGACCTAGCACCTTGGCTGGACCCCCTGGCACTTGGCTGGCTCTCAGACACCGAGAGGGAAACTTTGGTGAGACCGATTACCCCGGAGGAGGTCCTGAAGGTCATCAGGTCGTTTCCTGCTGGTAAATCCCCAGGCCCGGACGGACTCCCCATAGAATTCTATAAAACTCACGGGGACCTACTTGCCCCCAAACTGGCCCAGCTCTACTCTCACTGTCTGACAGATGGCGCTCTCCCCAACTCCATGAGCCATGCACACATAATACTGATTCACAAAGCCCCTAAGGACCCAACATCATGCGCCTCCTATAGGCCTATAGCCCTACTTAACACGGATTTCAAAATTCTTACCAAACTGCTCACTATGAGATTGCAGCCCCTATTGCCATCTGTAATAGAGACTGACCAAACTGGTTTTATGGCTAACAGAGCTACAGATGTCAATCTACGACGTTTATTTACCAACATTCATGCTCAACACCTCAACGAGGGTTCCCGGGTGGTGGCCTCCCTAGATATAGAAAAGGCCTTTGACACTGTGGAGTGGCCCTTTCTGTGGGAGGTTCTCCGCAGAATGGGATTCCCCTTGCTTTTTATTGGGTGGTTACAGACACTTTACCGCCACCCCACGTCGGCCATTAGGTTGGGGGGGGGTCTGTCACAGCCCTTCCCTCTCTCCAGAGGCACGCGGCAGGGCTGCCCTCTCTCTCCGGCCCTTTTCGCCATTGCCATGGAACCCCTGGCGGAGGCTCTACGCACCTCCCCACACATTAGGGGCCTGCGCGTTGGCTGGCTGGAGGAGAGGGTTGCCCTGTATGCGGACGACCTCCTGCTCTTCCTCAACGATGCAGACTCCTCACTCACAGGGGCGTTGCAGATTCTAAACTCATTCTCCACTGTTACGGGTCTTAGAGTTAATTGGTCCAAGTCACTTCTGTTTCCTATAGATCCCGCTGCACGCACCGCCGCCGCCCCCAATATACCTTTACAGTGGGTAGATAGCTTCAAATACCTTGGGGTGGTGGTCTCGAGGCAGGCTTCGGACTTCTTGCCCCTCAATCTGTCCCCAGTAGTCCACGAGACGCGACTGCGACTGAGGGCGTGGGAGTCCTTACCCTTATCACTGCTAGGCCGGATAAATCTGTTAAAAATGAAAATCCTGCCCAAATTTACCTACTTGCTTCGCCAATCTCCACATTGGATTCCTAAGTCCTTTTTCACAAGACTACATAGTCTCTTCGCCTCCTTTGTCTGGGGGACCCAGTCCCCCAGATACAGTTGGTCCACACTGGTACGCCCAACCTCCCAGGGGGGGCTGGCGTGTCCTGACCTACATAAATATTTCCTGGCCACCCAACTAGTCACTGCGGCCTGGTGGCTCACTCCAGATACGACAAACCCCGCCACCTTGGTCGAGGCGGCCGTGGTGAAGTCGTTGGAGGCGCTACAATTTTTACTTTTTCGTGGCCCAAAAGCCCCGTACCAGTTGACCCCCTCCATGCGCACTACGCTTCGTGCTTGGAGGGTGGGACTTCAACTTGAGAAGTATCCTAAAAATGCAATTTCCCCGGCTGCCCCCTTGTGGTTAAACCCCACCTTAGAGCATTTTTACAATTTGCCTGAGCCACACGCTTGGACTAAATTCAACATTAAAAAGGTGGTCCAGGTGATCTCCAATCAATCTCTGGCCCCATTTCCTAAACTGATCTCCGACTTCAACACTCCTCAGAGTTATTTTTTTTAGATACCTTCAACTTTCCCACGCCTTCAGTCATCAATTCTCCAACCCCCCGATCCAGATCATCCAATCCACCCTGGAGGACCTCCTCAGGTCTGGATGCGCACAAAAGCCCACCTCTCGCCTCTACTCTCATTTGGTGCTGACTTCCCTCCCCTCTCTGGAAAAACTTAGGAACAAGTGGCTACACGACATACCTGACTTTGATAATGATGACTGGGACGACGTATGGGACTTCCCTTTTAGATCCCTGGTCTCCCTGAGAGACCGCCTAATACAATTTAAAATGGTCCACCGTGCATATTTCACCCCGCATAGGCTGCACAAAATGAACCCCGCCTCCCCCCCCGGCTGCTGGCGATGTGGAGAGATACCAGGGGATTTCACCCACATTTTTTGGACCTGCCCACCCATTGTTGACTATTGGAAAGAGATACTACAGGTCATCTCACAGGTCACCACCATATCGCTCCAACCCTCCATGGCAATATGTATACTGGGCCTGGTGGAGGAACTAGTTCCCACTGTGGCTAGCCGCACTCTGGTCGGACTGCTCCTCTTTTATGCCCGCAAAGCCATAGCCCTTAGCTGGCGTAAGCCCACTCCTCCTCCTCTATCTTTGTGGAAACAACTAGTTAACAGTAGCCTGCCCCTGTACAAGGATTGTTACTCTAATAGGGGTTGCCCCCGCAAATATGATAAGGTTTGGTCCAAATGGCTGGCAGATCCCTCCACAGCCTCTGACTTGCACCCTTCTTAACCTGATATTTTCCTCCAAAAATAGGAACATGCCATTGTGAATGTAATTGTATTTTGGTGATGGATGCTCTGGGCCCACTGACATCATCCTGCCCACAAATGCCACCTGCGGGAACCATTATGAGGTCTCTGGCCCACTGTTATGATGCACGTAACTGTTTGCCTCTTCTCATGTCTTTGTAGATACCGAAGTCCACTCTAGTCGTGACCAATGTTTGTTGTTTGTTTTTTGTTTGTTTTTTGTTCAATGGTTTAAAACTCAATAAACAGATTTTCCAAAAAATCCACCATGCTTCTCTCCCCAGTAGTCTTCTCTCCCTATCACCTCCTCTGGGCGAGTGAGACAACCGTTCTATTCCCCTGAAGTGAAATGATGAAAGATTGCCCTGATGACATTCTCTAAAGTGACCTATTTTTTGGTAGCATATTTTTTCTCCCATTCTCCTTTGCAGGACCTCTCAAGCTCCATCAGGTTGAATGGGGAGCGTTGGTGAACAGCCATTTTCAGATCTCTCCAGAGATCCTTTTAGGATCGGGTTCCAGTCTGGGCTCTGGCTGGGCCACTCAAGGACATTCACAGTGTTGTCCTGTAGCCACTCCTTTATTATCTTGGCTGTGTGCTTAGGGTCGTTGTCCTGTTGAAAGATGAACCTTCGCCCCAGTCTGAGGTCCAAAGTGCTCTGGAGCAGGTTTTTATCAAGGATGTCTCTGTACATTTCTGCATTCATCTTTCCCGGGATACTGACTAGTCTTCCAGTTCCTGCCACTGAAAAACATCCCCACAACATGATGCTACCACCACCATACTTCACTGTAGGACTTGTATTGGCCAGGGGATGAGTGGTGCCTGGTTTCCTCCAGATATGGCGCTTGCCATTCAGGCCAAGGAGTTCAGTCTTTGTTTCATCAGGCCGGAGAATTTTGTTTCTCATAGTCTGAAAATCCTTCAAGTGCCTTTTGTCAAACTCCAGGTGGGCTGTCATGTTTTACTGAAGAGTGACCTTCGTCTGCTTGGTGGAGTGCTGCAGAGATGGTGTTTGTTCTGAAAGATTCTCCTCTCTCCATTGAGAAACACTGGAACTCTGTCAGAGTGACCATTGGGTTCTTGGTCACCTCCCTGACTAAGGCCCTTAGTTACATAGTAGTTGAGGTTGAAAAAATACACAAGTCCATCAAGTCCAACCTATGTGTGTGATTATATGTCAGTATTGCATTGTATATCCCTGTATGTTGCGTTCGTTCAGGTGCTTATCTAATAGTTTTTTGAAACTATCGATTCTACTCGCTGAGACCACTGCCTGTGGAAGGGAATTCCACAGCCTTGCCGCCCTTACATTAAAGAACCCTCTACTTTCTAAGTTTTAAGGTTAAGCCTCTTTTCTTGTAATTTTAATGAGTGACCAAGTGTCTTGTTAAACTCCCTTTCGCAGAAACATTTTATCCCTATTGTGGGGTCACAAGTATGGTATTTATAAATTTAAATCATATCCCCTCTCCCTTTTTATTCTTATTTTTATCCTTCATCTTCATGTCCATTTTTATTTTTAATTTTAGCATTTACTCATTTAGTTATATACTTTTTTCTTTACCTCAGTTCACCTATCTCCCATTTCAGCTGCTTCCAGATCATAGAATTTTAAATTATTTCTTGTTTATATATACACAAAAGTATTTTATCAACTCCCCCCCCCCCCTGCATTATTTCCATTGCTATGTAAAAAAAAAAAAAAACTCATCTTTGTTCACATGAGCTTTATCAGTCTAATCCAGTCTGACACACCAGTGCCCATTCTGTAATCAGAAGCCCTTCCCACGAGCGGTTGCCATGGCACCATATCAATATCCCCTTACTGAATGGACTATAAAAACCTCTCCAAACATGGCCACAACTATTTCCTGATGAATGCGGATGCATGCTCTGAACACGCGCTCCTCCCCACTCTCTCACCACCCAGAAGTGACGTGTCCAGCCGCCCCTGAGCCAAATCTGAGACCCAGGAAGCATTGAAGCCACCAGCACAGCCGGGAACATCAGCTGCCTCTACACCTGCAAGCCGACCGCCTTCCCCCAGGAGTGGATGAACTTCCTATACCATTTCACAAACACTGTAATCTCTACAATCTTGGGAGTTTAAAGTCATCTGTCCTATATTAAAATGTTTTTTATCACTCTGCACTTAGATGGCGCTACTCTCTTCTTCGTTTTTTACTGTCTACAGCGCCCCTTCAAGCTTGTTATGAGTCGGCAGCCATCCAGAGTCAGCCCATCTGTGACCATCTACACACCACTTGTTGCATTTGAACTCTCATGCATGGACTCCCCACTATAGAGAGTAGATTAATCGCCCATTTCTCTCTATTTGAGCTGACAGAGCGCACATGAATATATGTATACAATAAACCCTCTCAAGTGTTTCTTCTCCAGAGAGAATAAGTTCAGTACTTGCAACCTTTCCTCATAACTAATGTCCTCCAGACCCTTTATTAGCTTTGTTGCCCTTCTTTGTACTCGCTCCATTTCCAGTACATCCATCCTGAGGACTGGTGCCCAGAACTGGACAGCATACTCTAGGTGCGGCCGGACCAGAGTCTTGTAGAATGGGAGAATTATCATTTTATCTCTGGATTTGATCCCCTTTTTAATGCATGCTGATATTCTATTTGCTTTTGTTCCCTTCTCCCTCGATCGTTCTAGGTAGTCCTGGTGGTTCCAAACTTCTTCCATTTAAGGATGATGGAGGCCACTGTGCTCATTGGGACCTACAATGCTGCAGAAATTTTTCTGTACCCTTCCCCAGATCTGTGCCATGATACAATCCGTTCTGGGAGGTCTAAAGAGAATTCCTTGGACTTCATGGCTTGGTTTGTGCTCTAACATGCACTGTTAACTGTCGGATCTTATATAGACAGGTGTGTGCCTTTCCAAACTATGTCCAATTAACTGAATTTACCACAATGCACTCTAATCAAATTGTAGAAACCTCTCAAGGATGGTCAGTGGAAACAGGATGCACCTGAGCTCAATTTTGAGTGTCATGGCAAAGGCTGTGAATACTTATGTACATGGGATTATTTTCGTTTTTTATTTTTAATAAATTTGCAAAGATTTCAAACAAACTTCTTTCAAGTTGTCATTATGGGGTGGTATTTGTAGAATTTGAGGGAAAATAATGAATTTAATCCATTTTGGAATAAGGCTGTAACATAACAAAATATGGAAAAAGTGAAGTGCTGTAAATACTTTCCGTATGTACTGTAAATGAAGACATTTAACAAATATAAAGTTAGGTGTTATCCCAATTTAACACTTTAAGTTGGCCATCAGAACAACCAAATCATACAGGGTTAGTCAAATATGTGTAAGCCAAAAGTTTTGGGGCCACTGAAGCTGGCCGATTTATACCAAGCACCTAGCACTTGGTTAAGCATCTAATATTTGTATACATGGCCAGTTTAATTGTGTCACAGTAACACAAACTGATACTAATTAATCAGTGTATTGGGCTCACATTTGAACCAGCAGAATCTCACAGTTTGCCTGATTTAAATAAATAGGACATTTTAATGGGCCAAAAATGCTTTTGGAACCAAGATATCTGCTAAGTAGTATTCAAAATTCCCATCACATTTAATTAAGGTCCAATCCGTTATTTAATAGGGTAGACTGGGAGTCAGCAGTCTAAAGGTAAACTGGACTGGTACTTAAAAAACAAAACAAATACTTGCTCCTTCTTGAGTAAATGGTTGAATAATAAAATAAAGGGCTTAGTCATTTCCATTAAATGAAATTAGCTGAAAGACTACCCAGTTGTAATTTAATACATTTTAAGGTTTCTTCAGGATCATTATATTATTTTCACTGATTTTAAAAGCAAATAAAGAATCATGCTATAAAACACTTCCAGAGCACTGAGGACAGCATGATAGAAAATAATATTCTGTTAGGAGTCTGTATTGGGGAAAATCTTGACTGTGACCAAATTTACTGCAAAAGACTACAGGGGGTCAACTCACATTTCCTAAATTATAGGGAATTTTATGCTACATATTTTTTCTGACAGTGAAAGACTTAAAAACTATGAGCTGTGAAAAAGTTATTCTATGGTAAAAAGTTTTCATTGTAATGTCCCTAGTTTCCATAGTCATGGTGAGGGGGGCTACATTTCACTAGCAAGCCATAATGCAGACCTTTTGACCCTGAAGTATTTTTTTTTATCTCTCCCATTTCTGCTACAGTCCGTTCCCTTCTTCTTGTCAGAACATTTCCTACAAGTTTAAGATTGAATTCCTCTCAGACAGCAAATAGCAGCAGGATCTGGCAGAGGACATCATAGATTCTGACAATTTAGGCATCGGTTCACTGGACTAACCTCACAAAAGTTTATATGACCCAGGGGCATAAACTATAGCACGTGGGACCAAGTGCTGTCTACCTTTTAAAGGTGTTGTCAGCCAGATTACCGTGAAAGGATTCAGTGAGCAACAGTGTTTTTTTCAGTCGCAAATTTGTCAATAATAGGACTACCCTTAAAGCAAACCTGTGAATGTAAACACTACTAAACCATAAATAACTGTGTAGTAAATGCATCTTGAGATGCCTCAATGTCCACTCAGATGTTCTGAAAATGGACCCCTGTGATGGACACAGCGTCAGACCCCCGGCCACCTTCACCAACCTGTGACAAATGGCTGACCAAACTTACCACGTGCTGCAACTGATATGCAATGATGGCACTCTCATCCTGCACAAAGATTTTCCAGCTCATGGGATTACAATCTAAGTGCCAGCAGACTAAGAGCGATTGTGGCTGGGTTTGGTTAACTACGCCGCTAACCTGTTATACCACAATGCAATCGTGATCACTAGATATTTGTCATAAATATCAACATTCACAAGACCATGTATGACTTAATAATCGTAATAAATGTCTGTAATACCCACGGTCACCAAAGGTAGGAGCAGGGGCGGACTGACCATTTGGCCACTCGGGCACTGCCCGAGGGCCCCAGGCCACTAGGGGGCCCCATCAGGGTTGCCAGCCTCAGTAAAACCAGGAACAGAGATGTAAAAAAAAAAACACAGATTTTTACATAGCCTCTGAAATGTCCCTTACCAACATCCTTTTGGTCTAAAAATCCAGAGATTATAGCTGCCCCACCTCTCCAGTACCTTCTCAGCCAATAGAAACATGTCTGTGTATACTGTGTGTGTGTATACTGTGTGGCCCCATAATCAGATTGCCTGGGGGCCCCATAATCTCCTATTGCCCGGGGCCCCATGAGTTGTCAGTCGGCCCCTGGGTAGGAGTATCCAGAGATTTACAGTACAAGAGTGTTCTTCAGAGACAAGGATTCTTAAAATTCTGTCTCGGTGCATTATTATCATGCCAACTGGTTAGAAAAAATACATTGTTCAATAATATATAAGATAAAACGGTGCAAACAAAATGTTAACAGAAAAAAAGGTATTACAAAAGAAAGAGACAATGCAACAGAAAAAACAAAAAGGGTTTAGGAATGAATATGAATACATACTTAAAGTCCAGTCACTAGGCAAGATGGATCAGTGGCTCTCATAAATTGTGGCTGATGTCCCTTGTTTTCTGTTTGTTCACTGGTTTAGGTGCAATTCAGGTCCGCATTTTTGCCTGAATTCGCACCTGAACAAGACCCAAACACGCACGCCCCTTTTTCAATTCAGACCATAACTGCCCCGGAGCTGTTTGAACTTGCTGAATTAAGAGTATGGTCACACTTGCATGTCGTGCGAATTGGATGTGGGAAAACCTGCATTCAATTCATACATATGCTAACCCAGCCTATGATGTTCCTTGTTTGATGGTAAAAGAGAGGTACAGACTACTCAACAGTCTCCCATCTCTGGTCCCTGAGAGGGGTGTTGACAGAAATGACCTTACCTTTTGAGAAGGTCTTGGGAGCAGCCAATGGAATTACATACATATTTACATAGTAGGTGAGGTTGAAAAAAGACACAAGTCCATCAAGTCCAACCTATGTGTGTGATTATATGTCAGTATTACATTGTATATCCTTGTATGTTGTGGTCGTTTAGGTGCTTATCTAATCGTTTTTTTAAACTATTGATGCTCCCCGCTGAGACCCTCTATGTAGTTTAAGGTTAAACCTTTTTTCTTCTAATTTTAATGAGTGGCCACGTGTCTTGTTAAACTCCCCTCCGTGAAAAAGTTTTTATCCCTATTGTTGGGTCACCAGTATGGTATTTGTATATTGCAATCGTATCCCCTCTCAAGCGTCTCTTCTCCAGAGAGAAAGGGTTCAGTGCTCGCAATGTTTCCTTATAACTAATATCCTCCAGACCCTTTATTAGATTTTTTGCCCTTCTTTATGCTTGCTCCCTTTTCAGTTCATCCTTCCTGAGGATGGGTGCCCAGAACTGGACAGCATACTCTAGGTGCGACTGGACCAGAGTCTTGTAGAGTGGGAGAATTATCATTTTATCTCTGGAGTTTATACCCTTTTTAATGCATGCCAATATTCTGTTTGCTTTGTTAGCAGCAGCTAGGCTCAGCAATGGCATGTAATGCCAATCATCTACTAGGACCCCCAGGTCCTTTTTCATTCTAGATTCCCCCAGTATATAGATTGCATTCATATTTTTTCCACCCACATGCATGATTTTACATTTTTCTATATTAAACCTCATTTGCCATGTAGTTGCCCACTACATTAAATTGTTCAGATCTTTTTGCAAGGTTTCCTCATCCTGCGGTAAATTTGTGCCCTGCTTATCTTAGTATTGTCTGCAAATACAGATATTAAACTGTTTACCCCATCCTCCAGGTCGTTTATGAACAAATTATATAGGATTGATCCCAGCACAGAGCCCTGGGGGACCCCATTACCCACCCCTGGCCATTCCGAGTACTCCCCATTTATCACCACCCTCTGAACTCGCCCTTGTAGCCAGTTTTCAATCATGTAATCACCCTATGGTTCTTGCCAATGGACCTTATTTTGTACAGTAAACGTTTATGGAAAACTGTGTCAAATGCTTTTGCAAAATCCAGATACACCACGTCTATGGGCCTTCCTTTATGTAGATGGCAACTCACCTCCTCATAGAAGGTTAATAGATTGGTTTGGCAAGAACGATTCTTCATGAATCCATGCTGATTACTGCTAATAATACCGTTCTCATTAGTAAAATCCCGTGTATATAGTCCCTTATCCCCTCCAAGAGCTTGCATACTTTTGATGTTAGGCTAACTGGTTTTTAATTCCCAGGGATGTATTTTGGGCCCTTTTTAAATATTGGTGCTACATTGGCTTTTCTCCAATCAGCTGGTACCTTTCTAGTCAGTAGATTGTCAGTAAAAATGCCACTGCCTTTATGATCATTCAGCTGTCAGACCCTTGGGTACAGTTTTTTAAATGTAATAATATTTCAAGTATACCCATTGTAATGAGCTGGTAAACCACATATTTTTTACAGCATACAATTTCCATTCCAGAGATACTAAACATGATGTCCCTCAGATAGACAAGTCACCGAGGAGTTGGAAGAATTCTATTTTGCTTCCTGTATACGATAGCCTAGACATTGGTCAGTTCAGTATTTTCTTCCACATTCAAATATTTAGTCAATAGTAATGTAAATATATAATGTATGATTTTATGAATTATGGGTATATTTTGAAAGTGTGAGTTGGAGAAGGGGTCTTTTGCTAGTCAAGTAGGATATCTGTCAGCATCAAGCAGGTCTAAATGGCTTTTAGGAAATTAATTAACCCTGGATAAAACATTTTATTCCACTCCATGTAGTCCTAATGGCTTCAATTACCCTGAGGTTCAAAGCATGGCAAAACTAAAATATTTTACAGTTTTACGATGAGCTAAGCCTAATTCCCTCAGTGGTAAGTGCTGATAACCTTGGCAGATGTTTATTGTTAACAGACATTGAGATGATAGGCAAACTCTGACATACTGTTGTGTTCTTTTACTGGTTTTCTGCCAACTACTGTCTATGGGCACCTTTAAAATGCTAAGAGGTAGTAGGCAAATGATGCCAGATAATACCTTTTGTGCAGTGGTAGGTCCTTGAGGGATCTGTCATCTGCAAGCCCAAGCATACCATATGGGTGTCAAGGGTTGTGTCTATGCAAGTACTGCACATCAGAAAGTCAGTATGTGCTTAGTAACCTCAATGAGTGCTAGCTGTGTAGACAGGTGGAGTCTCAAATTAAAGGATAGGCTTGTGTTTTTTTGTCTTTTAACATTAACAATATAGTAACTAAATATTGAAAATCAAGAGGACAAATGTATCCCTTTAAATCTTTTAAAGCAAAGGCAAACAGGCTGTTATTTTTGAAAGGGAAGTTACCCTTGCAAGGGTACTATCCCCAAAGCTTAATGAGCAAAGTGAAGCTCTGCTGATTTCAATCATCCAATTATGCACTTGACTGGGTATTCTTTGCCAGATGAAATTTCACCACATTCACCGAGCACTGGGGAAAATTCCCTTGCAACGTTAACAGCCTTTTTGTCTTTGGAAAATCAACCCCTAAGTGACAATGGTGACAGCAGAAGAATTCTAAGAAAGCTATCCCTAAAATAGAAATCAGGGTCAGGTAGTGGATATGCATTAAATAGTTAACTATTATCCTGTTCTTCATTTAAATGTAATTTAATGCATTTATCTAGCCATGTCATGAAGGTTGAGCATGAGCTAAAGCTACAATAAGCCAGGAATACAAATGTTCTTTTGAAAAATAGCACAATGTATTCACAGACACATTTTCAATCTCAGGCTCCCTGGGAGCTGCTGTTCTGAGGATCCTGTTTAGAGGAGTACAGCTTTTTACCTATGATTGTGATGACTCACCTGCAGTACTATGGCTGGTACAGAGAAAATCATGGCTTCGTTAAAGACCGGATTTCTGTCATCCCGCTTCGCTGCGGTCTTTTTCTTGCTGATCTTTCTGCCGTCTTGCAGAAGGTACACCTTTACAAATGGATCTGGGAATAAAAAGAAGCACATTAATTTGGATGAAGAGTCTGCCTGCACTGCATGCTGACACCATAAAGCAGATTTTGCTTGTGACCTGCAAAACCTTAACAAAGAGTGTACAGGAGGCACAAACTGAAATCCCTGAATGTCTGGAAGTATATATGCTTCCAAAGATGCAGTATTTTTCATGACCAATACATCTGATTGTTTAATCTTCTTTTGCCCTACCATAGGGTGGCCAGATGTCCCCGGCTTCAGGGGACAGTCCCTGGGGAAAAAAAGTGTTCCTGATATCATTCAAGCTTTAATAATTGTGTCCCTGTCCCTGGCAGCTGCAGGGTAATCTGCCTTACCAGCACTTGACTTGGAGCAGGAGGGAGGGAGAAGTTTTTGATTGGGAGGCACTCTGTGACTTCATTTTGGCCCCCACACTCTACTACTGCTTTGCATGTTAGGCAATCTTGACCCAGAGCAGGCTTAGGTGAAAGTAGGAGAAAGTAGTAGAAAGTAGGCTTTGGTGTCATTAAACCATACCCCTTTAAGCCACTCCCACTCTTTGTGCAATTTGGCCACACATCAATTAGTGTAGCCAAAAAAAGTGGGCATGGTCAGTGGGGTGTCTCCAGATTTAATTTTGAAACTCAGGTCACCTTACTCTACCATTACTTGTGTAGTTCAAGAACCTGTCTGATGCTATATAAACTGATGGGTTGTTTAGGAAAACCCTCACGTTATATAGTTTTGGTAAAAGTAGAAAAAAAACATTGTGCATTTTGTACAAATAGATTGTCATGTTTGGGCAGTTTAGTCTCTGCTCTGCTATCCATCCCCATGAGTAAGCGCCGTTGGGTAGAGTGAAACACATTGGGGGCGTGGCCAAGGTTTTGACTTGATATGTGGCTCCTGGGACACCTATCACCATCTCTGCTCTGTAGTTCAGTTTTCCCAGGTTCTCTTTTTATTTTCTTCTGTTCTTCTTGGGTTGATGGGCCATCTCACAGCTCTAAAGATGCCAAAAGGGTTGGTGTGGTTGACAGTAAAGTGGGGCACCCTAAACTTCTGTAAACTTTTGTTTCTATCAGGTTTGGGCCAAGCACAGCCAAATTAAATATAGCAAAAATGTATTGTTCTCCTAGCCCTTAGACTTTTATGAAACCTGCAGTCAAGCCAGCTGCCATTGCAACCACTGTCATTGAGAAGATCTAATCGAGTGATTTGTCTTGCATAGCAAATCGGTCTCATTCTTATTCCAGTCTGCTCTCTTGTAAATATACAGTATCTCACAAACTTGAGTACACCCCTCACATTTTTGTAAATACTTTATTATATGTTTTCATGTAACAACACTGAAGAAATTAAACTTTGTTACAATGTAAAGTAGTGAGTGTACAGCTTGTATAACAGTGTAAATTTGCTGTCCCCTCAAAATAACTCAACACACAGCCATTCATGTCTAAATACCTGGCAACAAAAGTGAGTACACCTCTAAGTGAAAATGTCCAAATTGGGCCCAATTAGCCATTTTCCCTCCCGGTGTCATGTGTGAATGGGGAGCAGGTGTGTTAAATTTGGTGTTCTCACTCTCTCATACTGGTCACTGGAAGTTCAACATGGCACCTCATGGTAAGAACTCTCTGGGGATCTGAAGAAAAAAAATTGTTGCTCTACATAAACATGGCCTAGGCTATAAGAAGATTGCCAAGACCCTGAAACTGATTGCCAAGACCATAAAGCAGTTTAACAGGACAGGTTCCACTCGCAACAGGCCTCACCATGGTCAGCCAAAGAAGTTGAGTTCACATGCTCAGCATCATAACCAGAGGTTGTCTTTGGGAAATAGACATATAAGTGCTGCAGAGGTTGAAAGGGTGGGGGGGTCAACCTGTCAGTGCTCAGACCATACTCCGCACACTGCATCAAATTGGTCTGCATGGCTGTCATCCGAGAAGGAAGCCTCTTCTAAAAATGATGCACAAGAAAGCTCGCAAACAGTTTGCTGAAGACAAGCCGACTAAGGACATGGATTACTGGAACCATGGCCTGTGGTCTCATGAGACCAAGATAAACTTATTTGGTTCAGATGGTGTCAAGCGTGTGTGGTGGCAACCAGGTGAGGAGTACAAAGACAAGTGTGTCTTGCCTACAGTCAAGCATGGTGGTGGGAGTATCATGGTCTAGGGCTGCATGAGTGCAGCAGGCACTTGGGAGCTACAGTTCATTGAGGGAGCCATGAATGCCAACATGTACTGTGACATACTGAAGCAGAGCATGATCCCCTCCCTTCAGAGACTCGGCCACAGGGCAGTATTCCAACATAACGACCCCAAACACTCCTCCAAGACAACCACTGCCTTGCTAAAGAAGATGAAGGTAAAGGTGATAGACTGGCTAAGCATAGCTCCAGACCTAAACCCTATTGAGCATCTGTGGGGCATCCTCAAATGGAAGGTGGAGGAGCGCAAGGTCTCTAACATCCACCAGCTCCATGATGCCATCATGGAGGAGTGGAAGAGGACTAGGACAGTGCCAGAAAATAATGGTGGACACACAAAATATTGACGCTTTGGGCCTAATTTGGACATTTTCACTTAGGGGTGTACTAACTTTTGCTGCCATTGGTTTAGACAATGGCTGTCTGTTGAGTTATTTTGAGGGGGCAGCAAATTTACACTGCTGTATACTCACTACTTTACATTGTAGCAAAGTGTAATTTCTTCAGTGTTGTCACATGAAAAGATATAATAAAATATTTACAAAAATGTGAGGGGTGTACTCACTTTTGTGGGATACTGTAAATAACTAGACAGAAACAGCCAGAACTTACATTTAGAAAACTTCTAAATGCTTATTGGTATTCCAGGAGTATTGTGTTAAATATGCCAGAAGCCAAGCTGTAATATATCTGCTGGTCGAAAACTGTTCTGCAAGTTGATAAATACAATGCCTGGGCACTAGGATGGGTTTCCAGCCAACATTATTCCTTAATGCTAACACTTGAGATCATTACTTTTGTAGCCACCTTAATATTCCAGAACAAGCCATTACATACATATATCACCCCTATCAGCTCTTCTGCCTGGAAAGTTTTCTGCTGCAGTATTGCAATATATATAAAATAAATATATCAGGGAGAACTTATGTCGATGGTGTTCCAACGGTGGCAACCTTCTATTGTACCCAGGGCCAGGTTTCTGTTATGTGACCTCCTCCCACCCTACAGAGGCTTTATTATTTGTCCTTGTATGCGAAAGAGATCTTTATGGCTACAAAATTCCACATGCCTCATACAACAGAAAATATGTAGTCTTTGTTCTTCTTGAAGAGTACTTGTTCTGTTTATTAGGCAGATTTCTTTTGAAGATCAGGGGTTCTCAACCTTTTAATGATGACAGTCCACCAACTGATTGTTTTTTTTTTTTTCCATATTCTCTTCACCCCACTGGTCAAAATCATCATCACCACTAGTCCTATTAGATACCAGTATGACATTTAAATACATCAATAGCTTAGTTTTACTTTACATATGGATAGCCTTGAAAAGAACAGCTGAATTAAAATCATAAAGATTGTATCATATTTATTAATATTAAAATGGCAAACTATGGGGGGCGTGGCCGGCTGCAGAGAGAAATTGAGGTGTGAGAGCTCCTCTTCCCACAAAGGAAGTTTTCACCCCAAAACTGAGCAATCTGCACACCATAGCATCGGTGACCATGGCAAGGAAAATAAAAGAACTCAGCAAGCCCCAGAAACTGACAGATTTCGTTACATGGCAGACACATGGAGGGTAGGCAAGATGGCGTCGGCCGTATATCCACCCCGGCCTATAACACTCACTCCACCCCAGCTAACTCTGCATCTATCAGCAAAAATAGTGGGTCCCCAGGCAGCAAGCAATCCTACCCTAATACCCCTCAATCTGCAAGCCCAGCTAAAGCCAAATTCCACAGCACTCATTCTGGGGAGGACACTAGAGAGCTGCCTGACAGCATTGAGCATTGAGGTGTTCCCAACGAATAGTTAGCCAGTTATGGACACAGTACTAAAGGACATGTTACTGTCCCTAAGGAGCTCAATCCAAACTGACATGATGTCCTGCATGCAAAAGTTCAATAAGGAGATTCAGGCTGTAGAATCCAGAGTGGGGCACATTGAAAACAAAATGGGGGAGTTTGCAGCCACTATAAACGATATAGTAGATGCCCATGATGAAAAAGAGGAGGTAATAGAAGGGCTCAAATCTAAAATGGCTAACATGGAGGACAGAAATAGAAGGAATAACTTAAAAATCAGACGGATTCCAGAGTCTATACAGCAAGGAGACCTGTGTGAGTACACCACTACTCTGTTTAAAGAAATCCTTCCTGAACTCACAGCTCTAGATATGATCATAGACAGGCTCCATCGCCTGCCTAAACCTTCATACCTTCCCGACCATATCCCTAGGGATGTAATACTACGGTTAAATTTTTACCATGCAAAAGAAAAATTAATGTCTGTAATGCGCACCAAGGAGCATATTCCCCCACAGTATCAAAATCTGCAATTTTTTGCTAATTTATCGCAATACACCCTCCAGAAAAGAAGGAGCCCCACCACAATTAACAAAGTCCTCAGGAGTCATAAGATCAACTATAGATGGGGCTTTCCCACAAAAATCACGATTACCAAAGAGGGCCATACCTTCACAATAGATTCACTGAAAAAGGTATATCTCTGCTCAAAGAATGGCAGATACTTCCAGAGCCTGTCAGCAGGCCTGACTCCCCTAGGATTATTCCTCATGTGGATCCTGAATGGCAAAAGGTCACGGCTAACAATGCTAAAAGACACTGATCACCCTGAAAGCAAATGAGTATTCTTTTCAGTTCTATGGGGAGAGTAGCCTCTCTCGGCTCACAAACTCACCCCCTTGAAACCACTTGAGCAGCAAAATGCTGCATTCGGGTATGAAATACCCATGCTTGGATCACAATGTTCACTTGAAAAGCTTTAGCAGCACCCATAAATGATATTACGTGGTCAGACCACGCGTCTGTAGTGCTGACAATAAGGGACTTTTCCTCCTCGAACCATGTTCCAATCTGGAGAGCTAACCAGCTTCTTTTACAGGAAGTTTTATTAAAAAGTACCGAGTGATGTCACATAGTGACCTGCCCTTATGATGTCACAGTCCCAGCATACTTTGGGATGATGACATCATAAGGGATGGGGTCACCTTGTGACATCACCCGGTGACCCCGCCCCTTGTCCCTATATAAGTCGCCGCACAACACGTCCCAGCATTACGGCCAGAGAGAGCATTGTGTTAACATCGGAAGAAGAAGAAGCAGAAGGCGACAGTGACAGAAGACCGGGCCAATGCTAGTAAAAGAGCTGGAAGAAGAAAGTGGAGGCTCGGCAAGAAGAACCGAAGAGCGAGACAAGACCCCCCAAGAGCAGGACAAGACCCCCAAAGTCGGAAGAAGACCCCCGGACGGTGGCTGCCACAAAGGAGAAAGCCGGGCTCCTCCGCTAGTAAAAGAGGTAGCGGAAGATATCGGAGGAGTCCGGCGAGAAGACCCCCGAAGACGGAAGAAAAGCAGATCCCTGGAGCTGTCTAATAAAGTATTTTAAAAACCTGTGTTGTGTGTTATTTATACTTTTTTCCCCAGGTGAATGGGTAGGCGTACCATGTACCCCATACTCATTCACATAAGGTAGGGGGCCAGAATCTGGGGGCCCCCTTATTAAAGGGGGCTCCTGGATTCTGATAAGCCCCCTGCCCACAGACCCAGACAACCAATGGGCAGGGATGTCGGGAAGAGACCCTTGTCCTCATTGGCGTAGGGTTTCCCCTTTAAATCCATACCAGGTGACGGGGCTAGTGAGATGTCAATCTCGCTGATGGAGGTGACGACATTGACTTCCTGCGCTAGTCCCGTCTACCTGGAGCCACGTTCAAAATTAACGGACTTTTCTCTGTGTGTGGGCAAGTCTGCTCGGGAAAGTCCGGCCAGTTTTCCGCCGGATAGTCCGATCGTGTGTACGCGGCATAACATTGTAAATGGATAATCACAGAAGTTGAACCACAGTTCAATAACTTTGTGGGCACAAACACACCAGATAGGTTAAAATTAAACAAAGCTTTATTGTTGCACATTAGATAGTTAAAAAAGCTAATTAAAAGCAAAGTAGCATTATGCACCATATATCATTAAAGTTGGGAGATCAAAATGTAGAATGTATTACACTGAAATGAAGTCTTGTTGAGTTGCAGCCTATAAATAAAGGATAATATGGGGCCACACCACCATTCCATATGAAGCTCAACATGTTTTGTGACTCTCACCTCATTGGGAGCTAGGGTGCTAACATATGAATGCTACAATAATGTTGCCCGGAGACCATCCTAGGTGGTGCCACGAATCAAAGGCACAGGGTCCATACAAAATAAGGTAGGAATATGGTAAATCTACACACAAAAGTAAAGAAAGGCCCTCATAATCAATCCTCTTGTTCCAAGAACTCCTGGCCAACAAATCACATGACATAACAAAAAGGCAAGTCCCAGCGCTCATGAAACAATATAGATATCGGACATAAAAAGTTAATTGCACCATAAACAGCTGCTATAAATATCCATCATAAACATATATGCTAGAAATCAAATAAAATCATTAAAGCATTAGCAGTGCTCATCCAGTGTGTTGCACACTGTGTGCTTTCAAACAGTTCAGGGTTATTGCACCACATGATAAATACGACTGATGGTAAAATTCTACAACTCTAAGATCTTGAAAGTGTTGGGGGTGGTCAAACCCACAGTCCCTTTACCACACCTCATGAGAATTGCTCCCTTCAGATGTTATACTCATCAGATCACACAATCCTCAAATAAATCGCCTTTAGATAATATCCTAATCACATGAAGTCTCACTAGATACTAGGTCCTCCTCCGATCACAGTATCTCTCATATTAAAAGGAAACAGACTACATAGGGTATTATATTATTTTATTCTCTGTAACCCCCCTTAGAACTGCACTTACAAAGAGTAAAAACAATTGCAGCATGAACATAGCAATAGTGACCGCTCAACATGCACAATCTCTCTCACCGATCCCTGGTATTCCCCTGAACGCAGTGATTCCCGGGTAGAGTTTGAAGCTGCTGGCAGTCAAAGAAGCGGCGTGGTCACGCCCAGACGTGTTTCATCATTTCATTGTCGTCCGTGGGCGTTGATGAAGATGTAATGATGAAACGCGTATGAGCATGACCACACAGCTTCTTTGACTGCCAGCAGCTTTGAACTCTACCCGGAAATCACTGCGTTAAGGGGGAATACCAGGGATCGGGGAGAGAGATCATGTGTGCTGAGCAGACACTTTTGATGTTCATGCTGTCATTGTTTTTACTCTTTGTATGTGCAGTTTTAAGGAGGGTTAGGGGAATAAAACATTGTAACAGAATTAGGCTATGTCATCTGTTTCCTTTTAATATGAGAGATACTGTTAGTGGAGGAGGACCTGGTCATCCAGTGTGACTTCATACGATCAGGATATTATCTAAAGTCGATTTATTTTTGAGGCTCTGGTGAAGGGAGCGGTTCTCATGAGGTGTGGTGAAGGAAGTGGTGGGTTTGATCACCCCCAACACTTTCAAAATCTTAGAGTGGTTGAATTTTCCTTTCGGCCGTATTTATCACATGGTACAATAACCTTGAACTGTTTGTAAGCACATGCAGGGCCGTCTTTAATATTGATTGGACCCTGGGCAAAAATTTTCTTGGGGCCCCCCATGCAATTTCACTCTCCACCTGCTCTGAGACATACAATAAATAGCAGCTAGACCTAAAATCAGTTTACTGTACCAGATCAGGCAGAAATTGTGATTGGTTGCCAGCAGTTACAGCATATCATTACTGCTTACTGACTGGTTGCTAGAGGTCACAGCACAGATTACGGTTCACTGATTAGTTGCTAGAGGTTACATCATCTCCTCACTGCAGAGGAGCATGAGATACATATGAATGCTGCCTTTACATATCAATGCCACCGGCCGCAGCTATTTACTTAGTAATGCTGCCGCTATTTACATATGAATGCTGGTTATTTACATGTAAACACAGGGTCTTCGGGTGAGTCATCTGTACACAAAAATAGGACAGAGCTGGGCAGCATTAGTACCAGAACTTCACACTGAGATATTGGTACACAGCACAGGATTAAAACTTCAAGGGACAAGGGAATTTAAACTGGGATAGTTGGCAAGTATGAGGCAACTGCTTTGGGCTCCACAACAATGACAGGGCCCAAGGCAGCTGCCCCTTTTGCCCTGCCTTAAAGACGGCCCTGAGCACATGGTGTGGAACACATTGGATGATCGCTGCTATTGCTTTAATGATTTTATTTGATTTCAAGCATATATGTTTATGAAATCACCTGACATACATCACGGTATGCCCCCTTAAAATCATGAATAATTTAACCATAGGGAATAGATGAAAGCAGGAAAAGAGGCAGCCAAACCACCCTCAATAGATATATACACACTGATGCCCAAACTAGGGAACTATCAAAAATGCGTCTACTAATAGACTAAGGATAATGAGCAATGGGGGTTATTTACGAAAGACAACTCCACTTTGCACTACAAGTGCACTTGGAAGTGCAGTCACTGTAAATCTAAGGGGTAGATCTGAAATGAGGGGAAGCTCTGCTGATTTTATCATCCAATCATGTGCAAGCTAAAATGCTGTTTTTTATTTTCCTTGCATGTCCCCCTCGGAACAGCGACTGCACTTCCAAGTGCACTTGTAGTACAAAGTGGTTTTGCCTTTAGTAAATAAACCCCTATGCCCGCCAGCAACTCACTTATCCATTAAGCATTTTTAGGGATGCAGCATTGTTGTATTATTGGGGTTGACAGGTGCCCATTGTGCCTCCCAATGGCCCTCCTTGTTGGGTTTCCTATGTCTAAGGATGTTGCTGCATTATGTAAAACCATTAGTTTAGTTTTTTAACATTTTTTAGAATGGGTTTCCTCAATATTGTGTATAATTTGAAAAGGTGCCTTAACTTAAAAAAGGTTGAGAAATACTGGTCTAATCCCCCATACACACAATAGAAATTCTGCCAGCAAAGGTCGGATGTGAGCTTTTGGTCAGAAATTTCGACCATGTGTACACTCCATCGGACCTTTGCTGGCAGAATTCCAGCCTGCAAAAGATTGAGAGAAGGTTCTCTATTTTTCGGTCGGAAAAAGTTCCTATCCGAAAATGTGTTCGTCTGTATGCAATATGTGTAATCTATGATCTCTGTACGATCTCTAATCTATGATCTGGAACCCTTAGCCCCCGTACACACGGTCGGAGAATCCGTTGGAATGTGTCCTATCGAACCGTGTTTTCGGATAATCCGACTGTGTGTGGTATGCATCGGACTGTTTCCGTCGGAATATCCGTCGGACCAAATTTTCCAACTTGTTGGAAATATTTTCCGACAAACTGGTCCGATAGGACATACTCCGATCATGTGTAGAGAATTCCGATCAGACAAAGTGCCACGCATGCTCAGATCAAATTCCTACATGAAAGCTATTGGCTACTAGCCTGAACGTAGTCCCATCGTAACGAAATTACGTCATCACGTTCTGAAAGATCGGATTTTTCGACAACTTTGTCCGACCGTGTGTATGCAACAGTTTCGGACACAATCCGACAGACAAAATCCGACGGACAAAATCCAGCGGATTTGGTTGGCAGAATTTCCGACCGTGTGTACGGGGGCTTTGGATCTCTTCTGCTTTCTAGCTCTAGTCTTGAACTCCCAAGCAGTAACCCTCGCCGCTCATATTTCCAACTATAAAATGAAAACCCGTCAACACAAAACCTAATACTTTGTAAAGCTTTGAATGAAGGAAGATATATTATATTACAAATAAAAGATTTCCTTGACCACGAATGGTTGACTTCATTCTCAATGCGGTAGTACAAAATATAAACAAGCTATAAATAAACCTTTAAATAATACAAGCTTTCATGATAACCAGAGCATCAGTGACCTCAACCATCATTCCAAAGCTTTGATGATAAATAGCTGTGCTGATTATTGAGGAAACAGTGGGCTAAGTACGACTAGCAATTTATAATCCCTTTTTATTTAAATGAGAACTATTATTCTAAAGATTCTATTAACTGATGTTCAGAAAATACTAAACATATATGTATTTGAAGCGTATCTATGGTCAAAATTTAAAATAATATATTCATTTCTGCATCACTTTTCAATTACTTCTAGCCTACTTCTAGAAAAGTAATATTAACCACTTGCTTACTGGCCACTTTTACACCCTTCCTGCCCAGGCCAATTTTCTGCTTTCAGCACTGTCACACTTTGAATGACAATTGTGTGGTCATGCAAGACTGTACCCAAATTCGATTTTTATAATTTTTTTCACACAAATAGAGCTTTCTTTTGGTGGTATTTAATGACTGCTTTTTTTTTTGCTAAAGAAACAAAAAAAGACCGAAAATTTTGAAAACTTTAAATTTATTTTTCATAGTTTGTTATAAAATTTTGTAAATGAGCAATTTTTCTCCTTTACTGATGTGTGCTGATGAGGCTGCACTGATGGGCACTGATGAGGCAGCACTGGTGGGCACTGATGAGGCAGCACTGGTGGGCACTGATGTGGCTGCACTGATAGATGGCACTGATGTGCTCTGATAGGCGGCACTGATAGGCAGCACTGATAGGTGACACTGATGATGAGGCACTGATAGGCTGCACTGGTGGGCACTGATTGGCAGCACTAGTGGGCACTAATTAGCAGTACTAACAGGCACTGATTAGCAGCACTGCTTGGCAATGTTGGGACCGATATGTCTCTGTAACAGAAGCTGGTTGCCGGTTTCTTTCTTTTCTCCTCACAGTATTGGCCCCCTGCTCTATCCTCACTGGCTCACTGGCTGTGATTGAGTGCATTGGAAACTAATGGGCTCCCTCTACTGTCTCAGCCAATAAGGATAGGGAGTTACAGTCTCTCAAGCACACAGGCGCACTGAGCGCGGCATGCGCGGGAGTGACATCATCGTGGCTTCGCCGAATGACAGCGCTGCGAGACCCCACCGAAAAGATGGAATGCGCCGGACTACAGGGGACAGCGGTGACTTCGCTGGCTCCTGTGTCAGGTAAGTGGCACATAATGGACTACTATGGGATGCATAGTAGTCCATTATGTTTTGCCTTTGCAGGGAATGAAAGAGGAAGTAAACCCATCAGGGTTTACTTCCTCTTTAAAGCTCAAAGTATGACCCACAAGGAAATAATCCCATAATTACTTTATATATATATATATATCTCTTCAAAGTTATCAAGCATGAAGGAAACCACCTACATGTAAATGCCCTCTTCAGAGTTAGTGAGATTGCAAAGAAAAGAAAAACCCTCTGCTGCCATACCTGGGGGCTTCCCTCCTCTCTTCTCTGCGCTATTAACACAGAGAGCCCTGGGAGGAAGTTGCATTACATATCGTAACTTCCTCCCATGGATGCCACGGAGAAGGGTGGGCAGAGCATTAGGCTACTAAGATCTGCCAGTGCCACACTTACTAGTATTGGTGGCCGCCAGTTGTATTAAGTGCGACCGCCGGTCTGTCAGAATGTCAGGCCAGTCACCAGTCGCTGGCTGGTATTATCATACCGGCAGCAGTGCGACCGCTTTTTTAGCTTTATGCATTAAGATAAAACACCTTATATATTTAGCACACCCTAATACTCCCTAATACTTACCGGAGCCCCATCTCTTTCCAGCAATGTTCCAAGAGAGTCTCGGCTCTTCCCCCTGATTGGTTGAGACACAGCGGTGGCGTCATAAGCTCCCATTGCTGTCAATCAAAGTCAGTTAGCCCATCAGGAGTGAGAGGGGGCAGGGACGAACCGTGGCTTCATGTCCGAATGGACACATTGAGCTGCGGCTCAGGTGCCCCCATAACAAGGAGGGGGGGCCAGGAGTGCCAAGAGGGACTTGAGAAGAAGAGGATGGGGGGCGTGGCTTAGCGGCTGATGTAGGAGGACGTGCATGCCTTGAGCTCCGCCGGCCATCCGTGCTTACATCCTTACAGTCTGATCTGAAAAGCTATTTTTGGACCCCTTACCTCCCGCCACGCTAGGAGAATCATCCCGAACCACCGCGATATATCTCGGGACCCCCGCTGTGATGTCCAGACGCCATACCGGAGGGAAGGGGCTGACGGACCCCCCAGGCCAAGATGGCGCCGGCGCTCGGCGTGCAGCCAGAGACCAGTACAAGGAAGCAGCACAAAAGCTCCTCTATGGTGGTAAATCGTACAAAGATGCCCTGGCTGGCCAGCCCTCACCTCAAGCTACCCCTGGAAGTTCTCCTGAGGCAGATGACACAGTCCCCTTGGAGGATGATGATGGATTGTCCGCAGCATGGCGCACAGTGAGTACACCTAGAGACAGTGATAGGCCTGAGACACAGACCATCCCCTCTCCAGTACCAGAGGGAGAGCCTACGCTAAGGGACATATTTGCTGCTGTTACCTCCTGTAATCAATCTATTGCAGCCCTCTCAGAGGACATCAAAGGGGTTAAGGCTGAAATAACTTTTGTCCGCCATGACATGCAAAAGCTCAGGGAGAGGACAGCTGCCCTTGAAGGCAGGCTGAGCACAGTAGAAGATGATCTGGCCCCCATGCAAAGGGATCTGAAATATAATTGCCATCTTACCGAACAGCACGCTATGCGACTTGATGAGATGGAAAATCGCATGAGACGCAATAATATTCGCGCTCTGGGGATTCCGGAACGTGTTGAGGGTAAAAACCCGGTTGACTTTATTGAAAACTGATTAATTGCCACCTTTGGTAAGGACTCCTTATCACCGATTTTTGCCGTGGAACGCGCCCACCGGGTACCGTCTCGCCCCCTACCTCCGGGCAACCGCCCCAGGCCCTTCTTGTTTAAACTCCTCAACTATAGAGACAGGGACACCATTCTCTCTAAAGCGCGGGGGTTGTCAGACAAAATGGAGATTGAGAACTCCAGGATTTCGCTATTTCCAGACTTTTCAGCAGAGCTTCAGAAAAAGCGTGCAACATTTGAGGTTAAGCGACGCCTTCGGGACCTTAACGTTCAATATGGTATGCTATATCCGGCCCGGCTCAGGGTTACGGCTCTGGGCTCTACGCACTTTTTTGATCGCCCTGCAGCAGCGGCACAGTGGCTTGACCAGGAGCACAACGCACTCAAAGCCGCCAAGCTTCAAAGATCTCCTCCACGATAATGACACCTTCAGACAAGATGACTGGACTTACATTTCTTCAGGCCCGGCGGAAGGCGAAGGTTTATGGCTCCATTACAGACCCACCAGTGCTACATGATGCCTGCACATGTGAAACCCTGTTTACCATCTAGAAGAGTCTTCTATGGGTGTTTCCATGGCCTTTCCCCCGCCCCAGAGTTCCGGATGGGGGCTATTAGTCTGCTGCTTCTCCCGTTTGGGAGCCCGGCGGGCTTCGATACAGAAGATACCACAGTTTTTTGCTGTTTAACTGTTTCTCTTTTCTTTTTCCTTTTACTTAATTTTTTCTCTCTCAGGACCACAATGGACACGGACTATATCCCAGCATATCTGCACCCGTCTGGGCGACTTTTCCTCGGTACTGCTGCTCATGAAGGACTTTTTTCTCCCCCTTTTTGGGGCATCTCAGGTGATGCGACTTATCGGCCGCTTGTTGTTGCTGTATATGTGTTAAATGCATCTTTCCACCCTAGTTTCTTACGATTGTTAATAAGGTCACTCCTATCTACACTTATGTTTTGTATCCCTGATGGCAAAGGTTAGATTTCTCTCTTGGAATGTCAGAGGGCTGGGCAGCCCGGTAAAAAGGCTGGCGGTGTTAAAACACCTCAAAGATATGAAGGCTGGAATTGTGTGTCTGCAGGAGACACATTTTGCTCCTGATGGTACGCATAGCCTTGGGCCTAGACTGTATACCCAGCAATTCCACTCTACATACTCTTCTTATGCAAGGGGAGTGAGTATCCTAATTAGACAACATACCCAATTCTCTTGCTCCCAACTGGTTATTGACCCAGGGGGGAGGTACATCTTTTTGCTGTGTAAGATTGCTACTGTACATTGCATTATCGCCAACTTATATATCCCACCTCCGTATTCAGCTGAGATCCTCAGGCGCCTCGCTGGGTTTATGGCACAGTTCCCTAGCATACCCCTACTGGCGATGGGCGATTTTAATAACTATGTCAATGGCATGTGGGATAAGATTCCAACGCCTCCTTTGGTTCCCTCCCGCCATAATGGTGATACTCCCTTTGCTGCCCTATTAGCTGAACTTGGGTTGGTGGATGTCTGGCGGAGAGCCCACCCCCACACCCGATTGTGCTCCTGTTGCTCTCCAGCGTTTGGGAGCTTGTCTAGAATAGACTTGGGACTGGGGAACTCCGCCCTTCTCCCCCTAATTAGTGACTCTGGGTATGGGGATAGACACATATCCGACCACTCCTCTTTATGGATTGAGATGTCCCTATCTACTGACCTCGCACCTAGGAGTTGGAAGCTTAACCCCTTTTGGCTTACACTCTTTCCGCAGCCTGACCCCATAGCGAGTGACCTTAAACTCTTCCTGCAGGACAATTTAGACTCGGCCTCTATAGATGTAGTCTGGGATGCAGCTAAGGCCTTCCTTAGAGGGCAATTTATCACTACTATAAATGGTATAAAACAGAATACTAAAGCTTGGGAAATGGAGGTCGGTAGGGCACTCAGAGAGTCAGAGCAGGCCTATATTGCCAACCCCTCAGAGGACACAAAGAGAACTTGGTTGGGGGCGCAGTCTATGTCCAGACAAGTAGCTTTGCAACTGGCAGAAAATAAAAGATTTTTCCTACAACAAACACACTTTGAAGAAGGGGAATCGACAGGTCATATGCTGGCTCTGCTGGCAAAGGCTCAGGGTTCTACACCTATGGTTCACTCGCTGTGCGATTCGCAGGGGGTGACCCACTCGGACGCCCCTGGGATCTTACAGATATTTCGGTCCTTTTATGCAGACTTGTACTCATCCAAAGTGCAGCCCGGTGACGGGGAGATTGTGAGCTTCCTGGACGGATGTGATATTCCATGCTTGTCTGCGTCGGATGGGGAGCTGTTGAATGCCCCCATAACAGAGGATGAATTGGCCTCTGCACTGGAACACTCCCATAATAATAAAGCTCCGGGGGCAGATGGCCTTCCATCCGAGGTATACAAGCGTTACGCTAGTGTTCTACTGCCCACTCTCTTGAAAGTGTTTAACAACGCCCTAGAGACAGAGGTTCTGCCTGCTTCTATGAACGAAGCAATCATAATTGTACTCCTAAAACCGGGTAAGGTAGCGACATCACCGGACGCATACAGGCCCACCTCCTTGCTCATGACGGACGTTAAACTATTGGCTCGGGTATTGGCAACGAGATTGTCCCTGGTAATACATAAACTGATCCATAGGGATCAATCAGGGTTTATTCCCACACGTTCGACTGCCCTAAATATTCGCAGTTTATTTCTAAACCTACAGGTCCCTGTGGATAACCCCGGTAATCAGGCCGTCCTCTCGCTGGACGCAGCTAAGGCCTTCGATAGTGTTGAATGGCCTTATCTGTGGAAAGTGATGGAAAGGATGGGGTTAGGCAGTACATTTATTAGCTGGGTCCAACTATTATATGCTAAGCCTACGGCTAGAATTAGAGCTAACGCGGAACTCTCTGAACCATTCATGCTGTATAGAGGCACGAGACAGGGGTGCCCTTTGTCGCCCCTGCTCTTTGCCATGGCACTCGAACCACTGGCAGCAAGAATGAGGTCGGCTCCGGACATTGTTGGATTCTGCAGGCCCACTGGGACGGATGTGGTATCACTATACGCGGATGACACACTTATTTACCTGGGGGACACACAGGGTTCCCTAACAGCAACTATGCACTTGATTAACCTATTTGGTACATTATCCGGTTTCACGATAAACTGGGACAAGTCTGTATTAATGCCCTTATCCCCTTTAACGGCACCTCTACCCCCATGCGCAAACATGATACAGACGGTTGCGTCCTTTAAATACCTGGGGGTACAGGTATCCCCCGAGGTGACGAACTACGCCAATCTGAATCTTCTACCGCTATTACTTAAGTTCAGGGAGAAATGTAAAACTTGGTGCAAACTACCGCTATCGGTAGTGGGAAGGGTGAATCTCATCAAAATGGTATGGGCTCCACAATTGCTCTACGTTTGTCATAACTCGCCGACCTGGATTCCGAAAACGTTGGTTCAATAAAATTGACTCTCAGTTTAGGGAATTAATATGGTGTAGGAAGACGGCCAGGCTTAGTTTACTTACCCTGCAATATAAAAAGAACGAGGGGGGGTTGGCACTACCACATGCTAGATTGTATTTCTTGGCTTCGCAGCTTCAACACTTAGGTGGTTGGGGGTCGGATGATCCCCTGGACCCGATACATAGGATACTTGATGACACTGTCGCCCTGGACACAGCATTGTCCAGGTTGGAAGCAGGCTTCCCTCATATGGACAGGAGTTCCCCAACTATTATATTACTGAATACCCTATGGTCCCATGTTAAACGACTGCTACAAATACGTGGTTTCCTTGGTCTCACCCCTATTTGGCGGAACGCTAACTATGGCGAGCTTTTTAAGCTCAAGGGATTTGGTAACTGGAGAAGGAGCGGCCTCCGGTACCTCTCGCAGCTGTATAGTGGCCGGGTGCTGAAGTCCTTCATGGAAATACAGGCTGAGTTTGGCATACCACGTAGGGACTTTTTAAAATACTTACAGTTACGACATGCGCTACAGGCGAAGCCCGCAGTATGCAGCTTTGCCTGACGGATCATGCTGTAGTACATGGGATATTCATGCAAACTGAACGAAAGGGTATGATATCTAGGGGGTATGACATGCTTCTTGATGCAATGCAAGACCCGGCACATCTCCCATGTCGGCAGAAGTGGGAGGCGGACCTGGGGCCTATGGACACGGAGACCTGGAGCCTTTGCTTGTCCTCCGCTCCGTTGGTGTCGGTATCGGCCTCCCATAAACTCTCCCATCTATATCTACTGCATAGGGTTTATAGGACGCCAGTTAAACTGCACAGCTGGGGTGTTAGGGGATCCCCCCTTTGCCCAAAATGTATGCGGGACCATGGGGATCTCCTGCATATGTTCTGGAGGTGCCCAAAACTAAAAAGGTATTGGGATGAGATCCTTGACACTATCTCTTCTGTATTCTCTGTTAGTATTCCGCGGTGTCCATTGGTCTGCCTGTTGGGGGCCCTAAACGAAGAATCGTTAACGCCTTCGGCTCATACTGCCATTATTCGGCTATTATATGTAGCCAGGAAATTAATAGCACGATTGTGGATAACACACAGGGTTCCCACCAGGCAGCAATGGACGGACCAAGTGAACCAGATGCTGATCAGGGAAAAAATAACATACCAACACAGAAACGCACCGCACAAATTTAATGCTATGTGACAGGGATGGCTCGAGGTTCCGGGGCTAGCCCCCCACCAACTTATACAGGACAGACTTTTACAGGGCTGAATGTGGGTCCAGGGGCATGTGCATGGAGGCACATAGACAATCTTAATCTCTTCATGGGGCTAATTCTATGTCTCTCCCTCACCCGGCATTTATGAGGGGTAAGAGGAGGGACCAGCAGGACTGGGTAGAGGGATGCTGGACGTTGTGCATAACACTGTACTTATATAGCTGTCCCAAAATGCAATATGGTCTCAGAGAGAATGCCACTTTTGTTTATGTTCTTGGTTTATTTTTCTTATTTTTCAGTTTTAATGACATTTCCTATGTCTCAGCGGTCTACAAACCGGGTCAATTTGTACTTTGTATTTCCAGTATTCCTTTAGACGTAAAAAACAATACTGCTGTACGACTGTATTTCCTGTCTATGTTTGGTTTGTACCATATATGTTTTGCAATAAAAACTTATTTGATTTAAAAAAAGAAGAGGATTGGGCTGCTCTGTGCAAAACCACTGCACAGATCAGGTAAGTATAACATGTTTTTTGGGGGGCGTGACCGGATGTGTAAGGTGTAAGGTGGAGTGAGGGATGTGAGACGCCGTGTGTTACCTCCTCCCGAGCCCCATGAGGAGAGTGTGGCGTGTTTGAGGCTGTGGTTGGATGCAGTGAGGAGGGTCGGAGTTACCTGTTGAAGCCGGACGGGAGGAGAGACATACGTCCGCATTACGGAGCCGAGCTAAGCCGAGCTCTCGGGGAGCAGCGTTCACTTCCGGGTCCCGAGTCCCTGACGGAAACGACCGAGGACACACGAGGACACACGAGCTCCCCCCAGCGCCCGCCCGCATCAGAGCCACCGAACCTTGCTGACTCTCGCGGAACAACGCTACATACAGTGGACAACAAGTGGCTCTCCCCGCCCGCCCGCAAGCCGAGACAGAAGGAGGGAGGTAAGCGGTGGTGTGCGGGGGGGAGAAGAAGATAGAGGAACGAGGCATGGCAAAACAACGCTGCGGACATAGTAGACATTGTGGTGTCTGAAATCAGGCAAAAGTTAACAGGAGAAGTGTTGGCTGGGGATGAGGAGGTCCCTGAGCGTTTTTCTTTTTTTCTTTTCCCTCTCCCCTCCCCTCTCTGGAGTATATTGCTGTGTATCACCCTGTATTGCTCACCAGGACGTATTGCCTACCAAGTTGAATGAATAGTAATCAAGAGGTGTATGCAATTAACTACCTGCTGTAAAGGCAAGAGTTGGTGGCTAGTGAAGCCAGGAAAACTGTGTCGCTGGAGTTGGAGTTGAATAACTATGGAATGGCTATAAGGCAAGACCGCTGGTGCACTAAATGATTTATTAAGGGATAGTGGCAGTCCTGAAAAACTAACTGATTTTCTGAATTAGTGCATGTGAAAAAAAAAAAACAACAACACCAGCTGTGAAGTAAAAAAGCAGGGATTTAAATGTGATTCATGAAGTGTACGCTGGAGAGCTGGGTATAAGAATTCGCTAACACTGTATTAAACCTCTGAATGAGTGATGGTGGAGGACGGCTATGTCACAAGGTTAAGAAAGTGTTGAAAGCAATATTCAGGACTGATTTGAAGATCGGATGGGAATAAGATAAATAGAGAAGGAATACCCAAAGAGAGGGGGGAGGAAAGTGGCGAGAAGGGGGATAAGGAAAGGAAGAAAGATGCAACACCTGCGCTCGGCCAAGGAGAGGGGGGAAAAAAACATACAACAGTCTGCCACGGCAGCTAAGTTGGAACAATTCGCTCATAACCCTGCACAATCATCTCAGACCCCTCCAAAAAAGGGGCAGACTAAGGGACAACAAGGGATACTGCCTGAAAGGAAAAGCACGGGACATGTTAATACCAATGTTAGCACGCAGGCAGGTGCAGTGGCAAAATGTTCAGTAAATAAGAATCCGGGTGCAGGGGAAGTGAATTTAGAAAATTTAGAGACTATATCAGGTGACCCCCTTCCGTCGGAAAAAGAGCCTACTATTAAGGATGTGTTAATGGCCGTAAATGCATGCAACATCTCACTAAAAGAATTTTGTACTCAAATGAAGGGAGTGAAGGATGACCTGCTGGTGGTAAGGCAAGATTTACAGAAAGTGGTGGAGAGGACGGTAGAACTTGAAATAAGGACCAGCAGGTTAGAAGATGATACAACCTTCCTAACTAAAGAGCTAGAAACTTTGAAGGAGCAGTTTACAGGATACACAATAAAAATGGACGATATGGAAAACAGACTTCGGAGGGACAATGTGCGTGTAGTGGGTCTCCCTGAAAAAAGCGAGGGTGTAAATCCTGCTGAGTTCATGGAACACCTACTAATTGATATGTTTGGAAGGGACACATTCTCAACAATGTTCTCTATAGAAAGGGCGCACAGAGTACCTTTTAGAGCTCCACCTGAGGGAAGTCGCCCTAGGCCATTATTGATGAAATTATTAAATTATAAAGATAAAGTGGTGCTGTTACGGAAAGCAAGGGAAATGGGGAATATGGTGTATAAGGGGGATAGAATCTCATTATATGCCGATTTTTCCCCAGAACTTCAGAGAAAAAGGGCGGAGTTTTTTCAGGTGAAGCGTAGGCTACAGAAACTTAGATTGACGTACGCTCTTCTTTATCCCGCAAAGTTACGGATTAATGCATTGGGGTATACCCAGGTTTTTGGTTCCCCAATGGAAGTGGAAAAATGGATAGAAGAAAATAAAGAAAAATTTTAGACGTTGGGGTTCTCGGTAGTAAGAGGGTCAGGAGGTTAGAATGAGTTGGGGGGATGAAGTAGGTGTTTTTTTTTTTGTTTTTTTTTTTGTGTGTAGTATGGGAGGGGGGCGGGAGGGAGGTAATACACGGCGAGTGTAACAGGTGTGGGTGTCGAATAGGTTGTGAAGAGAGTGGTATAAGGTCACTAATAGCCCCTAGGGTAACACCTAGGAAGGTGGGGGAGGAGTGGGAGGGGGGTGGAACGGGGGGGGAGGGGGGGAAAATATGGGGGAGGTTGAAGGGGAAAAAAAATATGTTCGCACTAATGAATGGGGTGCAGGAAATAATTCAAATTAAGAAAGGACACAAAATATGGGGTGGTAAAACTTGGGGTGGTAAAAAACAAGGAAAACTTATTAAGTACAAGGGGGTAAATGGTATCAAACAGTTATATAGAATAATTTACACTAAGAGACACATAATATATGAGAAGTTAATAAAAGAAGGTAAGGGGGAGGTGGGGGGCACTGGGAGACAAGTGGACCTCAATAGTATCCTCAGCAGATTGGTTACCCTGCTCTCTTTTTTATCTGCTCTATTGTTTGTCTTTATTTGTTTATGGTTATGCAGGATGGAAAAATTAAGATAGGTTCCTGGAACGTGAGGGGCCTGGGGACGCAGGTGAAACAAAAAGCTGTGTTATCTATGTTGGAGGGATATGGAGTAGAGTTGTTCTGCCTGCAGGAGACCCACTTAAATAGAGATACAATATACCGGTTGCAGTGTAGAAAATATCAATTTCAATACCACTCTGTTTATTCGACATATAGTAGAGGGGTGAGTGTCTTGGTAAAAACGGGGGTGAATTTTGTATGTAAACGGGTCAGCCTGGATGAAAAGGGCAGATATATTTTCTTACATTGCCTAATAGAAAATAGAGAATGTATGTTGGCAAATATCTACATCCCTCCACCATTTAAAATGGAAGTGCTCTTTAAGTTACAGGAATTCTTAGTGGGGATAGATGGGGTTCCTATAATAATAGTAGGGGACTTCAACACGGTCCTGGATATTAAAATTGATAGATTCCCAGAAAAAATACTGGCAGAACCAGCTGGGCAGGGGAGGATGGGTCAGTACCTGGAAGAAGTAGGATTACTGGATTTATGGAGAACTGGGAACCCGGGAGCTCGGCAGTATAGTTGTCACTCGGTCACGCATGCTACACTATCCAGGATTGATATGATACTGGGGAATGACCTGGCCTTACAAATGGTGGAAAAGATTGAATACCAGCCCAGGGGGATCTCAGATCATTCCCCAGTAACAGTAGTATTAAAAATGAGAGAACGAAAGGCTCAAAGGATGTGGAAAGTGAACCCGCTCTGGTTGGAACTGATAAAAAAAGAGACAGAACGCCCTGAGAGAATTCATTTGGAACTAAAAGAATTTCTAAAATATAACCGGGGCACAGTAACGTCAGGGATCCTATGGGATACTCTGAAAGCTTTTGTGAGGGGTCTCCTGATCCAATCAATAGCAAAAATAAATAGAAAGTCTAGGGAGCAGGAGGTACAAAAAGGGAGAGAAGTGTTAGAGGCTGAAAGAGATTTTATTAGTGATCCCATCCAGGGCAAAGAAAAAATCTGGGTAGATAAACAAGAAGAACTTAGGCTAATAACCCTGAAGAAAGCAGAGATACAACATATGTTCCAACGGCAAGCCTCCTTTGCTGAGGGGGAAAGCGTGGGGAAAATGCTAGCACAACTGGTGAAAAATAACACGGGTTCCTCCTCAATATCGGCGATTAGGATTCCTGAGGGTGAGGTTACAACGGAAACAGGGAGTATATGCCAAGTATTTGAAGGATATTATAAAAAATTATATACTGCACAGAAAGTGGGGATGGAGGAGCAAATGGAAATATTTCTAGGTCAATTAGAGGTACCATGTCTGAAACAAGAAGAAAGAGAAGAACTGGAAGCCCCAATAACTTTAAAAGAACTTCAGGAAGCAGTTGCGAGTATGCCAAACCAGAAGTCGCCAGGGCCGGATGGGCTACCGATTGAAGTTTATAAAAATTTTGGCGAGATACTGCTTCCTGAACTCCTTGAGATGTTAAGAGGAGCATGTGGGGAGGGTAAATTGCCACCATCAATGATGGAGGCGGTTATAATCCTGTTGTATAAAGAAGGAAAGGACGCCCTAGATGTTGCAGCGTATAGACCAATCTCTCTCTTGTGTACCGATACAAAGATACTGGCTAAGGTATTAGCGAATAGGCTTAGTCGAGTTATAGCAAGATTAGTCCATATGGACCAAACATGGTTCATAGCTAACAGGTCAACGAGTATAAATATTAGAAGAGCTTTTTTGAATCTGCAGATCCCAATGGATAATGACACTCCGGGTGCAGTAGTGGCATTAGATGTAAGGAAAGCATTTGATAGCGTAGAATGGGGATACATATGGAAAGTCTTGGAGAAATTTGGCATGGGTCCTTCCTTCATAGGTTGGATTAGGATGTTATATGATAAACCTAGTGCGAGACTAAAAATTAACAATGAGCTATCCGGGAAAATAGAGCTGGGGAGAGGGACTAGGCAGGGGTGTCCATTATCGCCCCTGCTCTTTGCATTGGCTATAGAGCCCTTGGCATGTGCAATTAGAGCAAACCGGGAGATAGTCGGTTTTGTAAGGAAAACTGGAGAGGAAAAAATCTCACTTTATGCAGATGATATCCTATTGTTTCTGGGGGATATGAGGTACTCATTACCAAGGGCAATGGGATTAGTGCAAAGGTTTGGAGGCTTCTCAGGGCTGGAGATTAGTTGGGAAAAGTCGGAATGTCTCCCTCTGGACCCAGCTGATCAGCAAACGGCCCTGGGAACCCCCCAAATGCCAATAGTGGACAAGTTGAAATACCTGGGAGTAACCTTGACAAGGGATCCTAAGCAATTTATAAGTTATAATTTAGTTCCATTATTGGTTACGTTCAAACAAAAAATTGCTATATGGAAGCGAATGCCTCTCTCGGTGGCTGGTAGATGTAACCTGATAAAAATGATATGGATGCCCCAACTTTTATATATATTGCATAATGCCCCAACATGGATTAATAGAAGTTGGTTTAATAAAATCGAGATGTTGTTTAGGGAGTTAATATGGAAGGGAGGACAGGCTAGATTGAGGTTGCGGATGCTCCAGCTACCGGGAGAGGAAGGAGGATTCGCAGTCCCCTATCCGGAGTGCTACTTCTGGGCGTCCCAATTACAACAGCTAGGGGGGATTGATGAGATGAATGGAGGAACCCCAAATGGGAGATTAGTATTAACAGGCTCCCCACATAGCAAGCTGATTGAGACCCTGGAAGCGGACTCATTCCAGTGTAGATGTCCCACAGTAAAAATGATGTTAAAGCTATGGGATATAGTTAAAAAAAAAATGGGATATAGTAAAATAACAAAGTATACACCTCTTTGGAACAATAAGAAGATACAGGAAATATGGCGGGTTGGAAAAATTTTAGAATGGGAAAAATGCGGTATTGTAAGGCTTAGCCATTTATATGGCGGTAGGGGTATCAAATCCTTTGATCAACTGCAAAAAGAATTTAAGATATCACAAAATTCATTCTATGCTTATATGCAAGTGAGGCATGCCTTAAAGACCCAGTTTGGAAATGTATCATTAACATGGGAAGAACTGCCCTTGCTATATCCAGTAGCACAAGTAGGACCTACTAAAGGATTAATATCTAAACTCTATGCCCAGCTGAGTGAACAGACTAATAGCGAGAGGAAAGGGAGGGTTGAGAAGGGGAAATGGGAGCATGATCTAGGTAATATAACAAGGGCACAGTGGAAAAACATCCTATCAGCATGCCCAAAGGTCTCGGTCTCTCCTCCCCATAGGATTTCCCATCTGATGGTAATTAACAGAGCATATTATACTCCCCAGAAATTATTTAGATTTGGCAAGAGAACAGACGACCGTTGCCCCAGATGTGGGGGGACAGGGAATTTAATACATATGCTCTGGAAATGTCCTAAATTATTCAGATACTGGGAAGGAGTGGCAGAGACAATAAGTAGGGTCTTTGGGACCGTGATAGAATTAAACCCCATAGTGTGTATTTTAGGATATAGAAATGAGGAAGTAGAGAGAAAGGGAGTAACAACGGTAATTTTAAGATGTCTATTCCAAGCCAGAAGAATGATTGCTAGGAGATGGCAATCAAATCTAGCCCCCACAGTAGAGGATTGGATGAGTGCTGTAAATGAATATTTATATAAGGAGAGAGCAGTATACGCAAAACGAAATAACTTAAAAGAGTTCAATAGAAATTGGAGAGATTGGATAGAAGAGATGCACACCCCAGTTTAAATCACGATAGGAAAAGGAAGAAGAGAGGGGGAGGGGGGATGGGTACTGGGAGAGAGCAGGGTGGGGGGATGGGTAGTGGGAGGGAGCTGGGTAGAGGACATTAAAGGTATGGGAAGTATTATAACATATTCACGACACATGGTAGGATACAAGCACAAAAGATTTATACTGGAGGGGAGGAGGGGGGGGGGTTTTGTATTGTTAGAAAGGGTGGGAGGGAGGGGGGCGGGGTATATCACTAGGAAAAATGTAGGAACTGTAAAAATACTCGAGGAAGGATGAAGGGGATTATGGTATTGATTAGATATTGTTTTAATTTTGTTAAATAGATGTGATGTATGGATGTTCTTTTTCATCTCCCCCCCTTCCTAGAACTTTAAAACTCAGGCCTCTGAAAGGAAGGAATAAGTATTGAAATTTAGGTAATGTTATTTTAAGATGTGGTCTGTATACTGTGAAAATTTAATAAAGATTAATAAAAAAAAAAAAAGTATAACATGTTTGTTATTTTTAAAGAAAAAAAAAACCAAGATTTTGTTGTGCCTTCCCCTCCCTAAACACCTGACTCTGCCACCGACCCTGTCCTGTCCTGGCTGCAGCACTGCTGCTACCTAACCACTGTCTCACAGGAGAGACACTGAGAACAGTGAGAATCATAGGCTCCTGCTTCTGCCGATCAAATCCTATGAGGAGGGAGCAGAGGGCATGGATGACCTGCATTGTGTGTGTCTATGGATGCAGGCTGTGCCCATGGGCACCCACAGGAAGGAGAAGTGAAAAGCTCCGGCAGGGGATTTCCAAAACAGAGGTAAGGGATTGTTCTGTGTAATATCATTGCACTTAGCAGGTAAATATAACATCTTATTTATTTTAAATAAAAAATAGCCTACTGCTTTAATGAGAGTAATTCAGACAAAGTAAATGCAAGACTTTGTTTCCATTCAATATTTCAGTATTTTCAGGCATAATAACCAAACATCCTAAAAATGCTGAAAATATATACTTTGCTTATTTAAGTTGCCCAATATACTCAAGAAACAGCATACTGGGAAAAGTAAAACACTTAAAATCAAATGAGCAGAATTAGCCATGTGTGTTAATCCAGAAATCATAGATCCAGGTTAAGCCCTGGTAGTATTGTTTGATTTGTAATTAATTACAAAAATTGTTCTGGCAATATCAAAGTCATGCCTAAACCACTGAAATGTTTTGAAGCCTTGAGCTGTAAAGAGTTGGCAGCCATGGCATTAAAAAAAAACACACATAATTGGCATAGATAACGTTGCGGTTTACACATCATGGTCTATAAGGAGAAAGAGTCCAAAAATCATTCAAGAATTGGGTTACTGCAGAAAAAACGTAATTGTTTGTTTTTCTTGGGAGTTCAATCACAGTATTTTAATATTATCTGGGGCACAACCATTCATAAAAGAGATTTAACCCAAAACTAAACATATAATTTATTGCAGCTTATCAACAATCAGATGTAGTGGCTGCATCGGTTTTCTTTTTTTTTTTTGGGCTTTTCCCATTTTCACATGGTGATCTGGTGAATACTTCCTGTATTAGAGTGCCCCCACTCTGGATGAATGCACACAGGAGACACCTTTGGACAGCAGCATTGTCAGTCTGGGGAGAGGAGTGTTAGATGTGCTAGCAGATTTTAAATACACTACAAATTGAAGTCAAACTTCAGCTAATACTTTATAAGCATTTACAGCAAACTGTTTTTTTCTCTTTCAGGATAAAGGTTTTACATAAAAGCTGATCATTATAAACACCCCTGCTAGTGTTTAATGGTTTGTCCCATCTCTATATAAGATGTATTCTACTGGAGAGCTTGTTAATTTGAAAAACAGACTTATCAGGTGAAATTAATGGAAAGAACGCCTAAAAAGAAAATGAATGCAGTCATCACATCTAAGAAAGGGTAAGCTGCAGTATATAATTGCTTTTGGGTTTAATACTGCTTTTAAGTATACCATATTAGGATCGGCGATTCATACATAATTCTAAAATTGCATAACAGCCTTTAAGATCTGTTCCAACATCCTGGACTCTAGGGAGCCTCTTTGCACCCAGAACATAGGTACCTCTAGAGTATGAGTATGCATTATACATTCTGTCCACCCCCGTCTTTTTATAAACTAGTGTTTTAGAAAGTATTAATGGGTTTCTTGGAGACATTGATATGTGGGTTGTGTTTTTTAAGGTAGTTAAAGACTCTGGATCATTTAAATTTAGAGTTTAAACGTTTGCCATTTCACTGTATTATCTTAATCATATCCGATATAAATAGTATTAATAAAGATTGCAGAGTACTAGAGAGCTGTAACAGGACAAGCAGGGATAAGGTTAATAATGCTACAAATTTAAACCAAACAGTAACCCCAACAAGTCAAAGCCCATCCCCATACTTCTCAGCACCTGAATTTACAATGAACCCAAAGTGACACTAAAAGTTGGTTTAAAAAAAAAGAAATGTACCCTTGGACTGTACTAATTTATTGTACAGGTGAATCAACAGGCCGATACAGACATTCAATCACTCCTCACCTTCTAAATGCAGCTAGGTCCCTTATTTCTCTTTACTGGAAACAATTGGACATTCCTACCGTGAAACAATGGTTCCAAGTAGTAGACAACAAATATCATGTGGAGGATCTCACATATGCATACTGTAACACAGCCACCAAATCCCATAAAATATGCCTGTACCACGTCACCTCACTCTCTACTAGAGCACCGCAGCCATGCAGTTGGCCCAAGATGGCGCCAGCGTAGGGAATTACCGAGACACATCCACAGGCACCCAGCCTAAGAGAACATCACACACTACCCGCCCTCAATGGGACCCTCCTGCTGCACTCACCAGAGAGGACATGGACACCTTGCCATCCCCGTAGACCTCCTCCAATATGCAAGCAGCAGATAGAGGTAAGAGACTGACATCTTCTCCTGCTCTCTCACCCTGTAAAGAGCCTCAAGCTAAAAAACAGCTATGAGCTAATGGGACTAATGATGTAGACCACACTACATCTCTAGCAGCCATGACTGTGTCAGATAACCCTGTGTCAAAAGCAATGCTTAAATCTATGCTGCTAACTTTGCAGAAGGATTTGCACAGAGAACTACAGCTATCCATATCTCAGATACATGATAGAGTGGACTGTTTGGAGGAAAGAGCTGATGTACTAGAAGAAAATATGCATGATTACCCCAAAGCCCATGAGCGCATTAACGTGAAATTGGCAGACCAAGAGGATCACTTTAGGCAAAACAATATTAAGTTCAGGGGCTTTCCAGAATCGGTTAAAGCAAATGAGCTCACTAATCTACAGCAACTCTTATCAAAATTGCTCCCATGCTTAAACACACATGATCTCACTATCGATTGGCCCCACAGAAATGCTAGCTTGCCCATCTTCCCACTGACGGTCCAAGGGATGTCCTGGTGCAGATAAATTTTTATCATGTTAAGGAACGAGTCCTCCATCGCCAAGGCCACTACATCCCTACCAGTGCAATACTCCAACATCCTAATGTTCACTGTCCTCTCACCAGCCACAATGGAAATGTGCAGAACCTTCACTCAATCCCGTCAATCACGTCAATCCTCTGAGAGCATAAAATCATCTACAGATGGAGTTTCCTTGCTAAATTGTTGGTCACCTACCAACAATGATCTATTTCCATGCTCACACCCAAGGGCAGGTACAAAAAAATAACCAATTGGGGGCTACTACCTCTTTCTACCAATGCGCCAGGGTGTAAAGGTTACCCTCCCGCAACCTGGCACCCGATAAAGACAGAGGCTAAATGCTACTAATGCCACCTGTCCCATTATAAGCTGGATCCAGCATGGGCAATGATCTATTCTCATTCCACCCCCTCAGGTTACCATGTGCTGAGCACACTGCTGCGTTTTTTTGTTGTTCTCATTGTTTAGAGCTATTCTGTATTACCTAATCTAATTAGACAATATCTGTTCTTCTTTATTGCATAAGTGACATATTGCATATCTTACGCCTTTTCATATTTTGTAGACTGGTTTAGTGCCCTCACTGTACTCGGTTGATAAGCATTTGAAGTGTAATCTTATCCACACCTTTAGGTACGTTTGATCAATATGGCCATCACACTTACATCACTAAATGGTAAAGGCCTGAACTTCCCATTCAAGTAAAATGTTCTATGGAATGTAGCTCTGACCCAACAAGCAGATGTACTCTGTGTCCAGAAGACGCACTTCTCTAAAACGAAATCCCCCTCCTGTTCACATAAGTGTTACCCACATTGCTTCTTTGCTAATGCGTCTAAAAAGAAAAAGGGTGTCACCGCTATAAGTGCATCTGTCCCATTCACACTACATCATTGCGAGATAGACGAAGAGGGCAGGTATTTGATTCTTTTTGCAACAACTGAGAATCACTGTCTCACTATAGTCAACCTTTATGCACCTAACAAGGCTCAAAAAAGTTCTACACAAATCTGCTTTCTAAATGAGCGCCATATAGATCCAATCCAGTAATTCTGTGTGGAGATTTCAACTACATAATTGACACAACCCTTGACACCTCTAACTCAGTGAAGCGTAGAAATTCCGCACTGTCCTGCTAAAAAAAGGAAGACCTATATGATTCTTGGAGGTGCCTACATGATGAGGAATGAGATTACACTTTCTATTTTTACTTCCAACGTTCTTACTCCCAGATCAATCTTTTCCTTACCAATAAATACGAACTACAATCAGTTACAGAAACGCAAATTGATGTGACCACATGGTCTGACCACGTGCCAGTCTCTATCAAACTTTTCACCAACGGTCTCCACGACATACTGTCTGGCAATTAAATTCCTCCCTACACACCAACCCATTATTTGAAAAACAAATTTGATCCGAGATTGAGAACTACTTCCAACATAATTCCCATTTAGTTGATGATCATTCTGTAATTTGGAATGTGCACAAGGCTTCTCTACAGGGTCTATTCATAAAATTAGAAGCTCAGGCAAAAAAATTACCTTGAACAAACAAACAATTCCACCGCCTCTTTAGAACTAAATAATCTCAGAAACCAGTCTAGTGAACACCTTCACAAAAATTTGATTACTACATTAGGTGACTTAAACTTCAATTTTATGCCTCAGCCAACAAACCAGGGGCTTTCATGGCCAATCAAATGAAGCACCAACTCTCTAACAAGAAAATCCAGTTTCTCACATATCCCCATGGTAGACGCCTAAGTAACCCACTAGACATAGCAGACACATTTAGTGCATTCTATGTTAAGTTATATAATCTCAAAGATAAAGACCCTTTAGCTGCCCCTAAACATGAAGATATCAAAGCATTTCTCTCAGCCATTTACCTTCCCTCTATCTCTCCTGCCCAATTAGAATCCATATTAATGCCCTTTTCCTCAGGGCAAATACTCAAAGCCATAAAACAACTCCCCTTACATAAAGCCCCTGGACCTTCTCACTCCACATCTGTGTAATACCTTTTGTAATACCTGTGTAATAACTTTGCCACCACAGGTGATATTGCCAAAGAATCACTAGAGGCTCTAGTGGTCACCTTACCAAAACCAGGCAAAACTCCTGGCAGCCCTGCCAATTACAGTCCAATATCACTCTTAAATACAGACACCAAGCTATATGCAAAACTCCTAGCACAGCACCTTTCCTCGATCATTCCCAAATGAATTCACCCATATCAAGTGGGATTTGTACCAAGTAGACAAGCCTCGGATGGTACCCGGCATCTCATTGACCTCACACAATGGGTGGAGCACAGTCAGGTCCAGTGCTCCAACTAGGCAAACTAGGCAGCCGCCTAGGGCACACTGTTGCCTAGGGGCGCATTGCCGCCTAGCCGGGAGGGTGTAGGCCAGCCCAGATAGATCAGTTCCCCATGGCCTGCGCGGCTCCGCTGGAATAGTGCTGCCTCACTGTGTGTCCTGTCTGTGCTGTGCTGGCGGTCCGTGTTTGGAGTGTCACTCACTGTATGCTGCCTCCCTGTCCATAATTGCTGCTTTGCAGTGAAGTGTGCAGGGCACAGTCCCTCCGAGCAGTGCTGTGTGTGCACGATTCGGATTGGTAGTGACTGAGTTGCTGCCATTGCACAACAGACCCCAACAATCCCTGAAGTACAGGCTCTCCTGTAGGGGGGTCAGGCAAATGGGGGGCCAGAACAGTAGGGAGAACCACCCTGCTGCAGGGAGGGAGAGACACAGACGAAGGGCATGTTTTGTGTGTTTGCTCTCCCTGTCGCACCTAGGGTTGCCACATTTTACAGCCTGGACAGAGGAGTTCTGGGGGTCTCTGTAGTGGGAATTCCCAGGTGTCCCACTAGCCTGCACTAAACAGTGCTGCTATCCCCAGTGTTCATCCTCACCTCCCCGGCAATCTGCACTCCCCCCTCTCCACTTCATGGTCAGCAGCTGGCTGGGAACTTTGAATGTCATGCCTCACTCCAAGAGGGTATGTTTCTGCTCTGCACACGGACATCACTGACATGTACTGAGGGAGACCTAGCCCTTGGTGACCTTCAGTGCCAAAGCCCTGTATATGATGAGTGGAGGCAGGAGGTCAGTTATGAGCTGAAAAGTGGACTGTCACCTGGCAGCTATTGTGGAACCAGAACTCCCAGCAAGCACTGACAGCTTCTGCTGGACTTCTAGTCTGTCCTTATACTAGCAGATGATCAAAGCTCGCTACAGCGCCTAGAGGCGATTCAGTTTGCATTGTGCGCTATACAAGTATTTCATTCATTCATACCCCAGCCTGTCTATATACTACCCTAGCATGTCTATCTACTACCCAACCTATCTATTTACTACCCTAGCCTGTCCATATACCCGTGGACCATGGCTGGCCTGAGAAAGCGAGCCAGTGCCGCCAATATTTGTCTTCAGGCGGGTCCAGAGGCGCAGGTGCAGGCCTGTGGACCATGGCTGAAGAAATAGTTGGAGAGGCTCGGCAAAAATCTCAGTCCGGGCGGAGCCAATGGGGGGGGGGGGCAGAAAAATTAGGCTTTTGCCTAGGGGGTAAAAAATCCTTGCACCAGCCCTGAGCACAGTCAAATGCCTTTTCTCTTCCTTTCTTTGGATGCAGAGAAGACATTTGACAGGGTCCACTGGACATATATGGAAGCGGTGTTCTGCAAAATTCGTACTCTCTGGAACGTTTTTAATCTGTTATCTTTAATCTCTATTCCTTCATAAGCGCACAAGTCTGAACATCAGGCATAGTATCAGACCCCTTTATAATCACCAACGTCATGAGACAGGGGTGTCCACTCTCTGCTCTCTTCCCTACCGAGGAATCCACCTATCATTACCAAGCCAAACCTTTTTAAAGTGTAAGTAAACACCCCTATACTTTTCAGCCAGGGAAGCTACCATCTTTGCCTCTGTTTAATCTACAACTGCCATAATCCCGCACATGTAATCCGTTATGACACCAGCCATTGGATGGTTTGACAGTTTGGTTGAGAATACAACTAATGGGAGTGTTACATTTCCGGCACGTAAAACTGGTAAATGGATGGGTTTACTTCTGCTTTAAGCGTAAACTATAATGACTTTGTGGAGAAGCTTTTGAGCCTTTCCAAGGGACTGAGCCATTTCCCTGTCTCTTGGGTAGGTAGAATCAAACAATCGAAAAATGTATCTGCTCCTTCATATATTATATGTTCTGCACTATTCCTCTACCATTTCAGCTGAGGAAACTGAAAGGAATAATCAAATCATTAATCTGGCAACATAAACAGCCAAGATTGAGGTGATCCACCCTCCTTACCCCTGTTCAACATGGGGGCATGGGAGCCCCCAACATTCAAGCATATTATAGAGCAGTACTCTTGGACCAACTCAGAGAGTGGGGGTCAGCCAATTCCCAAAAAACTTGGAAACAAGTTGAATCCACGGTTCTCCACTCAGACACAAGACTTCTACTAACTGCCATCCCACTCAATGTTAACTTAACCTCTATACAGTGGTGTGAAAAAGTGTTTGCCCCCTTCCTCATTTCCTGTTCCTTTGCATGTTTGTCACACTTAAGTGTTTCGGAACATCAAACCAATTTAAACAATAGTCAAGGACAACACAAGTAAACACAAAATGCAATTTGTAAATGAAGGTGTTTATTATTAAAGGTGAAAAAAAATCCAAACCATCATGGCCCTGTGTGAAAAAGTGATTGTCCCCCTTGTTAAAACATACTATAACTGTGGTTGTCCACACCTGAGTTCAATTTCTCTAGCCACACCCAGGCCTGATTATTGCCACACCTGTTCACAATCAAGGCATCACTTAAATAGTAGCTGCTTGACACAGTAAGGGTCCTTTCACACGGGGCGGATCAGTTCTGATCCGCCCCGTGGATGTCCGTTTGCTCAGCGGGGATCACTCCGCCGATCCCCGCTGAGCAGGGAGATGACAGCTCCGTCTCTGCACACTGCGCAGGGACGGACCTGTCACAGCGCCGCTCTCCCCTATGGGAGATCGGATGACGACGGACCGCAGTGCCCGTCGTCACCCGATCCGATCCGCAGACGGATGGAAAAATAGCTTTTTCCTCCGTCACACTTTTTCGGATCGGAGCGGGTCGGATGTCAGCGGACATGTCACCGCTGACATCCGACGCTCCATAGAGCTCTATGGAGCACCCGTTCAGGTCCGCCTGAAAAACTGACAGGCGGGCCTGAACGGGACGTTAGTGTGAAAGAGGCCTAAGGTCCACCAGAAGATCCTTAAAAGCTACACATCATGCCGAGACCCAAAGAAATTCAGGAACAATTGAGAAAGAAAGTAATTGAGATCTATCAGTCTGGAAAGGGTTATAAAGCCATTTCCAAAGCTTTGGGAATCCAGCGAACCACAGGGAGAGCCATTATCCACAAATGGCGAAGACATGGAACAGTGGTGAACCTTCCCAGGAGTGGCCGGCCGCCCAAAATTACCCCAAGAGCGCAGCGACGACTCATCCAAGAGGTCACAAAAGACCCCACAACAACGTCCAAGGAACTGCAGGCCTCACTTGCCTCAGTTAAGGTCAGCGTTCATGCCTCCACCATTAGGAAAAGACTGGGCAAAAATGGCCTGCATGGCAGAGTTCCAAGGAGAAAACCACTGCTGAGCAAAAAGAACATCAAAGCTCATCTCAATTTCTCCACAACACATCTTGATGATCCCTAAGACTTTTGGGACAACATTCTGTGGACCGATGAGACAAAAGTGGAACTCTTTGGAAGGTGTGTGTCCAAGTATATCTGGCGTAGAAGGAACACTGCATTTCATAAAAAGAACATTATACCAACAGTAAAATATGGTGGTGGTAGTGTGATGGTCTGGGGCTGTTTTGCTGCTTCAGGACCTGGAAGACCGTGATAAAAGGAACTATGAATTCTGCTGTCTACCAAGAGATCCTGAAGGAGAATGTCCGACCATCTGTTCGTGTACTCAAGCTGAAACGAACTTGGGTTCTGCAGCAGGACAATGATCCTAAACACACCAGCAAGTCCACCACCGAATGGCTGAAGAAAAACAAAATGAAGACTTTGGAGTGGCCTAGCCAAAGTCCTGACCTGAATCCTATTGAGATGTTGTGGTATGACCTTAAAAAGGCCGTTCATGCTCGAAAACCCTCTAATGTAACTGAATTAGGCAGATAAAGGAGAAAAGAGAGAGAGGGGCACCTTTGGGTGCAGATTTTTCAAAAGGTTTTATTTTCAGTGTAAAAACATAAAATTTTGCACTCACATTTAGTAGGCAAAAAGTAAGCATTAAACACAGAGGGTCATCTGGTGTATCTGATTATGGGACGTCAGCCAGTGATCCGGTCCACATCTGTCATCTCGTTGTTCCTGTTCCTCTCACATGAGGTCCACTACAGGTGTTTTTTATGAAGCAGCAGTCTGATTCTGCCTGATGAAAGAGCGCAGTCGTCCGACAATCTCGACCCGCACGCTCAAGAAACGCGTCGCATACCCTCTGACATCACAGCCCCGCGCCCTGGTCATCTCTGCCTCCCAAGCCTCGTTCTGAAGACCGTTCTGAAGACCGCACATCTCGTGTCCACCATAAGCCGGCTGCTTCATAAAAAACACCTGTAGTGGACCTCATGTGAGAGGAACAGGAACAACGAGATGAGGACCGGATCACTGGCTGACGTCCCATAATCAGATACACCAGATGACCCTCTGTGTTTAATGCTTACTTTTTGCCTACTAAATGTGAGTGCAAAATTTTATGTTTTTACACTGAAAATAAAACCTTTTGAAAAATCTGCACCCAGAGGCGCCCCTCTCTCTCTTTTTTCTCCTTTATCTGCAGCAATCCAGGAGCTTGAGTTTCAGCTCTTTTAAGGTGGCAGCCCTGCATGCGGATCCATCTCCCCTCTCCATCCCTCTCCCCCCCCCCCTCTCCTCAGGAACAAAAGAACATTTAATTTTCCTTTTTTGGACTTGACAAAGTAGTGCATTCCCTGCACTCACTATCATATGTAATTTTATAGACTTTTTTTAAGTGGGAACCTAATATCTTTGATTTGCGCCAAATACTTGTCTTATAACTGAATTAGGACAATTCTGCAAAGATGAGTGGGCCAAAATTCCTCCAGGACGCTGTAAAAGCCTCATTGCACGTTATCGCAAACGCTTGGTTGCAGTTGTTGCTGCTAAGGGTGGCCCAACCAGTTATTAGGTTTAGGGGGCAATCACTTTTTCACACAGGGCCATGATGGTTTGGATTTTTTTTCACCTTTAATAATAAACACCTTCATTTACAAATTGCATTTTGTGTTTACTTGTGTTGTCCTTGACTATTGTTTAAATTGGTTTGATGTTCCGAAACACTTAAGTGTGACAAACATGCAAAGGAACAGGAAATGAGGAAGGGGGCAAACACTTTTTCACACCACTGTAACTGCAACAGCATGGGTGTGGGCAGCCATAATACAACTACATGAGATTGTCCTAACATCAAAAAATACTGGCAAGAGGTTTCTACCCTCATCTCCTCCACATTCACCATCTCTTTCCCTCTGACCTCATTGGATGTTCTGCTGGGATTATCAATCCATACATGGCCTGGACAATCCAAAGTATTAGTGATTCATATTCTGATAGCTGTTAACATTGACAAAACAATGGAAATAACCAAACCCACCCACAATACCAGACACTATCGGCCTACTGAACGCACATTTCAAATTGAAGTTCGCATTCGCCAAGTCCAAACTGACCACCTCAGGCTTTTACAGGAATTGGGCTGCTTGGATTGCTGACTGGGAAAGCATAACCCTTAAATAATAAGGTTCTAATCAGCAGCTCCCTTTCTTTAGTTCTTCATCTTCTCAGATTTGCCAACCTATCAGCCGTCTGACCTAGTTTCTGACATAATTTCCCACAAAACATCTTTAAACCAGTCTATCTAGCTCACAACTTTATGACAAGTTATTATCTAACTCATATAGTTTACTGTTATTGACATTGTGTATTTACCTATGTTGTCATCTAATGTTATGATAATTATTGCTACCTATAACGTGTAACTCTAATCATCTTGATTGTGATGAATATTCATTTCTGTTCTTCTTTTAAGAGTAAAATAAACAAAATGTAAAAAAAATCGAATTTCTTAAAAAATGTTGGCCAATATGTAATCTGCTACGTTTTTGGTAAAAAAAAAATCCCAATAAGCATATATTGATTGGTTTATGTGAACATCATAGCGTCTACAAACTATGGGATATATTTATGGAATTTTTTTTTATATGTAATGACGGTGATTGGCGACTTATTGCGGGACTGCAATATTGCGGCGGACTATCGGACGTTAACTGACACTTTTGACACTTTCTGGGAATCAGTGACACTAATACAGTGATCAATGCTAAATATATGCACTGTCACTGTACTAATGGCACTGACTGGGAAGGGGTTAAACATCAAGGGTGATCAAAGAGTTAACTGTGTGCCAGTGTTTTTCTGTATACTGTGTGCTGCTTTCACTAGGGGAAGATATCATTTATAGTCCCTGCTTTGCAATGACACAGGATCGGCCCCTTCCCCCATTGTTTACATAGGCATATCCCAGTTCTCTGTGTTTTACTGATAATTGGCATGTGCCGGTGGACCTCAAATCTCCGGGACCTACAGCAAGTACAGGATCATATATACACACACAGTATCTCACAAAAGTGAGTAAACCCATCACATTTTTGTAAATATTTTATAGCTTTTCATGTGACAACACAGAAGAAATTACACTTTGCTACAGTGTAAAATAGTGAGTGTATAGCTTGTATAACAGTGTCAATTTACTGTCCCCTCAAAATAACTCAACACAAAGCCATTCATGTCTTAACTGCTGGCGACAAAATATCCAAAGTGGGCCCAATTAGCCATTTTCTCTCCCCAGTATCATGTGACTCATTAGTGTTACATGGTCTCAGGTGTGAATGGGGAGCACTGGAAGTTCAACATGGCACCTCATGGCAAAGAACTCTCTGAGGATTTGAAAAAAAGACTTCTTGCTCTACATAAAGATGGCATAGGCTACAAGAAGATTACCAAGACACTGAAATTGAGCTGCAGCACGGTGGCCAAGACCATCCAGAGGTTTAACAGAACAGGTTCCACTCAGAACAGGCCTCGCCATGGCTGACCAAAGAAGTTGAGTGCACATGCTCAGCATCATATCCAGAGGTTGTCTTTGGCAAATAGACATATGTACCTTCTCTATTCCCTTGAAGAAGAGAGTGTCTCAAAACACGTCGGTGTATGAGAATACTATACCCAAGCAGTTGCTATGATCACTTATCATTTTAACACTTGTCTATGTCATATTTAATTGATGTATTATAATATGTGACAATAAAAAATTTATTTTTATTAATTAATAGTCTTGATGCCAGGAAAAATCCCACAAATGAGTTTTAATCGATATTACCCAACACCCATATGCCTGATGTGGTTCAGGGTTCTTTAATAGGGCCACAGAATGGTACTATGATTATGAAAGTTTTTGAACAGGTGGTTTGTTTGAGATATTTCATGCATATAATTGCCATCTATATGGCCCTCCAGTGATATATTTTCCTGGTAGTAATCTGCACAATTAATATTTTGGTAGGATAGAGGATGCAAATGTTCAATAGTTACACTTGAAGAAATGTATGGCTGTAAAGGCATAATTAGAGAAGGCCTACTGTGCAGGATAGGACTGAACAGTACCAGAGAGGAAGATACTCTTTGGTATCCTTTCAACTAGGGATCATGTTAATCTTTTACCGTTAATAAATATCAATACATTAACAGACGTCTTGCTTATACTCTATTTGGTGGATTCTATGAAGACTGTTTGAACTTACCTGGCATACTAATTCAATGAAAGACTGGTTAAAAATATTCATTAACTATTTAAAAGTATATACATTGAAGTTCTCTTCTTTTTTTCTTTTTCTGGCAACTGGAGAATTATTTTTAACACTATAGGATTTCTTTCCCCAGACCAATATTCGCATTGGCTCTTCCCATTGAGGAAAGCAGTACTTCTAGGAGAACCACAACTGAAAAGCACTGAACTAGGACCACCATGGTACCACCACATTATATTGTTGAGCGCGAACATTCCATGAGAATATCTCTTACAAGCCAAACCCGATTCAATGTTTATAAGATAAAGTGATTATGAGAGTCAACTGCCTATCAGAACCCAAACAGGGAAGAGATACTGTAGGTGGGAGGAGAGGACCGATCTGCTGACAATGTACACATTAGATTCCGGTTCCATGGAAACAAGCGTACATTGTCTCACAGTCTATATATGTTGTGCATCCTTGCTCTATGAAGCAAAAACAAATGGAGAATATATATGAGTCATATGAGTCATATTACATAGAGAAAAAATAGAAAATTCACCCTATATATAGATATTCTTTAAGTTAAATACAAATTAAATTTGTTGATCACTATACTACCTACTCCCTCCTTAACCACTAACCCTTTGTTCACACCTATGCTTTTTAAATGCATTGTGAAGTTTTCAGAAATGCACTACAATCCATTTAACATGGTTTCCTATGGTACTAGTTTACATCTATGCGTTTTGCAGCCGGTGCATTTTTAGAAAGGGTTGGGGACTTTTTTACGTGATTTGCGGCTAATAGACTTCAATGGATCTGCACCAAAAATGCAAGTGGTGCATTTTTTATATGATTTTTGATTTTATTTGTTTTGCGTTTTGTGGTTCTTATTTTACCACTGTATATAGCTGGTTTCTAAGCAGGGGGCAAAAAAATTTGCAAAAAAAACAGAGTGGGGTTCCCCCCCCCATCCATACTGGGCCCTTCAGTATGGATTTGGAAGGGACCCCCATGCCAATTTTTTTTTTTAAATGGCGTGGGGTCCAGACCCTTATTTGAGCATGCCGCCGGCAGGTCAGGAAAGGGAGGGGAAGAGCGAGCACCCACCCTCCTGAACCATACCAGGCTGCATGCCCTCAACATGGAGGGGTGGGTGCTTTGGGGCGGGGGGCTACGTACCCCACCAAAGCACCTTGCTCCCATGTTGATGAGGACAAGGGCCTCTTCCCGACAAATCTGGTGGTTATCAGGGTCTGCGGGCAGGGGGGCTTATCAAAATCTGGAACCCCACCTTTAAGAAGGGGGCCCCCAGATCCTGTCCCCCGTTGTGAATGGGTATCGTGTACATCGTACCCCTACTCATTCACCAAAAAAAGCACTGAAATGTAATAAAAACACAAGAGCCGTTTTTTTGACAATCCCTTTACTAATAGCTCTGTGTTCTCTTGCCATCTCTTCCCGTCTTCTCCTTCCCGCTGTCTCCTCCTCAAGCTGTCTCTTCCCGCCGTCCCTTCCTGCTGTCTTCTCCTTCCCGCCATCTCCTCCTCAAGCTGTCTTTTCCCATTGTCTTCTGCTTCCCACATCTCTTCCCACTGTCTTCTCGAGCTGTCTCTTCCCGCCACCACCATCTGTTCCTGCTGCTGTCTTCTTCCTCGTCGCCGGTTACCTGCTAAAAAAATTTTTTAAAAGCCGATCTTGTTCTGTTAATGTCCTTATCTGTTTTGTTGTCGTCCGCTCTCTACTGACTCTTATATAGCAATGAAGCATGGCCATTCGATGACATCACTCGGAGAGCCCACCCCTTTCCCTTTGTCACAAGGGACGGGCTCTCCGGGTGATGAAGATGAAGTCATTAACAGAACAAGAGAGGCTTTTTAAATTTTTTTAGCAGCTAACCAGCAGCGAGGAAGAAGACAGTAAGGGGAAGAGACAGCTCGAGGAGAAGACGGCGGGAAGGAGAAGACGGCGGAAAGGAGAAGATGGCGGAAAGGAGAAGATGGCGGGAAGGAGAAGACAGCAGGAAGAGATGGCGGGAAGGAGAAAACAGTGGTAAGAGACAGCTCGAGGAGGAGACGATGGGAAGGAGAAGACGATGGAAAGAGACGGCTAGAGAAGACAGAGCTATTGATGAAGGAAATGTCAAAAACCGACTGTGTTTTTATTACATTTCACTGCTTTTTGGTGAGTGGGTAAAGGTACGATGTACCCGATAGACATGTGCGGTTCGTTTCGTACAAATCAAAAATTTGTATGAATTTCCAAAAATTCGTACATTCGGAAGCATCCAAAATGGTAATTTCTATGCTTCCAAATTGTATACGAAATTTCGTTGATGAATTTCGGATCCAAATTCCGTTACAACGGAAACGTGACTGGTGTTTTGTTGATCAATCAGAGGTTTTCTTCTGCTGCTGAGTGAGGGTTGGGAAAATTACCTTTTTTAATATGGGCATGAGAGACTGGTACTGGTAGTCAATGGGATATTCAGAATCGGACAAAATAAGAATGTTCGTTAATATCGTTTTATTATTCTCATAATAATTACGATTATTTGTTATGATAAAGTTAAAAACCCAGGAAGTCAGCACAGCACAGGGATGGTGGGAGCCCCTCATAATGAGCACAACAGGGGTACAACCCCAGGAGGAAGTCAGCACAAAGATGGTGGGAGCCCCTCATAATGAGCACAGCACAGGGATGGTGGGAGTCTCTCATAATGATCACAGCAGGGGTAAAGGAAAATAATGAATTTAATCCATTTTGGAATAAGGCTGTGAAAAATGTGGAAAAGGTGAAGCACTGTTAATAGTTTCCAGGTGTACTGTATTAGATGGCAGTATTGGTTCCTAATACTGCCATTTTTTTTTTTGTATATCAGAGCAGCAAGGAGAAGGCGTGCAAGGAATGGGTGTACTTGGAAATAATTCTCATGTTCTACAAACAGGGGTTCTCAGATCACCAGATTTCTGACAAAGGAAGCAAAAGCTGGTTGAAAATGTAAAGCTAAATATTAGTCAAATAGCTATCTACACAGATGAAATATGCATACTGAAAGAGGGCTGTTTTACCTGTCAAAGGATTTATATTTCTGTCCACTCAGTTCTAAGATTTATACAGCACAATCCTGTCTGACAGGGCAGGAGACCTACTGTTAAATAACACGTCTTCTCCCCCCCCCCCCCCCCCAGCCTGTGACTGGACAGTGAAATGAGAAGCAGCACACTAATGACCTCATCTTTCTGTCACTCTTCTGTGTCCTCCAATCAGCAGATCCCTTGTTAGCGCATAAGCACTGCAGCACAACGTATTGACTGCTCATGCTGTTTCTCCGTCTCCCAGTCAGAATTGTGCTGTACAAGAAACATTACAGGCTAATACACAAACATTCTCAGGTACATACACTACTTACATTAAAAAAAATTAAATAACTTCTACTTATAATTTGTGTCTATATACAGTATTTCATAAAAGTGAGTACACCCCTCACATTTGTGCAAATATTTTATTATATCTTTTCATGTGACAACACTGAAGAGATTACGCTTTGCTACAATGTAAAGTAGTGAGTGTACAGCTTGTATAATAGTAGTAAATTTGCTGTCCCCTCAAAATAACTGAACACACAGCCAATTAATGTCTAAACCACTGGCAACAAACGTGAGTACACACCTAAGTGAAAATGTCCAAATTAGGGCAAAAGTGTAAATATTTTGAGTGGCCACCATTATTTTCCGGCACTGCCTTAACCCTCTTGGACATGGAGTTCACCAGAGCTTCACAGGTTGCTACTACAGTCCTCTTCCACTCCTACATAACAACATCACAGAGCTGGTGGACCTTGTGCTCCTCCACTTTCTGTTTGAGGATGCCCCACAGATTCTCAATAGGGTTTAGGTCTGGAGACATTCTTGGCTAGTCCATCACCTTGAGCTTCTTTAGCAAGGCAGTGATCGTCTTGGGGGTGTGTTTGGGGTTGTTATCATGTTGGAATACTGCCCTGCGGGCCAGTCTCCGAAGGGAGGGGATCATGCTCTGCTTTAGTATGTCACAGTACATGTCGGCATTCATGGTTCCCTCAATGAACTGTAGCTCCCCAGTGTTGGCAGCACTCATGCAGCCCCAGACCATGACACTCCCACCACCATGCTTGACTGTAGGAAAGACACTCTTGTCTTAGTACCTGGTTGTACCTGGTAGCTTAATAACTTAGTACTTGGTTGCCGCCACACATGCTTGACACCATCTGAACCAAATAAGTTTATCTTGGTCTCATCAGAAATGGTTCCCGTAATCCATGTCCTTAGTCTGCTTGTCTTCAGCAAACTGTTTGTGGGCTCTCTTGTGCATCATCTTTAGAAGAGGCTTCCTCCTGGGACGACAGCCATCCAGACTAATTTGATGCAGTGTGCAGCGTATTTGTCTATTTCGCAAAGACAACCTCTGGATATGACTCTGAGCACATGCTCAACTTCTTTGTTCGACCATGGCGAGGCCTGTTCTGAGTGGAGCCTGTGCTCTTAAACCGTTGTATGGTCTTGGCCACCATACTGCAGCTCAGTTTCAGGGTCTTGGCAATCTTCTTATAGCCTAGGCCATCTTTATGTAGAGCAACAATTTTTTTTTTCAGATCCTCAGAGAGTTCTTTGCCATGAGGTGCCATGTTGAACTTCCAGTGACCAGTATGAGAGAGAGAGAGCGATAACACCAAATTTAACACACCTGCTCTCCAATCACACCTGGTAACACTAATAAATCACATGACATCGGGGAGGGAAAATGGCTAATTGAGCCCAATTTGGACATCTTCACTTAGGGGTGTACTCACTTTTGTTGCCACCAGTTTAGACATTAATGGCTGTGTGATGAGTTATTTTGAGGGGAGAGCAAATCTACACTGTTATACAAGCTGTACACTCACTACTTTACAGTCTAGCAAAGTGTAATTTCTTCAGTGTTGTCACAAGAAAAATTATAATAAAATAATTACAAAAATGTGAGGGGTGTAATCACTTTTGTGAGATACTGTATATCCACCTAAAGTTCAGCTTTTAGTAATGAGTAGGTCGGCCATATTATCCATATGTATCTCAGGGTTGAGGGTTCAGACTTTACCGGAGTGTACCGTTAAAGATAGATTTATATGTAAATAAAAAGAAGAGAATTAACATAATGCGGTCAAAAATATGATCTTTATGTAATGTGAGCCCTCATTTTTTAAGCCAATGCATAAAATGAATTGTTCTATAGGTTAACATGACTTTACTATAAATATAGGGTGAATTGTGCATTAGCTTTTCTACATACAATTACATACACATGTATGTGCCTATAAAGATTTTTATTTTTTACCATATCTTCCACAGAAAAGTAGACATACCTTTGCTAATTAGTGTGACTTTTACAATGGTTACTTATCTCTTACCTGCTGTGGTCTTCCCTTCTGTCCTCACCAAGTTCTTTCCTTTAACCACCACCACGGTGAGGCGCTCAGCTGTTGGGAGGTAACTGAGAGACAACAGAATTTCCCCAACTGCATCTGCAGCCTGAAAAACAAAGGGGTTGTGTTTTCTACTAAGGATTGTGTACATACGTTTACAGTAATGTTGGTTGGTTAATTTAATTTTGATCAACATCAGCTTGCCTTACCAGTCAAGCTGAACCACCATATATGACCCCCACTGTTATGACTGTGGCCACAACATTGTGATTTTAGACCTATCATGTAACAAAGTATTTATACTTTTAGCTAATCAGCAGTCTGTCTCTCTGTCATCTCGGTAGCCCTCCTTTTTTCTCCCCTTCTGGGGAAATCTTTTTTCTTGGTTAGTTTCATGCCTGTCACATCCATTATCCTTATGTCACAAATCTGATTTAATTTGATTCTATGACCTCTAAAGCTGGCCATACATGGATCAAAATCTGCCCAGTTCAGCATGGACCAGCTGAATTTCAATCCATGTATGGGCAGGGTGGTTGTACAGAAGTTCATATACAGATTCGCTCTGTTGGAAACCTTCTGCTTGTTCAGTGCCCCCGGCTACACCTGGCCGCGCTGATCAATGTATTCTGATGGTAGAGAAGCTTCCCAGATGTCAGAATACAATGGCTCAACGGGTAGGATTCTCCCATCCCCCTAAAATGTGGTTCATTGTTTAAAAAAAAAAAAGATCCATGGGCTGTCTAAGTTTCTTTCTCATTCTTTCTTGTATTTTCCTATACTAGTTATGGGCAAAAAGCAAAATGATGACTTTGATTTTGAGGAACTAGACTGGCCTGCACAGTGACTGGACCTCCATCCTTTCCCGAACACCTATGAAATTAATTGGTATCCCAACTACGAACCAGGTCTTCTCATCCACCATCAGTAGCTGCCCTCACAAATGCTCCTTTAGCTAAATGGACACAATTTTCTATAGATATACCCTACATTTTTGTAGAAAGCTCTCCCTGAAGAATGGAGGACAACTCCATATCAATGCCCATGGTTTTGGAATGTTATGTCTAACAAGCTCATTTAGGTATTATGGTCAGGTTTCCCCAAACTTTTGGCTATGCAGTACGCTTGATTTACTAAAACTGGAGAGTGCAAAATCTGGTGGAGGTATGCATGGTAGCCAATTAGTTTTTAACTTCAGCTTGTTTGATTAAGCTTTGACAAAAGAACATGGAAGCTGATTGGTTCCTATGTAGAGCTGCACCAGATTTTGCATTCTCCAGTTAGAGTAAATCAGTCCCAGCATCTTCCAATGTGGACAACTGTGAGTGGTGGAACCTCACCTCACAATGAGTCGTGTCATCACGTTCTTACTCTTCCCCAAGCTATCCAAAATCAAAAAAACACTTTAAATGGGGTGCAATGAACTTCTTTAGTAAATGACCTCTTCAGCATGCAGTAAAACAATACCTTATTGACATCTTGTAGGTATATCCAGGTATTGAACGGTCGCATAACCAAATCCAAGTCTGACAATTTCAGCTCTGCAATTCCCGTACTGACATTCCTTTCATCGCCATCTATTCCAAAAATAGCGAACCTCAGGCTGTTTTCCTCCAGCGCCAATGGATCGAGTGGTATGGAAAATCTCTCATCAAATGAAACTGAATATGCATTTCTCTGTATCTGTCAAAACAAAAATGGTGTGCATATGTTATGAGGATGCTTAATGGAAATTGTGGAAAAATAAGTAATGAATTCTCTTGACAGAATGCAAAATATGTAATTTTTGTTCCTAAACAAATAAAACAAGGCAGTGTTTATTAACTGTGTCTTTTCAGTTTAAAAGAGTCACATTGGCTTTGCAGCAGATATCCTTTATTGTTTGGCCCCTCCCTTTTCTCCTGGATTCTGCACTTGTATGAAAAGGCTTAGAAAATGGTCAAGTAACAGAGCTATATTTATATATTGTATATATATATATATATATATATATATATATATATATATATATATATATATATATATATATACACTGTATACATATACACACCCTGAGCGCCACTTTATTAGGTACACCTGTTCAATTGCTTGGTAACACAAATTGGTAATCAGTCAATCACATGGCAGCAACTCAATGCATTTAGGCATCTAGATGTGGTGAAGATGACTTTCTGAAGTTCAAACTGAGCATTAGAATGGGAAGGAAAGGAGATTTAAGTGATTTTGAATGTGGCATGGTTGTTGGTACCGTGGTTGTTTGGATGGTCTGCGTATTTCAAAAACTGCTGATCTACTGGGATCTTCACGCACAACCACCAACCAGGCAGGATACGTTCTGCAACCTTACCCTTGTAATGTGGATCAAGAAGGGTTGCCAGCCAGTAATGAACCCTCTCCTTAATACCACAAATCCTAGGGTCCTTTCACAGGCTTTGCAGAATCAAGGAATCCTAGGGTCCTTTCACAGGCTTTGCAGAATCAAGGAGACCATGCAGCGTAAGTTTGCAGTGGCATTTGATTCTGAGTGCTCTGGGTCACTAAGGATCACATTATACGTAACTACCTCCTCCCAGCCATGTACAACTCCTTGGGTTTCTGGGGACTGAAAACCATCCTTTGAAGACTGCTGCGTGTTATCCTCCACATCCATGCTGACACAATCCTCATCCTCTTGTGGCCTCCACAAATGGCGACAGGACAGTGCATGCATCCTTGATCAGTAGCCATTGGCATGGCAAGAAGAAGCCAAGCTCCCCTGATGCTGTCCTGGTGCCATACTCACACAGGTACTCATTTATGGCTCTCTGCTGTGTGTGCAGCCGCTGCAGCATTGTCAACATTTAGCTGGTGGGCATGTCACAAATGAGGCGGTTGGTGGGCAGGTTTCTTTCCCTTTGAATGTCAGCCAGCGGATCCCTGACTGGCGGAAATTACCACAGACTTTTTCTGGCCTGCCTCAGGAGATCTTGTAAGCCTTGGTACCTGGCAAGAAACACTGCACCCCCAAATTCAAGACATATGTGAAACATGGAACATGGGTCAAGTGTCCCTGTCAGAGGGCGGGAAGAAGGTTGGTGCCATTGTCGCATATAACCATTCCTGGCTGAAGCTGGCATGACGTCAACCACCTCTGAGCCTGCCCCTGCAGAGCTGACAGAATCTCTGCCCCAGTGTGGCTCCTGTCCCCTAGGCAAACTAATTCAAGCACCGCATGGCATCTTTTTGCCTGACTGCTTGCATAGCCCCTTGAGCGCTTAGGGAGCACTGCTGGTTCAGAGGACAATTCTGCAGAACAGGCCATAAAGGAAGAAGAAAAGGAGAGAGGGGAACATACAGATGTTGTTGCAGAATCACTGCTAGCTTTTTGGAGGCATGGAACCAAACAAGCTCCAACACTGAAACCTGTTCTGCATCCTTCCCAGCTGCCAGCATAGTTACCTAGTGTGCCGTGAAGGAAAGGTAACATTCCCTGCCCATGGGATTTGGTGACAAAAGGGGCGCTTTTAAAAAAAGAGGAAAAACCTCATATCTTCACATTACATTAAATGAGTGAAAAATACTACAATAACACCCATAAGTGCTTGGGGTGGTGAATCAACCCACTAAACATATGATAAATCCCCCCAAAAATTGCAAAAATAATTAATTAAATAGTCCCAATTAGATACTGGAGAAAAAGATATATCCAAAGTCCATGCAGTGATTAAACTCCACAGATACAATTGTGATAGACTTCATCTACATCCTTTTGCCAAAATGCAATGATATCTTCTGAAATTAGTGAAAAATCCCTTCACTACAAATTTGAGCACAAAGACACCCGATCGTGAAGATACAGTAGTCTCCTTACCAGATTGTAATGACTACTTTAATTAAAAAGATAGTCAGTTGAGCTTGTGCAGGTAAATGCCTGCTCACATGGAATACGATACGGACTCTATGGAAAACTCCTTCCTCCTCATAGACTCAGACGGGGCATGAAGAAAGAGCAAACAATATCCATAGCATAATACTGTTTATTTAAAACGAAAATTTTAAAACATAAAGCCAAATGGCTGCTTACATTACTCAGTGCCCGACCTGGCACTGGGGCTGCTCGCTTATCAGATCGTTTCGTGGTGTGCTCATGGCTCCTCGTGTACGGCGTGCTTTCCACCGAATGCGACCGACAACATTGCCTTGAGTGGGACTGAGGCTGCGCCTCTTTTTTTAAAAGCGCCCCTATTGTCACCAAATCCCAGCGAATTAAGTTTCTTACTATAGATCTTTTTTAGGGAGCAGCTATAAAATTATCACAATATTAGTTTGATAATTAGAGTATTCACAATCAGTATCACAAGGTATTCTAGTAAGTGGCGCGGAGTTTATTTGGAGCTGTTATCAGCTGCATGCACACATTTTCCTGCCCATGCCTGCTGGACCATGAGTCAGCAGTATTATGAACCTTACTGCTGACCGTCCTTTCCAATGAGCCAAAACATTGCCTTCCACATGGCGGTAGAGAGCCAGAATGGCCTTACGTGAAAAGAAATGGCGTTTTGGAGCCTGCCACTGTGGTACAGCACATTACACAAATTCACGAAAGGGGGCTGAGTCTACCAGCTGAAAAGGCAGCAGTTGCAGTGCTAGCAATTTGGCCAAGCTAGCATGTAGACACTGAGCATGTGGGTGGCTGGGACCGAATTTCTTTTTACGGTTAAATAATGGGGTAGGGAAATGTGCCTGCTGAGTTCAACTAGTGGTGTACTGCTAGCAGATTGGCTGCAAGTACTTGTGACACCTATTGCTATACCTATTCCTCTAAGGGTAGGTTTTTGAAAGGACTGGAGGTATAGTAGGGTTTGAGATCCCAGATGAGGAGCAAGGAGAAGTCTGCCCTTTTCTATGATGTGAGTCTTTCAGGTGCTGCTGTCAGCGGACTGCATAGCAGGTCATCATATGTCTGGTCAAGCATGTGATGCCCAAGCGGTTGCTGTTCTCGACACGCTTGATCCGCTTTAGACATAGGTTGCAAACATCAATGGTGCGATCTTCTGCACACATGTCGAAAAAGGCCCACACCAAGGAACTTTTAAAAGTCAGCAGGGAGTCAGCAGCGCCCTGTACCTGTGAAGCTCTACGGCGTTATGTAATAGGGTGGCCCTTAAGCTGCCTCCTGGAGGACATCCTGCCTCATTGGAGTTGTGCCTCCTTCTCCTCTTCACTTACCTCCTGTCTTCTCTCAGGCACCCAAGTACAGTCAGTGACCTCATCATTCCCTCCCTCCTCATCACTGGAGCAAACCTGGCAGTATGCTGCAGCTTGGGGAACATGACTGCCAGTTTCTTGTCCTTCTGTGGCACCCCCTCTCTCTAAGCTCACATTACTCCCTTTCTCAACCTGGGAAGCAACATCAGAGCCTTCAAATTGCTGCGCATCCTCCAGCACTATGTAACCGACACTGTGGTCGAATAATTCTGGGAACTCCTCCATGTGTTATGGTGGGGCTGTGGAAGGAGTAGCTGTGGACAAGGAGACAGTGGAATAGGCCGCTTTGGCAGCTGCATTGGAAGGCAAACTACTATGAGCCTGGGTGATAAAGGATGAGGAGGATGAGGACAGCTTTGTTATCCACTCCACCAACTCTTCTGCATGTTGTGGCTTAATAACCTGGCCAGCAGCAGAAAAAAAGGACAAGCGTGCCCCACAGCCACCTGCATAGGATGCACCATGTCCACGACCACCACTGTTGACTGTAGACACAGAGGCTGCTTTCCCTATTTTATTGGCCTGTGAACGTCTGCCTCTCCTTGGTGACCTTCCAGACATGATGTGGATTTTTTCTTTTCAAAGCACACTACACTGTATTATATGCTGTGTACACCACCTGCACTGTATTAAAAAGACTACACCGGCTGCACTGTATTATATACTGTGTACACCGCCATGAAGTGTATTAGAAACTGTACACACTGTATTATATACTGTGTACACCGCCTGAAGTGTATTAGAAACTGTACACCGGCTGCACTGTATTGCATACTGTGTACACCACCTGAAGTGTATTAGAAACTGTACACACTGTATTATATAATGTGTACACCACCTGAAGTGTATTAGAAACTGTACACACTGTATTATAAACTGTGTAATATATACTGTGTACACCGCATGAAGTGTATTAAAAACTGTACACCACCGAATGCACTGTATATATAGGCTACACTGAATGAAGAGTGTGTGTGTGCGTGTGCGTGTGCGCGTGTGTGTGTGTGTGTGTGTATTATATATATATACACATATACACACATACACATACATACACACACACACATCACATATATTACACAGTATATTTATACTAGACTGTATATATATATATGCCTTGCGAAAGTATTCGGCCCCCTTGAACTTTTTAGCCTTTTGCCACATTTCAGGCTTCAAACATAAAGATATAAACATTTTATTTTTTGTGAAGAATCACCAACAAGTGGGACACAATTGTGAAGTGGAACGAAATCTATTGGATTTTTGAAACTTTTTTAACTAATAAAAAAATGAAAAGTGGGGTGTGCAAAATTATTCGGCTCCCTTGCGTTAATACTTTGTAGAGCCACCTTTTGCTGCGATTAGAGTTGCAAGTCGCTTGGGGTATGTCTCTATCAGTTTTGCACATCGAGAGACTGAAATTCTTGCCCATTCTTCCTTGCAAAACAGCTCGAGCTCAGTGAGGTTGGATGGAGAGCGTTTGTGAACAGCAATTTTCAGCTCTTTCCACAAATTCTCGATTGGATTCAGGTCTGGACTTTGACTTAGCCATTCTAACACCTGGATACGTTTATTTGTGAACCATTCCTTTGTAGATTTTGCTGTATGTTTGGGATCATTGTCTTGTTGAAAGATAAATCTCCGTCCCAGTTTCAGGTCTTTTGCAGACTCCAACAGGTTTTCATCCAGAATGGTCCTGTATTTGGCTGCATCCATCTTCCCCTCAATTTTAACCATCTTCCCTGTCCCTGCTGAAGAAAAGCAGGCCCAAACCATGATGCTGCCACCACCATGTTTGACAGTGGGGATGGTGTGTTGAGGGTGATGAGCTGTGTTGCTTTTACGCCAAACATATCGTTTTGCATTGTGGGCAAAAAGTTTGATTTTGGTTTCATCTGACCAGAGCACCTTCTTCCACATTGGTGTGTCTCCCAGGTGGCTTGTGGCAAACTTTAGACTTTTTATGGATATCTTTGAGATATTCTTGCCACTCTTCCATAAAGGCCAGATTTGTGCAGTGTACGACTGATTGTTGTCCTATGGACAGACTCTCCCACCTCAGCTGTAGTTCTCTGCAGTTCATCCAGAGTGATCATGGGCCTCTTGGCTGCATCTCTGATCAGTCTTTTCCTTGTCTGAGCTGAAAGTTTAGAGGGACGGCCAGGTCTTGGTAGATTTGTAGTGGTCTGATACTCCTTCCATTTCAAAATGATCGCTTGCACAGTGCTCCTTGGGATGTTTAAAGCTTGGGAAATCTTTTTGTATGCAAATCCGGCTTTAAACTTCTCCACAACAGTATAACGGACCTGCCTGGTGTGTTCCTTGGTCTTCATGATGCTCTCTGCGCTTTCAACAGAACCCTGAGACTATCACAGAGCAGGTGCATTTATACAGAGACTTGATTACACACAGGTGGATTCTATTTATCACCATCAGTCATTTAGGACAACATTGGATCATTCAGAGATCCTTGCTGAACTTCTGGAGTGAGTTTGCTGCACTGAAAGTAAAGGGGCCGAATAATTTTGCACGCACCACTTTTCAGTTTTTTATTTGCTAAAAAAGTTTAAATTATCCAATAGATTTCGTTCCACTTCACAATTGTGTCCCACTTGTTGGTGATTCTTCACAAAAAATAAAAATTTTATATCTTTATGTTTGAAGCCTGAAATGTGGCAAAAGGTTGAAAAGTTCAAGGGGGCCGAATACTTTCGCAAGGCACTGTATATATATATATCAAATACACTGCCTGCACTGACTGAATATAGAGTATACACTGAATAAATGCAGAGTATATAAATATATGTGTGTATGTATGTATGTGTATATATATATATATATATATATATATATATATATATATATATATATATACACTCTGTGCATTTTTATATCACTGATCGCTGAATAAATGACAATGGTCCCAAAATAGTGTCAAAAGTGCCCGATGTGTCCACCATAATGTCGCAGTCACAGTAAAAATTTGCAGATCGCCGCCATTACTAATAAAAAAAAATAATAATAATAAAAATGCCATAAAAACTATCCCCTATTTTGTAGATGCTATAACTTTTGCGCAAACCAATCAATATAAGCTTATCGCGTTTTTACCAAAAATATGTAGAAGAATACATATCGGCTTAAACTTAGGAAAAAACATTTATATATTTTTGGGGGATATTTATTATAGCAAAAAGTAAAAAATATTGCTTCTTTTTTCAAAATTGTCGCTCTTTTTCTGTTTATAGCACAAAAAATAAAAACCACACAGGTGATCAAATAGCACCAAAAGAAAGCTCTATCTGTGGGAAAAAAAGGACGTAAATTTTGTTTGGGTACAATATCACATGCCGTGCAATTGTCAGTTAAAGCGAGGAAGTGCCAAATGGCAAAAAGTGCTCTGGTCAGGAAGGGGGAAAAAATTTCCGGGGCTGAAGCTGTTAAGGTCATTACAAAAGAAAAAAGGGGACGCTCTTTACGCATGGGAAAAAAAGAGATTTAGTTTCTAAATACATTAAACTTTCTTCACAGTAAGAGCTGTGAAAATGTGGAATAGACTACCTCAAGAACTGGCCAGATAAGTAGAATGGTGTAAAAAAAAAAAAAAGAGCTGAATGTGTTCTTAAATGCATAAAATATACCTGGGTATTACAATTTATAGGTAATAACACCAGAGATTATTGATAATATGTAATTGAATATGTAATTCTCTTAGGGGATCAGGAAGGCTTTTTTTCTCCCACTAGAGCTTTTTTTCTCCCGCTGGAGCAAATTGGACCATGATTTAAAGCAGGGGTCTCCAAATGTGCTAAATAAAGGGCTAGTTTATTGTTTCTAAGGCCGCGTACACACGCGGGGACTGTTCGCCCAACTTTGTCCGTCAAACAGTTTCGGCAAACAGTCCGCTCAAAATTAGCATGGACGGACATGGCCACACACGACGTACGAACAGTTTGCTGAAACCGTGCGTGATGACGTGAACGACACGTACGACGGGACGAAAAATACGACGTCCTATACACTGCATTATAACTTTCGGCGTGTAAATCCTTTCTGAGCATGCGCGGAACTTAGTTTGACGAACAAGCCTACACACGAGGGGACTGTTCGCTGAAACCAAATTTCAGCGGACAGTTTTACGGAAATTCCGAAAAACTTTGTTCGTCAGACTGTCTGCTGAAACTGTCCGCTGAAAGCCCACACACGAGCGGACTGTCCGCTGAAACACTGTTCAGCGGACAAAGTTGGGCGAACAGTCCGCCCGTGTGTACGCGGCCTGAGTCTTTAAAAGGGCCGGACTGTGACCAGCGGGAATGTAAATTTTCCTGGCTTTAGTGGGAATAAACATTGCCATATTTCATATTAGGGAGACCACTGCTTTATAGCATCGTTTGCCTTTCTCTGGATCAACTGTGGGTGTAGAGTTCTGAATTTGGAGGTTTTCTGTTTAATATTTCTATTTTTTTAATTTGTCGGACTTGTCTGCATCTTTTTTCTGTTTCAATAGATTTTTATTATAATTTTTTTGAAATGAACAAAAAGTAAATGATCACTTTCCAGAGCAGCAAACATGCATGCACTGTACAAAAAACAAAAATGATACATAAGTGGAGGTAAAAGGAACAAATATACCAAAAAGGGGGAAACTAGGGAGGAACTTGGTAGTTAGGTTTAGTCCTTCATAAGGCCACAGGAGTATAAAACTCCATATAGCACAAGCTTTGTTAACATTGGGAGATAGCCGTCTAGCTGCTCTTAAAAACGGAATACAAAGCAACAAGTCATAAGGATCCGGAGGTCAACACCCTACCAATGTGTAATCACTATAAGGAGAATTGCGAAGTAGAAAAGCCTTAAAGAGGAAGTAAACCCTGATGGGTTTACTTCCTCTTTTTTTCCCTGCAAAGGTAAAGCATAATGGACTACTATGCATCGCATAGTAGCTCATTATGTGTCACCTACCTGACACAGGAGCCAGCGAAGTCGCCGCTGATCCCTGTAGTCCGCCGCGTCCATCTTGCTGGTGGCGTCTCGCAGCTCCGACCAATGACAGCGGCGAAGCCGCGATGACGTCACTCCCGCGCATGCGCACGGGAGTCGACAAATTAGGCAAATCCATTCTTGGACTTGCCGCATTTAGTGCGCCTGCGCGCCGCTGTCTACGGCGCATGCGCCGTAGACAGCGGTGCCCATTTTCGGGCAAATATCTCCTAAACCATATAGGTTTAGGAGATATTGCTTGGACCTACAGGTAAGCCTTAATCTAGGCTTACCTGTAGGTCAAAGTGGTTTGAAGGGGTTTACTTCCTCTTTAATCCAGTGAGTATAGCTTCCTGAGTATTTCCCGTTATCATACAATAAAACAATCCCACATTAGGAACTCAAACCCCCCGACTGTGAACATGAGCAGCTCTGTTAAGGAAAGGACAGGAGAGCTGCTAGAGTATGAAGCCAAGACTGGCAAGAATCAAAAGAACAATATAACAGGTAAGCATAGGAAAGAAAAATAGAAAAAGAAGTGCTTCTGTCATTCATACAATATCAGCCACGTCCATTCGGGACCTGCAGGTAGGCTAACCAAGAAGACCATATTTTATCAAAAGTAGATTGTTTGTCTTGTAGGACACTCACTTTTTTTTGTTCAACATGATCCACGCAAGTTTCCTTTTCACTAATGCAATGTCTACAACAGGGCTTTTCCACGCTGTGGCTATAGCAATTTTAACATAAAGTAAATTAAGGTCTGGGTATGTCGTGGAACATTTTCAACAGGCTTATTTAGTAAGGCTATGCTTGCGTCTTTAACCGCTTAAGGACCGCCTCCTGCACATTTACGTCGGTAGAATGGCGTGGCTGGGCACAAGCATGTACAGGTAGGTTGCTCTTTAAGTGCCCAGCCGTGGGTCGCTCGCGACCCGGTCCTGAGCTCCGTGGCCGCGGGACCAGCGGACCCGAACGCCGCTGGTGTCCTGAGATCGGGTCACAGAGCTCAAGAACGAGGAGAGGTCTGTGTAAACAAACCTCTCCTCGTGCTTCCTACTGAGCCTGTCACTGATCGTCGGTTCCCTGTTATAGGGAAAGACGATCAGTGACATCAGATGCCAAGCCACGCCCCCTACAGTTAAAAAAACACACACTTAACCCCTCCCCGGCCCCTAGTGGTTAACTCCTTCACTGGCAGTGTCATTTACACAGGAATCAGTGCATTTAAATAGCACTGATTGCTGTATAAATGACAATGGTCCCAAAAAGTGTCAAAAATGTCTGATGTGTCCGCCATAATGTAGCAGTCACAATAAAAATTGCTGATTGTTGCCATTACTAGTAAAAAAAATAAAAATTATAAAAATGCTATAAAACTATCCCCTATTTTGTAAACACTATAACTTTTCTGCAAACCAATCAATAATCGCTATTTTTTTTTACCAAAAATATGTAGAAGAATACGTATCGGCCTAAACTGAGAAACAAACATTTTTTTAATATATTTTTTAGGGATTTTTATTATAGCAAAAAGTAAAAAATATTGAATTTTTTTCAAAATTTTCGCTCTATTTTTGTTTATAGCGCAAAAAATAAAATCCGCAGAGGTAATCAAATACCACCAAAAGAAAGCTCTATTTGTGGGAAAAAAGGACGCCAATTTTGTTTGGGAGCCACATTGCACGACCGCGCAATTGTCAGTTAAAGCGACGCAGTGCCGAATCGCAAAAAGGGGCCTGGTCCTTTGGCTGCAAATTGGTCCGGGGCTTAAGTGGTTAATGATGTTAACCCTCGTGACTGAAAAAATAAATGAGTGAACCCTCATCCAAAAGCGGTGGACCTTAGGGCACGTCCACCAAACGTGCAATGGTGTGCCTATCTTGCCGCAACCCCTGAAGCAGGCATCTGAGGTGCCGAGATACATTTTGGATAAATTCTCCGGTGCCAAATACCATCGGGCGTGCACTTTATAGCCTGCTTCAATCAGGGCAACATTAAGAATACTTTTGTGGATCCACGTGCTCCATTTACACCATTCCTCCACCTCAGGGGTTATGGACAGATCCCTTTCCAATGCTATCTGCTAGGATAGTCTATCAGCATAGTTAATAAAACAACTTATATAATAGAGAAATCCCCCCCCCCCCCCGCAGAGCAGCATCCTGCATGCATCTATTTCCAAACACAGTCCTAACTGCCAAGTCAGGGCTGTCCTTCTGCAGAGACTGAAGAAAATGGTTAATTTGTTGCTAGTGGAAGCTCTCAGTGGGGGGCATCTCCAAACTACCTATAAAAAACGAGGAGGGGCATAATCCTCTATGGTCAAGATGCGGTACAATCCCTAATTCCGTCACCAACCATACCTATCAGGTTGCATATCTGGTGGGAAAAGGGGGTTGCCAAAAATAGGAGCCACTGGCATATGGTCCGAACAAAGAGGCCATCTCCTGCAGCTTGCGTCCCACAGCTGTAATGAGTGGGAAAGTGTAGGGCTCAGTATAGCCCTGCAATGTTTTGGGGGGATCCACATGACGAGATCCATTGCTATTGGGAAATTCGCCTGGGCCTCTAAGGTAAACCAATCTGGACGGTAGTGTAGACTATGAAGTTGACATAGTTGGGCAAGTTGTGCAGCCATGTAGTATATTCTGAAGTTAGGTACTTCCAATCTGCCCACATCCTTAGGAGCATACATTGTGGCCTGTGCTATTCTGGAGCCGTTAGTGCCCCAAATAAAATGAAGAACTTTTGATTGAAACATTCATGTTGCGTTAACAGGGACCTGGATAGGCAAAGTGAGAAAAAAAATAAAGTAGCCTGGGCAAGATTCTGTGTCTTTTTTCAACCTAAATATGTAACTAATGGATCAGCCTGATAAACGGGGGAACTAGCATATCTTCAGGAAGCTCAGCCTTTAGTTACAGTTTGAGTCATAGTCAGATAACAAGGATAACTTGCCACAAATTTGTGACAGTGTTGAATTGCTCACTGGCAAATTGTACACAAATTCTAGTTGCCACTTTTACAATTTTTAGAAGATTTGCATGGCAAGTCTCTTGCAAAAGCAAAGTCGCAGTGGTGAGTCTACAGCAGGAGTTCTACAGCATACAAATTCAACCACAGTGACCCCTGTGGTGGGATGATTATTGCACAACAAAACTGAACCAGAACTTGCAGCAGTCTTGCAGAATGTTTGCAAAGAAATTTGATCTAGAGTCATGCAATGCAGACTTTAAATTGTGCAACAAATGTGTTAAGCCTGGCATGTCTAGCAATAGCTTAGCAAGTCATTTTTAAACTTGCAGCACAATTGCTTGCTATCTGGGTTGCAGAAAGAAAATGTTATGAACGCTGAAAACTCTCTTGATCCTTATGGTAGCAATTGTTTTACATACTGGATTGCTATATTAGGCTTCTTGTTTAATTCCACTGGTATATCCGTAAGCATCAGAAGCAATTTTGCCTATCTCATGATATTTGCAGAGTACGAGGTCAGTTTAATTAAACCTCCCCCGAGAGTCAACCGATTTATGCAACAATGCTACTGTTGCCTGCTTGTCCATTTACTGTATTGATTGAGCTAAGCTTATAATGAAGCAGTGATCAGTGACTCCTGCTGTGGTAATCCCAGATCGGTGCATACAATGAACAGCAGCATGACATTGTGTATGTATATAAACAGTGCAATATGACTTTATCCCATATCTGTAAACAGCAAATCCAATATGGACTCTGTGTCATCAGAATACAGATTTAAAGCCACACTCCAGCCAAGAATGAAAATTTTGCATTTAGATGACTCAGGAGATATATAGTCTAGCTGCTGAATGACCCTGTGCTATCCATTCATTATGTGAACCTGGCAGCCCAATTATTCTCATCATCTTAAAGTGGCATTAAACCCCCCCCAAAAATGTAATATATTGCAGCTTACCAATCATTAGATGTGGTGGCTGCATTTGTTTCATTTTTAGGCTGTTTTCACCTGATGGTCTGGCCAGTAACACACCTCCGGTATTACAGTGCCCCCACTCTGGATGAATGAGCACAGGGGGCACATTTGAACACTGCCAGACTAATACTGGAGTGGGGATTTAACATCCCAGAATCTCATGCTGTGAAATGCAAAGCAGTGTGTTACCCGGTTCATTCTCAAGCTGTTTATAGGCTATGATCGAAAAGCCCCAGTTATAATCCTGCACAGCCCCTGATTGAAACTGAACTACAGGCAAATAGAAAACTTTCATTTAAGTCCATTCCTTAAAGGCCAAATTCACCTTTTATTTTCTTTCTAAATTCCAGCTCCCCTATGTACCAATATAGTATGAATGTATTTCTTTTGCAAAAATATCAAAGCTTTTCATTAATTCTACAGACGCCTACCTCGCTGTCTTCATGGATGTTTCAAAACACGTATACATTACTTCTGCCTTACTTCCTGGGCAGACTTTAGGTCATGATACAGGAAGGAGTTGACCAGCTAAACTCATTAGCACACACCCTGCATCATCCACCCTTCTACCTACCCACCCATTTCCAGGTGCATGTTTTTTTTTAAATTAAATGCAATCAATCAGTGATCACCCTTCTCACTAAATACACAGGCATTTTTACTAACTTAACTTTAATCTTGCATAGATTGTTTACTTGGCATTTTGAAGTGTGCAGGAAATGAGAGATGAGATAACTGTAGTACTGAAAACAGGAGAAGTGTGTCCTGGGTTCTGTAAAGTTCACCATACACTATACAATCTGATTGTACAATCTCATTTAGATCTACCATCAACTATGTAGTGCAAGGGCCTGCCTGATTGGATACAGAGTGACTGGCTAGATAGGTGTTTGCTTCTATTATTTAAATTTGGTAAGTTTAAAGGAGATTGAACAATCAGATTGTACAGTTCATGATGTGCTTTACAGAACCAAGGGAACACTCCACCTGTTTTCACTACTACAGCTCTGCTCCTGGCCCCTCCCTCCTGTTGAGTGCCCCCACAGCAAGCAGCTTGCTATGGGGGCACCTGAGCCTCTCCATTCAGATGCAGAGCTTCAGCCCGGCCCCACCCCCTCTCTTACCTCATTTGCTGACTGACTTTGATTGACAGCAGCAGGAGCCAATGACGCTGGTCTCAGCCAATGAGGAGGGGAGTCCCGGGCTTCCAAGACACTCCAGCAACATCGCTGGACAAAGAGGGACCTCAGGTAAGTATTAGGGGGGTTGAGGGGGGCTGCTGCAAACAGAAGGCTTTTTATCTTAATTCATAGAATGCATTAACCAGTTGCCGACCGCCGCACGCCGATGTACGTCGGTAGAATGGCACGGGCAGGCATAAGGACATACATGTACGTCCCTTGCCTCCCGCGGGTCGGGGGCCCGATCGGGCCCCCGCCCGGTGCCTGCGGCGGTCGGTTTTCGTCCGGGAGCGATCCGGGACGAGGGGGCGGCCATTCATTCATGGCCACCCCCTCGCGATCGCTCCCGACGAATAGAAATCCCCGGTGACATCACTTCCTCTCCTGTAATGTAAACACAGGAGAGGAAGTGATGTATTCTCTCCTCCGTGTCGGTATTTTTCGTTCCGACACGGAGGAGAGCGGATCGGTGAGTTGCACCAACACTCTACACACACAGTAGAACATGCCAGGCACACTCACACCCCCCCTTTACCCCCCGATCACCCCCCCAATTACCCCTGCCCCCCCAGTCACAGTGACACCAATGTCATTTTTTTTTTTTTTTTTTTTTTTTTGCATTGGTGTCATTTGTGACTGTAATAACTGTTAGGGCAGTTAGGGTTAGCCCCCTTTAGTTCTAATGTACCCCCCTAACCCCCCCAATAAAGGTTTAACCCCGTGATCACCCCCCGTCGCCAGTGTCACTAAGGCTGGGTTCACATTGCAGCGGTTTCTGAGAACGAATGTGATTCGCACCGCACTGCAGTGCAAATCACATCCGATCTCTGTGCGATTCGAGTTCAGCCATTCGCCGCACCCGCCGCACCCGCCGCAAATTCGCACGGGACCCTTTTTTTGGCCCGCAGCAGAATCGGATCGCATGGGTGTTCACACCATGCGATCCGAGTTTGCAGATCGCACTGCGATATGCGAACTGATCTGGGGGTGTCAGTAACATTTCACTGACACTCCCAGCAGTTCGCATAGGGCAGTGTGAACTGCCGCCGGGAGGCATGCGATGCGGGTACCCGCCGCGGATTCGCGGCGTTTCCGCATCGCTCCAGTGTGAACCCAGCCTAATAAGCGATCATTTTTCTGATCGCCGTATTAGTGTCACAGGTGACGCTAGTTAGGCAGGTAGGTATTTAGGTTCGCCGCAGCTTTTTATAGCGCCAGGGACCCCCATATACTACCGCATAAAGCCCCCTGATTGCCCCCTAGTTAACCCTTTCACCAGTGATCACCATATAACTGTTACAGGTGACGCTGGTTGGTTAGTTATTTTTTTATAGTTTCAGGGCACCCGCCATTTATTACCTAATAAAGGTTTAACCCCCTGATCACCCGGCGGGTGTCATTTGTGACTAATAACTGTTAGGGCAGTTAGGGTTAGCCCCCTTTAGTTCTAAGGTACCCCCCTAACCCCCCCAATAAAGGTTTAACCCCGTGATCACCCCCCGTCGCCAGTGTCACTAAGGCTGGGTTCACATTGCAGCGGTTTATGAGAACGAATGTGATTCGCACCACACTGCAGTGCAAATCACATCCGATCTCTGTGCGATTCGAGTTCAGCCATTCGCCGCACCCGCCGCAAATTCGCACGGGACCCTTTTTTTGGCCCGCAGCAGAATCGGATCGCATGGGTGTTCACACCATGCGATCCGAGTTTGCAGATCGCACTGCGATATGCGAACTGATCTGGGGGTGTCAGTAACATTTCACTGACACTCCCAGCAGTTCGCATAGGGCAGTGTGAACTGCCGCCGGGAGGCATGCGATGCGGGAACCCGCCGCGCATTCGTGGCGTTCCCGCATCGCTCCAGTGTGAACCCAGCCTAATAAGCGATCGTTTTTCTGATCGCTGTATTAGTGTCACAGGTGACGCTAGTTAGGCAGGTAGGTATTTAGGTTCGCTGCAGCTTTTTATAGCGCCAGGGACCCCCATATACTACCGCATAAAGCCCCCTAATTGCCCCCTAGTTAACCCTTTCACCAGTGATCACCATATAACTGTTACAGGTGACGCTGGTTGGTTAGTTATTTTTTTATAGTTTCAGGGCACCCGCCATTTATTACCTAGTCTCACTAGTGTACCCCTAAATTTAGGGGTGTCTACTTTCCAAAATGGGGTCATTTGGGGGGGGGTTTGTGCCATCTTGGCATTTTATGGCCTTCAAAACTGTAACGCCCTTAGAAAGCCTGAAGGCGGTGCTTGGTTTTCGGGGCCCCGTACGCGGCTAGGCTCCCAAAAAGTCCCACATATGTGGTATCCCCGTACTCAGGAGAAGCAGCAGAATTTATTTTGGGGTGTCATTTCACATATGCCCATGGCATGCGTGAGCAATATATCATTTAGTGACAACTTTGTGAAAAAAAAAAAAAAAAAAAAAGTTTGTAATTTTCCCGCAACTTGTGGCAAAATATAAAATATTCCATGGACTCAACATGCCTCTCAGCAAATAGCTTGGGGTGTCTACTTTCTAAAATGGGGTCATTTGTGGGGGTTTTGTGCCATCTTGGCATTTTATGGCCTTCAAAACTGTAATAGGTAGTGAGAAGTGAACTCAAAAATTTACGCCCTTAGAAAGCCTGAAGGCGGTGCTTGGTTTTCGGGGCCCCGTACGCGGCTAGGCTCCCAAAAAGTCCCACATATGTGGTATCCCCGTACTCAGGAGAAGCAGCAGAATTTATTTTGGGGTGTCATTTCACATATGCCCATGGCATGCATGAGCAATATATCATTTAGTGACAACTTTGTTAAAAAAAAAAAAAAAAAAAAAAGTTTGTAATTTTCCCGCAACTTGTGGCAAAATATAAAATATTCCATGAACTCAACATGCCTCTCAGCAAATAGCTTGGGGTGTCTACTTTCTAAAATGGGGTAATTTGTGGGGGTTTTGTGCCATCTTGGCATTTTATGGCCTTCAAAACTGTAATAGGTAGTGAGAAGTGAACTCAAAAATTTACGCCCTTAGAAAGCCTGAAGGCGGTGCTTGGTTTTCGGGGCCCCGTACGCGGCTAGGCTCCCAAAAAGTCCCACATATGTGGTATCCCCGTACTCAGGAGAAGCAGCAGAATTTATTTTGGGGTGTCATTTCACATACGCCCATAGCATGTGTGAGCAATATATCATTTAGTGACAACTTTGTGTAAAAAAAAAAAAAATTTTTTTTTTTGTCATTATTCAATCGCTTGAGGCAAAAAAAAAAAATATTCAATGGGCTCAACATGCCTCTTATCAATTTCCTTAGGGGGTCTACTTTCCAAAATGGGGTCATTTGGGGGGGTTTTGTACTGCCCTGCCATTTTAGCACCTCAAGAAATGAGATAGGCAGTCGTAAACTAAAAGCTGTGTAAATTCCAGAAAACGTACCTTAGTTTGTAGATGTGACAACTTTTGCGCAAACCAATAAATATACAATTATTGACTTTTTTTTTACCAAAGACATGTGGCTGAATACATTTTGGCCTAAATGTATGACTAAAATTGAGTTTATTGGATTTTTCTAATAACAAAAAGTAGAAAATATCATTTTTTTTCAAAATTTGCGGTCTTTTTACGTTTATATCGCAAAAAATAAAAATCGCAGAGGCAATCAAATACCATCAAAAGAAAGCTCTATTTGTGGGAAGAAAAGGACGCAAATTTTGTTTGGGTACAACATTGCATGACCGCGCAATTACCAGTTAAAGCAGCGCAGTGCCAAATTGTAAAAAGACCTCTGGTCATTTACCAGCAAAATGGTCCGGTCTGAAAGTGGTTAAGATAAAAAACATCTGCCTTACAATTGCTTTAAAGTCTGGATCTCTCTAGAGCCTGGATTGGCTGAGCGACATCAGCCCATAGCAGACTTCTGCCCTCCTGTGACCCACAGGAACAGTAGAGCCAAATAAGCTTCTGTGTGGAAGCTGCAATACAGTGTGTGGTGAGTCTGTATGATGATTATAGAACATAATGAGCCATTCTCGATTCATTTTAAAGTGGAAGAAAACCCTAACAATGTCTACTCTTAAAAATGCACGCCCCTCCCCCCCCCCATATTTTTTATCTTATCAAACTTACCTAATCTGTATAAAAAAGATGTGTGTACCTATTTTAATATGTTCAGTCCAATCAAGTGACCCTGCAGTTCTGTGTAAAGGAGCGCATGACAACAGCTCAGAAATTCTAGGAGCTATAACATCACCCATAGGCTTCCATGGGCCAGCAATTGTTTACCTTCCCTTCTCTCCCCTGCAGCAGCTGCTCACTGAGACAAGGGAGCTGGGATATCACGTGACCGGCTTGAAGAAAAATAGGTACATATATACATATAAGGATCTGGGGGGGGGGGGGTGTCGATGGGGTGGCATTTTTTAAAAATGGATATAGTTAGTTTTCTTCCTCTTTAAAATTTATTTCCAGTCTACAGAGCACCTGCTCCTTAGAGCTTATAGCATTATCATACAATCTTGTAGATTAGTAGATGGTTAGGAGAGGAAATATGAGATTTTGCGCTGTTGCCCTTTTAAAGAGGAAGTAAACCCTGGATGATTTTCCTACTTTTTTCAAGTTTTATATACTATATAGTATTGCAACTTTAAATACATCAAAATTGGCAAAAAACAAGGCAGGAAAATACCTTATTTCTCATATTTTGTATATCTTCACTTCCGGGTATTGGCCGCGCCATTTCTACTGCTGTTTTTTCAATCTAGTATTGACGTCATTTCCGCTCTTACTGTGTTTCCCTTTACAAATCTCGTGCATGTGCCATATCGCCTAAACCAAGTCTCTATCTCGATTGCCGTTACTAGGGCTACCGAGCTAAACCATAGCTGAAGCTAAATGTCTTGCAAGGTGGTTTTACAAGACTTCCCTCTGTGCCGTTCAGAGAGGAAGTTAACCACTTACCGACTGGTGCACGCCGATGTATGTCGGCAGAATGGCACGGACAGGCAAATGGTTGTACAGGTACATCCCTTTAAATTTGCCGCCGTGCCATCGCGTGTGCGCCAGTCGGAACCGCCGTGAGTCTGATCGCGGGTCCCGCGGACTCGATCGCCGCAGGGATACCCGTGATCGCCTCAGGGGGAGAAAGAACGGGGAGATGCTAATGTAAACAAGCATCTTCCCGTTCTGCCTAGTGACAGTGTCATTGATCTTTGCTCCGTGTGATCGGAGCAGAGATCAGTGACATGTCATACAGAGCCACGCCCCCCACAGTTAGAAACACGCCCCGAGGACACACTTAACCCCTACACTGCCACCTAGTGGTTAGCCCCTTCACTGCAAGTGTCATTTACACAGGAATCAGTGCATTTGTATAGCACTGATTGCTGTATAAATGACAATGGTCCCAAAAATGTGTCAAAAATGTCCAATGTGTCCGCCATAATGTCGCAGTCACGATAAAAATTGCTGATCGCTGCCATTACTAGTAAAAAAAAAAAATATTAATAAAAATGCCATAAAACTATTTTTTTTACCAAAAATATGTAGAAGTGTTTTATTTAGATATTTTTGGGGGATATTTATTATAGCAAAATTATTTCAAAATTGTTGCTCTTTTTTTGTTTATACCACAAAAAATAAAAACCACAGGGGTGATCAAATACCACCAAAAGAAAGCTCTATTTGTGGGAAAAAAAAGGACGTCAATTTTGTTTGGGAGCCACGTCGCACGACCACGCAATTGTCAGTTAAAGAGACGCAGTGCCGAATCGCAAAAAGTGCTCTGGTCTTTGGCCTGCAAAATGGTCCGGGGCTTAAGTGGTTAATGAGTGATATTGCCCGGCATGCAGAGGGGGATAGAAATGACACACAGTGTGCCGGTAAAGAGTTAACCTACTGCGCAATCGCGCCTGACGTCACCCACGCTTGCAGGGCGAGTGCTATGGAAATTACAACAGTGAGTACACTTTCACAGGCAGCGATCAGGTGCCTATGCTATCAGATTTCAAAAGCAGTTGTATTGGAAGGTTTACAACCATTTTAACCCAAGTAGTTTTCAATAAAATAAATTTTTATCAGAGGACTTTGTTTTCTCACAGATTTTTGCTATCCATGTGTCAAGAGACCTACCACTGAGTTTGACATCAACTCAGGAAACTTAAAGCAAATTTTTTTATCTTTCCATCTATTAAATCTTCTGCCCTTGTTATTTTACCTTTGGATAGTAAAACATTTTTTTTCTGCCAGTAAGTACCTTATACAGCCCACTTCCTGTTTCTTGTCTGGTCATTAGCCTAGGCTTATGACATCATGCACATCTCTCTCTCTCACTCTCATGAGAGTTTGCCAGGAAAATAGGGAGGGTGAGTCATAAGAGTGCCAATGAGAGCTGCAGGGCTGTAGAGCTGGAGGTGTGCCTCTCGGTGTCTGTGTAAATCCAGGAAGTGAACAGGCAGCAGCTTCAGCTGCCCACAGTTAAAAATGGCTTCAACCAGACTTAGTGGAGGGAGATTTTTGAAGCATATTTGACAAGTACAGAATCACAGTATATATAAAATAATATGCAAAGTGGTTGGAGGGAAGCTTCAGAATGGCAAAGATGTTTTTATTAGAAATTACATGAGCAGACTGCAGTTCTTCTTTAAAGATGCAATGCAAATGTAGTGAACATATGTCATAACTGTATGACATACGGTCCCCATCGAATTTTGATGATCAGGCATCTGAATGACTGGTATTCCTGCTTATCGTACATGCATTGCATCTCCATGACATCCAGTCGCTCTCTAAATACTGACAGTCACAGAACAAGTTTAACTCTAAGCTACACAGTCACTCAATCTTGCAAACCTTTTCACCATTGCCTTATAATGTCACCGTCGATGATCAGGGGAGGCCGCAACCGTCTCAGGACTGGCAATGGAGGCATCTTCATTTGTCATCGTTAGTGGTACAAATCAATGGAGGAGGTTTGTGTGATTGATCACAGCAATCTGTGCAGCTGCAGGTATTATTTGGGCATCAAAGTTCTACAGTTCACCATTTAACTTAACCTTAACCACTATATGACCTGATTGGAATTAAAACGGGGTCAAAATGATGCAATGTGAGGGCCTACTTAAACTGCACATTCACTAGACAGACCCTTGCACTGACGATTGATATAACTAAAGTGGACTGTACTATCCGTATCTACTGTTTATGCCCACATTCACACTCGAAAACAAGCAATTTAAGGTTTTCTTTTTGTGCACAAGCATCTTTCATGTGTTTTTAAGCTTCAGGCATTTTTAATTTGGCCAATGGAAAGCTATGTGACATCATATGTTGTCTTCCTCCTTCATAGTTTTCATGTGGGGTTTTGGTGTCTTGTACTATTGGAGCTCTTGAGTCATGTCTGCTATGCCAGTCTCTTCCCAGGCCCTCTGCCACTTGACACTTGCCACTACAGTTCTTGTAATGGACACCACTAGGGTCATAGAGGTTCTTGTGGGCCCTCAACAGGTGGATGAATGTCTCCACATCCGGCATGGACACTCCTAAATCCTTCATTTTGTTCACAGGCCTGAGGTTGATAGGTGGATGGGAAAAAGTTGTTAGGAAAAAAAATTATGCCAAAAACGCTCTGAGATGCTTGTATTGCATGTTTTTAGATGCTTACATTTCACAATACAAGTTTATGGGACCAAAAACAAATGATTCTGCATGGGAAAAAAACCTTATGCACTTTTTTTGCGCAGCAAGAAGCAGGACTGATCTCAGATGGGAATAGGGAAATATGATGGGTATGTTTATGTTGAACACTGTCATGTGTAAGCCCTTACATATACCCAGTGAAGTGACTGGCCTCAGGTGATGCAAACAAATCCTCCTACATAAGTCTATCTGCAGTCCTCTCTTCTCTACATCTATTGAAAGTGCTGAATTTTAAAGCTTGTCTGAAAGTTCAGTAAAAAAGGGGGAAGAGAGCTAAAGTTACACTCTGTAAAGCTCAATGAGATGAGCTTTGAGAGATTATTGTAGGGAAGAGGCACACCCCCCTTCACACAGTACACAAGAACAGATCTGAGGCTGTCAATCTGCTGGAGGTCCCTCCCATGTCACCATTTTTCTCTTGGTGTCAGGAAAACTTGTCAGAAGTGATTCATGCTGATAGCAGAGGAATTAAGCAGCAGACAGAAATGACACCCAGTGCTCTGGATTGAGACAAGTACACACTATATAGGGATATGCTTTGCTCATATTTCATGTCTGAGGTTTACAATCACTTTAACCACTTGCTGACTGCACTAAAGCAGCTTTACTGCTACATGGCGGCAGCTGTGTGCAGAATTACTTATATATACACATGTGATCCTGCACTTCCGGGTAGCAGGCGTGAATGCGTGATGCTGGCGACTCGCTCTGTGTGATTATACACAGCAAGAGCCAATCAGCTGGTACTGCAAACTCGATTTCCACCGGCACCCGCCGATCATCCTGCAGACAGACAGAACGGCAGTCTGCCTATGTATACAAGACAGATTGCCATTCTGTCAGTAGTATTCTTCAAAAAAAAATCGCAATAAGTGTATATTGATTGGTTTGCGCAAAAGTTATAGCGTCTACAAACTAGGGGATAGTTTTATGGTATATTTATTATTATTTTTATTTATTTTTACTAGTAATGGCGGTGATCTGTGATTTTTTAGTAGGACTGCGACTTTGCGTTGGACAGATCAGACACTTTTGACACATTTTTTGGACCCGTGACATTTATACAGCAATCAGTGCTACAAAAATGCACTGATTACTGTGTAAACATCACTGGCAGGGAAGGGGTTAACACTAGGGGGCGATGAAGGGGTTAAATGTGTTCCCTGGGAGGTGTTTCTAACTGTGAGGGGATGGGACTGACTGGAGGAGGAGAGAGTTTGCTGTTCCTGATCACTAGGAAGAGCAGATCTGTCTCCTCCCCTGACAGAACGCAGATTTGTTTGTTTATATTGACAGATCCCTGTTCTGTCTCTCTCAGGAGCGATTATGGACATCGCGGACGCTGGCCGCGCACATAGTCTCCAGGATAGCACGCGTCCCCTAGAGCTCTTAAGGCAGACAAAATACAATGACGGGCGAATCGCCCAGCAGAGCCAACCTGCCGTAGGCTGGTCCTCAAGTGGTTAAAGTGTGGCATTGTGGAGAGTGGGAAGTGGACAGCAAGAAGATTTTTCCTCAGTGATCACGTCCCAGTGTATTAATATACCGTATTTATCGGCGTATAACATGCACCGGCGTATAACACGCACCCCAAGTTTAGGAGGGAATTTAAAAGAAAAAAACATTTAGGAGGGAAGTTTAAGGAAAAAAAAATAAATTTAAATGCCCATCAATGCAGCCTTGTCAGTGTCAATTGCAGTCTTGCATTGCAGCCTTGTCAGTCATTTGCAGCCTTGCATTGCAGCCTTCCATTGCAGCCTTGCCAGCCATTTGCAGCCTTGTCAGTCATTTGCAGCCTTGTCAGTCATTTGCAGCCTTCTATTGCAGCCTTGCCAGTCATTTGCAGCCTCATTAGTGTGTTTGCTGTTTAAAAATGGCGCCGCTGAGATACAGAGCGGGTATTTTCGGCCGCAATCGGCCGTTCTCTGCTATTTTCGGCCACACTCAGCCGTTCTCGGCGGCTTTCGGCTTTCCAAAAGCCGCCGAGAATGGCTGAAAATAGCAGAGAATGGCCAAAGATAGCTGAGAACGGCCAAAGATAGCCGAAAATACCCGGAAGCCGCAGAGAGCGGCAGAAGGGGATAGAAACAGCGGGGGATCGGCGTATAACACGCACCCCCGATTTCCCCCCGATTTTAGGGGGAAAAAAGTGCGTGTTATACGCCGATAAATACGGTATGTACAGTATTTTGGTCGGCGTGATTTTTTTTTTCATTCTTGGACCCAGGCAGCACAGTGTCTTGGGCCGGCCCTGCCCTGACCCTTGCCAAATACCCAGAGGCACAAAATGCATTGATGTGAACATGTTCCATAGGACCCTATGGTAAAAATATCCTACGTTTCTGCAAAAAGCATGAAAAAATGCATGTGTGTGAATGGAGCCTTACTCTATCCAAAATGCAATAAAAGGATTTTGCTTTTAGTTCTCCTTTAGGCTGCAAATGTAAAAAAAGATTGAAAAGACTTTCTGAAATGACAATAACATGTTAAATAGTATATGAGAATTTAGTGATTGGGTTTAAATGTAAATGAGAATTTTTGAGCGTAGCATTAAACTAAGAGGTCAAAAAAGTAATCGGTTTTCTTTTTTATACACCGTGTGCAGCTTTGGTTTGTAGTTCTTTGTGCTGAAATACTTCCTATAATGAAAAGCGCTATATTTTTAAGAAGGAAATAGAAAGCCTGCAGCACAAAGAAGGAGCTGGACTACATTTTCTGCTGTCATTTTTTAATGAGTATCTCCCGTATTAGACTTGTAGCACATACACCCACGCAGCACACGGGGAGGCTGGAAGCCTGGCAAGCAGTATCCCCCAAGGACGGTCTGCTTGTCTGAACGATTCAGTAGCTTTTAACTTCTCCTCTGCTGCAGTGTCTCCCAACCTGAAGGGAGGTGCCATTAAAAGGGGAGATGTAACGAGTACTCATATCAACGCTGAGCGGTTATATAATAGAGCTAAAACCAGTAAACTGTGTGTATGTGCCAAAGATTCAATCATCACAAAAAATTTGGCCCATTTATTGTTCTGTTCAGTGCATTTGTACAAATGCCATATATATTTCAGCTTATTCAATAGCACCAAGGCCTGGGTTGATAAAAGCAAACAATGCTCCAGGTTTTAAGGGTTGCTTGGGATCATCAAGCTATTTCTATGGTGTAAAGCAGGGATATGCAATTAGCGGACCTCCAGCTGTTGCAAAACTACAAGTCCCATCATGCCTCTGCCTCCAGGTGTCATGCTTGTGGCTGTCAGAGTCTCGCTATGCCTCATTGGATTTGTAGTTCTGCAACAGCTGGGGGTCCGCTAATTGCATATCCCTGGTGCAAAGGGTCATAATAGGCATATTCAGCAATCAGAGAGGTTTGTTATCTTATGGAGAGATGTTTCAACTGCTAATACTGAACTGCTGTCAACATCGGTTGGCGGTCAAACAAGGACATCTGCCTGCCCTTTTTTCTCAAGGAGATATCTGGCTTTTTGTAGCCAGCTTGTAATAAGGAAACCGTGGAACCCCTTAGGAATCATTTGAATTAATTATACATTATATGACCTTTTTCACTAAGTGGAAATGTAATTGGTTCCTGTACGTTGTATATTGTGCTTCTGTATGACTGCAGTAAGGACATTAGATTGTAAGCTCTTTGTGTGCATTGACTGATGTGAAGGGTTCACATATTCTTCAAGTGAATACCTTTTATCCATAAGATAATGTACTGATAGTGCTTTTGCCTGCCGGAAGAATTAGAGGGTTTATTCACACTTCAGGCAGGAAGCAACATTCAAACACTGAGTACATACACTCTTTATCTTGTGTTTTGGTGGGTCTGCGCTAGGACTTCACGAATGAAGAAAGGGCTAGCCCTCTTCTGCTGTCGACCTTCATAAAGAACACCTTTGTGTCCTCAGGACAGCAGTTTATAACTGCATGTAAAGTAAAAAAAGGTAAAACTAGCTTTGATATGCTGACCTTTTCTGTATTCGTTTTCAAGTCACCATCGATGGACACGCACCCCCAAAGTTTTGTGGTTCCTAAAGTAGGGTAGCAGCTTGGTCATACATACTATTTGTACAACAACTACAGCTAATATTGCAATATTTTTCTTATTTGGATAAATATTTTATATCAGTTACAGGAGATATAAATTCTGGGTGGGCAGTTTTCATCATATAGGCCTTAGTGCTGGTAGGTGTTGTTGCAGGACTGTGAGGATTAAAAAAATGGTTTAGGTTTGGGCTAGGTACAAGGGTTAGGAGGTTTAGGTAAAGGTTAGGTCTGAGTTGAAGGGGTACATTTTAAGTTAAAAGTTTGCGTGCGGGTTAAGGAGTAAATGTTAGGGGTTATGCATGAGAATTAGGATATTTAGAGTCATGTTTCAGGCTATCTTTATACCTATGCTCGTGGCAGCGATTCCCGCACCCGCAACCACCCACAGTGAAAACGCGCTGCTCTGAGAAAATTTGCGGGGCTGCCATTCATTCTGAATGGCACCCCCACACATCTCAGCTGCACTTGCGGGTACAACAGTGAAATTGCATGGTCAATTGCACATTTTTGGAAATGCGCATGCACCTTTTATTTTTTTGCAGAAAAACAGGCACGGCAGTAGGGCTGGGGAAAAAATCGATTTGAATCGAGATAAGAGGTCAAATCAATTCAAATTTTCAGCAAATCTATTTATTTTTTTCCCCAGGACCGGCACGGTGTCAGCTGCGGGCAGGAGCTTTTAGGCTAGGCCTTGGCTTCAGCCTAGTCCGCGAGGCAGGACACAGCCTAAAAACTCCTGCCCGCAGCTCCTCAGGGCCGGTGCGGTGTCCATCAAAAAAAAAAAATCGATTTGAAACGTGAATCGAGTTTTTCTTTTAAAAATTGCAGATTTTGTTTTTGGGAGAAAATCGCCCAGCTCTACACGGCAGCCCATTAATTTGAATGGGCTGCCGTGCTCGTGCAAACGCAAAGTTAGCTTAACTTTTTGGAATAAATCAGGGAAATGAATGGCCACTGTGTAATGTTGGCACCAAAAGTAATCCAAAGTACAAAGAACAACTGCAAAAACAAATGTAAGGTACAAATTCCATGCATACATACCCTTGAAATTCCAACAATTTGTTCATCGGGTAGCAGGCAAATGTGAACAAAGCAAGACTCAAAGTTTCCATCCTCTTTCCTCTCCATAAGATCTTTTCCTTGAATTAGCATGACATGCAGTGTGTTGGAATTCACATTATAATCCATAGTCACTTCTATCTGTCCCACTGTAAAGTCCTGGCCAAAGTTATTTCCAATAGAAGAGATGGAGCTGAGAGAATCTGTGGAGACGGATTTCCTTAACATCCCATATGGTGTCATCTCCATATCCCTGTTGATCAGTTCCATGGGACCAAACTCATTCTTGCTCTCGTAGGTGTCATTGAGATTTGCCACATTGTTTGAAGAATTTCCATGAATGGTCCTCTGGGAAGAGAAAGAAAAAACAATTTTGTGGTTAAAAATGTTAGTAAACAAGACCAATGCAACAGCAAACTAACTTTGAACTACAAGTACAACTATAACTACAAGTAAACTAATTAAATACACAGTTAAAATACATATGTGTGTCATCTGTTAAAAAAAATGATAACTCTTCTCCAGGGCCCCTTCCCTGCGGCCCCCTCTCCACCCTTGTCATTACTATCTACCAGAAAACACAGTCTGGCCCCTCTGCAGAGAAATACATTGTAGCACCCTCTACTTAGGTAGGTACTAGAGTTGAGATTTTTGGTGAGTGCAGGTAAATGTAGACAGACCTAGCTGGAAGCTAGACCTGTTTGTTTTGATCTGTGTGGGCTGGCAGTGGCCTAAAGTAGGCTGGTGACTCACAGATAGCAGCACTTCTCGTTACCTCCCTCTGGTTTCTAGAGGATTCTAGAAGAGGGGAAGGGAAGAGAGGTGGAGCTGCCTGGGGTGTTCTAAGGAGCCCTGACCAATCCCCAATTTGAATTGGCAGGGGGCAGGCCACCTACATGCCTAGAGTCAGTTCAGCTGGGGAGGAGTTGTCAGGTGGAAGAACTGAGGATGGAGTGCTAGGCTGTCAAAGCCTTTGAGGCCGCTCCCCATTCTGGGGGGGGGGGAGGGGTGACCTTGGGCCTCGGGGGCAGGAAGGAACCCTTTAGGAACACATGAAGGATCTAGACAGGAGGCACAGATAGAAGTCAGAGAGGACAGCGGGAGCTAGTGCTGCAGGGCAGGTCTTCAAGAGGGAACCACCAGTGTGTGTGTGCAGCCAAGAGGGCTGGGGAGTGACGTGCTATCGGGAGTACTGGAGAGGCATGACAGAGAGGACTGAGAGGCAACAGTCAGAGCTGGGTGTGGAGCCAGTGAGGATTGCAATGTTACAGGCAGTGGAGACTGGCAGCTGCAGCCAGGATGGCTCGCAAGACCTGAAGAGGGATTGCTGGGAGCAGTAGTCCACCTTAGAGCAGCTAGCACTAAAGACTTTCCTATTCCTGCTACATACAAAAATTTACCCTGCCTACAAATGGCAATTCCTAAGGTGTGACTGAGTCAGTGTTGGGCCTAACCATGTGCTAGTTGTACCTGGAGTCAAGTATTGTTCAGGAGAGAGAGAGTGATAGTCTGCAAGAAAGTGTTGTGCAGGAGGAGTTTGAAGAAGTGTTGTGTACAGGGAGTGTACATAGTTCTGTCCCAAATTGACTGTTCCACAACTTTCAGCAGCCCCTATAGGGGTACCACTACCACAGTCATCAATGTGTTCTAACCTCCTGTAGGAGTGTTCACAAAGTAACATACAGTACATCACTGTGCAAAGCAATAGAGAGCCCCACCGCTAGGGATGAGCCGAACACCCCCCCGGTTCGGTTCGCACCAGAACTTTCGAACGGACCCCAAATTCGAACGAACTTTAGAACCCCATTGAAGTCTATGGGACTCGAACGTTCGAAATGAAAAGTGCTAATTTTAACGGCTAATATGCAAGATACTGTCCTAAAAAGGGTTTGGGGACCTGGCTCCTGCCCCAGGGGACATGGGTCAATGCCTAAAATGTTTTTAGAAATGGCCGTTTTGGCGGGAGCACTGATTTTAATGACGATTAAAGTGAAAAAAAAAGTGAAATATTCCTTTAAATATGGTGCCTTGGGGGTGTCTGTAGTATGCCTGTGAAGTGCCACGTGTTTCCCGTGTTTAGAACAGTCCCTGCACAAAATGACATTAAACGGAAATAACACCATTTAAAACTGCTTGCGGTTTTAATGTTATATCTGGTTCCTGCAATATGGTTGAAAATCATTGAGAAAAATGGCATGGGTAGCCCTCCCTGCCCATTACCAGCCTATTTGGGTCTTGTACGCATATTAAGGGGAACCCTGTACCCATATTAAAAAAAGGAAATGCGTGTGGCCCCCAGGCCCTATATACTCAGAACAGCAGTATACAGGCGGTGCAAACAAGACAGGGACTGTGTAGGTTTGTTGTGTTAAGTTGAATCCATTTGTAATTTTCAACTGGTACATTTTTAAAGTGTAGCTCCAGTCAAAAAAACGAATTTAAGCTTTTTGGAAAACATAGGGAAGGGTTATCACCCCTGTATAATTTGTTTTGTCGTCCATCTTTTTTCATCTCACTTGCTGTTGTCTCCTTCCTTTTTGCAAGTAGGAGATGTTTGTAAATTGGATGTTTGAAAGTAGGGGCCTGCCCTATATGCTCTGCAGAAATGGCGGAACAAGGTGTTGGTTTTGCCACAACATTGTAAGCCCTCAAAGTGACTCTTGGTGGGCGCTGGAGCACCCTGCTGTGAACGATTATATCAAGAATTGTAATTACATGCCATTGTTGAACAGTGGTAGAAAAATTGACCTTTTGGTTGTGGTGCTGGTGCCACAACACTATAAGTCCTCACCGTTACTCTGGGTGGGCACAGGAAGGGGCCCTCCTGTGAAATATTATATCAAGAATTGTAATTACATGTCCCTGTTAAACAGGGGCAGAAAAATTTGGCCTTAGGCACTGCTGCTGGTGCCACCACACTGCAACCTCTTCCATATACTCTAGTTTTATTGCAGGAATTAGCCCTGCTGCAAAGCATTGCATCAAAAATTGTACTTAAACGCCTCTGTTAAACAGGGGCAGAAAAATTGGGCCTTAGGCACTGGTGCTGGTGCCACCACACTGCAACCTCTGCCATATACTCTAGTTTTATTGCAGGAATTAGCCCTGCTTCAAAGCATTGCATCAAAAATTGTAATTAAACGCCCCTGTTAAACAGGGGCAGAAAAATTGGGCCTTAGGCACTGGTGCTGGTGCCACCACACTGCAACCTCTGCCATATACTCTAGTTTTATTGCAGGAATTAGCCCTGCTGCAAAGCATTGCATCCACAATTTTAATTAAATGCCCCTGTTAAACAGGGGCAGAAAAATTGGGCCTTAGGCACTGGTGCTGGTGCCATCACACTGCAACCTCTCCCATATACTCTTGTTTGATTGCAGTAATTAGCCCTGCTGCAAAGCATTGCATCAAAAATTGTACTTAAACGCCCCTGTTAAACAGGGGCAGAAAAATTGGGCTGATGGCATCAACCAGAACCAGAAATGTTCTTCCAACATATCAGCGGAGGAGGAAGAGGATAGACAATCAACATAACAGGACAGTCACTCAGCATCAGCATAGGCAGTCTTGAAGGGATGTGATATTTCAAAAAAAATTATTCTGTTGCATCAGCTTCAGGTGCTTGGTAGCTGTGGGTGATCCAAGACTGATTCATCTTGATGAATGGTCAGTCGATCAACTGATTCGGTGGACAGGCGCACCCTGTGATCGGTAACAAAGCCACCAGCAGCACTGAAGACCCAGTAAGCCAGAGGATTTTCGGTGGGAAAGGTGTCCAAGTCTGACCTTGCCCCTAGGTATTCCTGCACCATGTAAATCAGACGCTGGTGATGGGTGCTGGAACCGATCATACCTTGGGGCTGCGGACTAAAAAACTGTCTGAAAGAATCAGTCAGACGGCCACCTTCTCCACCGCTCCTTCTGACCGATGCCTCAGCAACACGTTGTCCAGGAGTTTGTAACCTCCCAGTCTCTGGGAACGCGTTGCACAGACCTTTCTGCAAGGCCTCCCGGAGATGTCTCATCCTCTGCTCCCTCTGCGATGACAAGATAAGGTCGGCAACCTTACCCTTGTACCGTGGATCAAGGAGAGTGGCCAGCCAGTAATGGTCCCTCTCCTTGATCCGAAGAATACGAGGATCCTTCCGCAGGCTTTGCAGGATCAGGGAGGCCATGCAGCATAGGTTAGCTGAGGCATTCGGTCCGGAGTCCTCTGGGTCACTAAGGACAACATGATCCGCAGCTACCTCCTCCCAGCCACGTACAAGTCCACGTGTTTCTTGGGACTGTAAATCATCCCTACAAGACTGCTGCTGCTGCTGCTGATGCTGATGCTGAGTGCCAGCCTCCACCTCCATGCTGACACAATCATCCTCCTCCTCCTCTTCCTGTGTGATGGGTGGCACAGCAGGAACACTGTCTGGATAAAGGGGGCCTTGAGAGGCAAGGAAGTCCTCCTCTTCCTGCCTCTGTTCTGCCTCAAGTGCCCTGTCCATTATTCCACGCAGCGTATGCTCCAAGAGGTGGACAAGAGGTACAGTGTCACTGATACATGCACTGTCACTGCTCACCATCCTTGTGGCCTCCTCAAACGGTGACAGGACAGTGCATGCATCCCTGATCATGCCCCACTGGCGTGGTGAGAAAAAACCGAGCTCCCCTGACCCTGTTCTGGTGCCGTAGTCGCACAGGTACTCATTGATGGCCCTCTGCTGCGTGTGCAGCCGCTGCAGCATGGCCAATGTTGAGTTCCATCTGGTGGGCATGTCACATATAAGGCGGTTCTTGGGCAGGTTCAACTCCTTTTGGAGCTCAGCCAGCCGAGCACAGGCATTAAATGATCGGCGGAAATGCACACAGACTTTCCTGGCCTGCTTCAGGACATCCTGTAAGCCGGGGTACCTGCCCAAGAACCGCTGCACCACCAGGTTAAGGACGTGAGCTACATAGGGCACATGGGTCAGTTGTCCCTGTCGGAGGGCGGAGAGGAGGTTGGTGCCATTGTCGCAAACCACCATTCCTGGCTTAAGCTGGCGTGGCGTCAACCACCTCTCGGCCTGCCCCTGCAGAGCTGACAAAACATCCGCCCCAGTGTGGCTCCTGTCCCCCAAACAAACCAGCGCAAGCACGGCATGGCATCGTTTTGCCTGCGTACTTGCGTAGCCCCTGGAACGCCTACGGAGCACGGCTGGTTCTGAGGACAGAGCACTGGAAGAGGCCATGGAGGAAGAAGAAGAGGAGGGGGTGGAGGAGAGAGGTGTGTCACAACCAATAGTAGCATTTTGGAGGCGTGGTGGCGGAACAACCTCCAACACTACTGCACCTTGTCCTGCATCCTTCCCAGCTGCCAGAAGAGTGACCCAATGGGATGTGAAAGACAGGTAGCGTCCCTGTCCATGCCTGCTGGACCATGAGTCAGCGGTAATATGCACCTTACCGCTGACCGCCCTGTCCAGCGAGGCAAGGACATTGCCTTCCACATGCCGGTAGAGAGCCGGAATCGCCTTCCGTGAGAAAAAGTGGCGTTTGGGGACCTGCCACTGAGGAACCGCACATTGTACAAACTCACGGAAGGGGGCCGAGTCTACCAACTGAAAAGGCAGCAGTTGAAGTGCTAGCAATTTAGCCAAGCTAGCATTCAACCGCTGGGCATGTGGATGGCTGGGAGTTAACTTCTTTCGCCGGTCCAGCAGCTGGGGCAGGGACATTTGCCTGCTATAATCGGACGTGGGTGTACCGCTAGCAGAGTTACCGGAAGCACTTGGCTGTGACACACCTAATTCTACACCTTCATTCCTCTCAGAGCAGGTTTCAGAGAGGACTGAAGGTCTAGTGAGGTTGGAGATGCCAGCTGATGAGGAGCAAGGAGAGGTCCGCTTTGTTCTTTGGTGTGGGTCTTTGAGGTACACTTGCCAACGAGCTGCATGGCAGGTCAACATATGTCTGGTCAAGCATGTGGTGCCCAAGCGGCTGATGTTTTGGCCACGTGAGATACGCTTGAGATATATGTTGCAAATAGTAGCGGTGCGATCTGATGCACTCGTCTCAAAAAAGGCCCACACCAAAGGGGCAGCGCTCTGCACAGGCGGAACTCTGCGGTGTGATTCAGTCGGTGTGCCCTCATCATCCCCTCCCTCTTCATCGCTGTAGCAAACCTGGCAGTATGCTGCAGCTTGTGGAACATGACTGCCAGATTGCTGTCCTTCTTGAGCATCCCCTCTCTCTGCGCTCACGCTACTGCCTTCCTCTAGCTGAGTGTCATCATCAGAGCCCACAAAACACTGGGCATCCTCCTGGAGCATGTACCCAACACTGTGCTCAAAGAGTTCAGGAGACTCCTCAGGAGGACGTGGTGGGTCTAGGGAAGGAGTTACTGATGATGACATTGAGAGGAGGGAAGACGATGCATTGGCAGCTGCTTTGCTAGTACCCTGAGACTGGGTGAGAGAGGATGAGGAGGATGAAGAGGGCTTGGTCATCCACTCTACCAAGTCGTTGGCATGTTGCGGTTCAACATGTCCAGCTGCCGAAAAGAAGGACAAGCGTGTCCCATGGCCACGTGCTGATGACAATGCACCGTGTCCACGACCAGCACTGTTGTCTCTAGACACAGAGCCTGCTTGCCCTCTTTTATCGGCTCGCGCCTGTCTGCCTCTCCTTGCTGGCCTTCCAGACATGGTAATGGCCTGAAGGGAGTTGGGTAAAAAAGCAGTTGGGTAGTGTATATTGTGCTAGAGGCACACAACACCCACTAACTCCTGCAGATGCCTTTATTATAGAACACCAGAGATAAAGGGGTATATACAGATGTATACTGTGCTGTGCTGGAGGCACACACAACTTCCAATAACTCCTGCAGATGGCAAGTGGTCTCAAATAGAGAAGAGCTATGTAGGTGGATATAGCGGTATGTACTGGGTACAGAGCACGCAGACAGCACGCACTAGCTCCTAACACTACTGACTGCAAGCTCTATTATAAAAGATAGATCACTAGCTATATAGGTGAGGTGAATATAGCGGTGTATACTGCGGTCAGGGCACGCAGACAACAACCACTACACAACAGCAAGATCGAAAATCGTCCGAAAACGATCAGTGTGTACTGTGTTGAAGATATACAGAACACCCACTAACTCCTGCAGATGCCTTTATTATAGAACACAAGAGATAAAGGGGTATATACAGATGTATACTGTGCTGTGCTGGAGGCACACACAACTTCCAATAACTCCTGCAGATGGCAAGTGGGCTCAAATAGAGAACAGCTATGTAGGTGGATATAGCGGTATGTACTGGGTACAGAGCACGCAGACAGCACGCACTATCTCCTAACACTACTGACTGCAAGCTCTATTATAAAAGATAGATCACTAGCTATATAGGTGAGGTGAATATAGTGGTGTATACTGCGGTCAGGGCACGCAGACAATAACCACTACACAACAGCAAGATCGAAAATCGGGCGAAAACGATCGGTGTGTACTGTGTTGAAGGTACACAGAACACCCACTGCTTCAGACGCCAACACACTACACAAGGCCGCCGCGCTGGCGGCCTTATATAGTGTGGGGCGTGCACTACACAGCCTGAGCTATGATTGGCCACAGGCATCCTGCCTGTGGCCAATCATGGCTCTCCTCGCTGCTGGCGCTGCGATTGGCCAAGCATGCAGGGTCACAGTGCATGCTTGGCCAATCATGAGCCAGCAATGCACTGCGCCATCGCAGTGCATTGTGGGCCGTGAGCGCCACACGAATTTGGCGCGAACGGACCAAAATGTTCGGACTTCGCCGAACGGACGAACAGCCAATGTTCGAGTCGAACGTATGTTCGACTCGAACACGAAGCTCATCCCTACCCACCGCCTACCTCTCTTTTTGAGGAAGATAGCATTTCAACAACTTCTGATAGCTGTATGATTTCCTATGAATTCATCACTGGGTTAAAGTGAACCTGTGCCCAAACTCTGGATCCCAAAAATGTTTGCATACTCCAAACAAGCAGTAAAAGAGCTTTAAAACAATCCATCCTTGATATATGTAGCTCCAAGCACTGTGAAGAAATTTGTCTTTAAAATTCACAACAAAGATACTTTTGTGAACAATTCTTTAACGAACAGGGGATAAGAGAAATTGATTGGTCCACACTATCCCAGAGACACATTCATGTTATAGGTACCTCACCCCCTAATAATTCTGAAAATACTATATCCGGGATAAGGGGAGGAAAAGAAGAGGGAGAGATGCAACAGGGGATTTTTGTACGGTACAGTTTATAGAAAAAACAAAAAAATTTTTTTTTAAAAATTCATAGATTTTTATTTCAAATATATTTCAAATATTTTATAAAGACATCAGTAACAAATACACTAATTGTACAAGAAATACATAGCTATGGGGTATGGGGGATCCTGAGAGTGTTGGTTGGTAAAATGATCGCACTTCTTCCCGACACGTTTCGCAATGTGCTTCTTCAGGGGAGTGTGCAACTAACAATAACACAAAGAAAAAGTTTATAAAAATATACATATAAGATGTACATTTATACAACACTATCTGATACATAAACAATTGCAATACGGGAAATTTATGGTGCATGATAGTCTCAATATGCTTGGTCCAGAAAGGAGCAATGCTTACCCAAGTTGTAAAATCTAAACAACGCAATACAGGAGCTGATAAAGGATGGAATAAGTGGTGAAGGCTATGGGATAGGATCAAATAGAAACCCCCCAAGCCCAATGCAGGGCACAGATGGAGGTAAGCAGGCGCTACAGAAATAAAAAACAAAATTTAAAATACATTTTAGAATTGAAAAATAAAATAATGAATAATATTCAATTATAATGAAAGAATAAGCAATATGGTTCCCTCAATTATGTGAGGGAGTTGGGGCAGAAAGCCTCCATGCCGAAGACAAAAATTGCTAATTGTTTATGAGATAAAACAATTAATTAGCATGACTACAGGATGACTGACATGCTTCAGCTGCTGTACCGACCACCCAACTCCATAATTGTCCCTTCCCATTAAACGAGACCACACCTTCTTTTGGAGTATTTAGTGGCCGTAGCAGCCTCTTTATTAATCAAAATATAATAATTTAACGTATAACAAATATCAACAAAACATAGTTTAGCTTCAAACCCTGAGCGCGTTGGTCATCTGCAGTAAAACTCCCCCTCTCCACCCCATTAGCATATCGATCCAAACAAGCACTGCGGTAATATTCCTTTAACTAGGCCTCAAGCCGACATGCTGGCTCAAAGACACCAAACTATTTTACCGCAGTGCACCCATTCACCATCAGCCATATCAACCCTCACTATATGGCCATATCATCAACGAGCCCATATCTCCAATGGGTCCCGCATCAACTTCTGTGGGGAGGGGTTATCTTCCTGTACCTGCATCGACCAACACCCGCCACCGCAAGCAAGGATAACACCTTATCCTTGAGAGCACCGCCACACCCTCAAGGCACGCTCCACCCCATCCTGTATGCCCAAAGTCCACAAATCAGTGCCCACATCATTCAGGTGTACGCCATCCCCTTTTAGGTACCACCACGTCTCAACCTCCAACTCTGGATGCCGGACCGCCAACCCCCCATTGCGAACGACAAAACGACTGATCTCCTGATTAATTTTCCTGATGGCCTTGTTAATTTTGTCCACAGACCTGGCAAAACGCCACTGGGTCCTGGCTATCATGTCAGACCATACTATGATCATGTGGGGAAAGGCCGCCCGCAGTCGCAAGAGATCGTATTTAATGTCCCGCGTGACATCCAACTTGGTGCGGAGGCCCAAATCATTGCCCCCAACATGCAACACTAAAACATCCGGGGCCCTGTCAAACCCCGCAAAACGGCATACTTCGTGCACCATTCTGCTCCATAGCATGCCGGGAAACCCAAACCACTTCACACACGCCTCCAATCTGGATATCCCCAACTGTCTGCCCCCAGGCCTAACATCACCCCTCCGGGCGCCCCAGCAGACGTATGAATGGCCCAGAATCCAGACCAATCCTGGCGCTGCATCTGAAAGAAAATAAAAACACAACCAAAATCACAGTAACTGAACCCGTGTAACACAAACCCATGCCAAAACATCCCCCCCCCTAAACAGCCACCAATTCCGGCCGCACGTAAGACCGAAACCTCCGCGACTCCCAGCGGCCAATCCTCTTAACCGCCTCCTCGTCCAAGCCCCACCTGACAGCCTCCGTCGCAGCCCCAATCCTGAAAGAATGGGAGGAAAACCTTTCCCCTTCCAAACCTAAGGCCGTCAGGCACTTCCTAAAAACCCCTATGAACTGGTACCTCGAAACAAACTCCCCATTCCCATGTACCAACAGCGGGCCCGAACCATCCGGCCGAGCGTTCAAGAATTCCCTCAAAACGAACACCGGGCAAAGCTCGCAGTCACGAATCGCGAACACCACCACGTCCTTCCCTTTCCCCACCTGATCAGTCTTCGATCTCCGTATCCGCATGCGCACACGCTCATCCCCACAAAAAACATCCTCCATAAACAAACCACCCGGCCCAGTCTTGGAAGGGCTGACCAATTCCCCTATCCGAAACGCCCCAAAGAACGCCAAGACAAAAGCGGCCCTGAACAGCACCCTCTCGTACTCGGAAAAACACACCACCCCCAACCGGCCACAAAGTCTACCCAACAACTCGAAGGACACCGGCCTCCTGTCATCCTTCCTCAGCCTCCCCTTCCGATAGCCCTTCATGGCCTGCCGCACCCAAAAATCTTTGGTGAAGTCATGTTCCCCCCTCAGCTTAAACCAAAAGGCCAAACCGGCCAATTTCTGCCCCATCCGGGACACCGAAACCCCCTGCTCCAAGTTCCTGGACACAAAATAGATCACCATCAGCCGCCTGTCTCGCACATCCGCCCCCACCTGTAACCCCAAAGCCTCCCATTCAGCCCATGTCTTCTCGTACGCTGCCCAAGTGCCCCCACTCACCGACCGCCTGATCCAGTCGGAGGTTCGTCCAACGCAATCCTCCACAACTCCTCTGGGCAGGGCGCCCCCTGGACGTCCGCTGACGGCGCCAGCTCCCGAAACCTGTCCCACTGAAAGCGAGACAGCGCGTCAGCCACAACATTCTCCACCCCAGGTAAATGCACTGCATGTATAAAGATGTTCAATTGCATGCATCGCAGAACCAAATGTCTCAACAGCCTAACCACCGGCGGCGACGCCGCCGACACCCGGTTGAGGACCTGCACCACCCCCAAATTGTCCACATGGAAACGAACCTTCCGATCCCGGAAGAATTCCCCCCAAAGCTCCACTGCCAGCACCACCGGAAAGAGCTCGAGCAGCACCAAGTTCCGCAGCAATCCCCCACCCGACCATGCAGCGGGCCATGGGCCCGCACTCCATTTGCCTTGAAAGAAAGCCCCAAAACCCGTGGACCCCGCCGCATCCGTGTAGAGCTCCAAATCAAAATTGCTCACCGGCCCGGCCATCCACAGCGCCCGTCCGTTGAAACGCTCCAGGAAGACATGCCAAATCCGCAGATCCTCCCTATGATCCTTCGACAGACTCACGAAGTGTCGCGGGGAATCCACCCCCCCCGTACTGGCCGCAAGTCTCCTACTGAAAACCCTACCCATGGGAATTATCCTGCATGCGAAATTCAACTTCCCCAGCACAGACTGAAGAGTCCTGAGCTGCACTTTACGCACGCCTACTAACCCCCGGATCTCTGCCTTCAGCGCTGCCAACTTGTCATCCGGTAAGCGACACTCCATCGCCTCCGAATCCAACACAATGCCCAAAAAACTGAGCACCGTCGTCGGCTTCTCCGTTTTCTCGGGAGCCAGAGGAATACCGAAACTCCGTGCCACCCCTCCCAGCGTTGTCAAAAGCACAGCGCACCGCGCCGATGAGGCCGGACCCACGCACAGGAAATCATCGAGATAATGGATGACCGAATTCACTCCCGCGACGTCTCTGACCACCCATTCCACGAATGAACTGAACTTCTCAAACAGCGCACACGAGATGGAGCATCCCATGGGCAGGCACCGATCCACATAGTATTCCTCCCGCCACCGACAGCCCAGAAGCCGAAAACTCTCGGGGTGCACCGGCAGTAACCGAAAGGCCGCCTCAATGTCCGTTTTAGCCATCAACGCCCCCCGGCCATAACGCCGCACCCAAAACACTGCCGCATCAAAAGACGTGTAGGAAACCGCGCTCAGCCGGGGGTCGATGGCATCATTCACCGAACCCCCCTTCGGATAGGACAGATGGTGGATCAAACGATACTTACCTGGTTCCTTCTTCGGAACCACCCCCAATGGCGATACCACCAGGTCCGGCAGAGGCATCTCCGAAAAAGGGCCCGCGATCCTCCCCAAAGCCACCTCCTTCCGCAGTTTCTCCGAAACCCCTTCAGGATGAAGCATGGCGGACCGCAAGTTCCTGGACACCGGGGGGGCCGTCCCGAGGACGGCCGGAATATGGAAACCCTCCGCAAACCCCAAACCCAGAAGCCCCGCTGCCTCCCTATCCGGATATCGATCGAGAAAAGGACGCATCCTTTCCAGTCTCACCGGTGTCGTCCCTCTTGTTCGAAGGCTCCCCGGCCCTGCCCCGTCCTTGTTTGAAGCAGCGAGACACCGGGTGGGCACCCCTACAACCGGAGCACTCGTGCTTGTACTTGCAACTCCCTGCGAACCGGCAACTACCTTCATTGTACTGCCAGCAGACTCCCTTCTTTCGAACGGCCGATTGACCGGAAGCCCCTGATCCACCGGCCCCCCCCTGAAAAAACTGACTCGTAGTCCTCGCCGACGACATAAGGCGCATCCACAGACTGATATCCTTATGATCCCAGCGAAGAGCCGGTCGAATCGCCCTCCGTTGCCGAAACTGCTCGTCATATCGCAGCCACGCCAATCCCCCGTAGACTCTGTGCGCTTCCCCTATCGCATCCAAGTAGCAAAACAGAGCGGAACAATGCTCTGGATTCTTCTCCCCAATCACGCTGGCGAGGATCGCGAACGCATGCAGCCAATTCGGGAAGGTCCGCGGGATCAACCGGTACCGCCTCTTCTCCTCGTCCTCCTTCTTGTTGTCTTCCGGCTTGACCCTATCGAGGTTGAACTTATCTAGGGGCAGCAGAGAAAATATCTCCACGTATTCCCCCTTCCAAATTTTCTCCCTGACCTCCTGTTTTAAGTGCGCACCCAACGGCCCCTCAAAACACACATAAACTTCGCACCGCGCCGCGTCTGCCAACCTAACCAGGTCCTGTCGTTTTGCTGCCTCCCCCGCTTTCTCCCCCGCAGCCCCAGCTGGTGCCGCCGGCACGGCAGCCACCACCTGGTCCCCTGCGCCCGGAGCCGTGACTGTCTCCGCCGCAGCCGGCGCGGTCGCCCCATCTGTCGCCCCCCCAGCCACCGGCGGAGTCGCGCCCGCAGCCCCCTCTACCCCCCGAGCACCACCCACCGGAGCGTTCCACGCCGCCCCTGGCCCCGCCCCCCCGCCCTCCAGCCTCCCGACCAAGTCCTTGAGGCCCGCCAGGAGGCCCGCTAGCCCCCCATCCGCCGGAACGCGTCACTCTCCCGCTGTGCCAGATGCGGTGCAAGCGGGGCGGAAACCCCCCCGCCGCGGGCAATCCCCGGGTCACCCCCCCCCCCCCACTACCCGACCCCCCCCAACCAACCCGCCCCAAGGACCCCTGAAGAAGATCTGACTTACCGGGCCGCCTGGAAGGATCGCCTCCAGCCGCCGAACCTCCACCGACCGCCGACGGAACGCCATCCGGTCGCTCCTCTTCAGACGACGACAGTTCGCCTTCCGACCGGTCCTGGGCAGCTGCTCCATCCCCTGGCGACATCCGTCCATGGGGCCCCGTCTGGGCAGCCGACGAACCGCTCCTGGGCCGTCCTCTTCGCCGCCCCACTGCCGACTTCAGAAACGCCTTCCCCCGGCTTTTCACCCGCTGCTCCGCAGCCGTGGGCTCACTGTGGCATGGCGGCCGCCGCCCCACAGGATTCTCGGCCTCCAACCCCTGCGCAGGCCCTCCGGCAGCTCGGAACTGCCTACTTCGGCGGAGCCCCGCCCCCGCAGCGGCTGCGCCACGAGACGTGCCCGGATCTTCTTCGCGGCGGACCGCCGCGCTGATGGAGGCCGGCGCCGGACCGGCCACCGACCCCACGGAGCTGCGCCCAGCCCCCCATCCGCGGCCCGAGGCCTCCACTGCCCGCCGGGCTGGCCGTTTCGCGGGCGGCTCGCAGGGGGCGGGGCCAGCGGACCCCGCATGGCGGAGCGGTGCAGGCCTTGTGTAATCTGGGGAGAACCTGGCCGGCGGGCGGGACCGCCGCACCCGGGCCGAGCCTTCCCCCTCCACTCTGGAACTGTCCTGGTCCCCCCCGAGGGCAGCCGCCACCTGTTCATGGAGCCAACGCTCCCCGTTCGCCGCCGCCGCGGCCCGCAGCTGAAGCACCAGGTCTCCGAGCGAAGACGCCATCCTGCCTCGGGAACTGTAAAAATTACACTGCCGCCGGGGCGTAGAGCGCGCACACGTCCGTGCGCTGACTCCGCCCCCCGGCCAATCGCTGCAGTCCGCTGTCTTCATGCCAGCCCTGCACCTACGCTGTGCTTTCGTCTGCGGGCTGTGCTTTATAATTCAATTGGACCAACTTTCAATATAAATTATCAAAAAATGAGTATTTTAAATATATAACTAATACACTAAAGAATAAATGGATAAATGATTATATTTGATTTTACCTGCAAGAGTAATAGAAGATCAAAGAATTTATTTCATATAATGATATTGGTGCAATAGATATGCAACGAATCACCATGAACAAATTAGCCAGTTCATTACACTGCTCTTTGTAAGCTAAAGAGTGCAGCGCTATGCTGCCCCTCAGAGCTTGCTGAATCCTAGAAGCAAGTAAAGGGGAGATAAATAAGTATATAGAAATAAGAGCTGTGTTGAGATGCTATTAAGTTAAAATAAATAACAGTGTATACCAGAGCGCAGAGATCCAGCGTAACAGCGGTGCCTGTATCGTACCTGTAGTGTGAGTGAAATGACAGCGCTGCTTTTTAAATCCTCCATCCATCGAGCTGGCGTCTGACGTCACCGGCTCGATGCGGACAGCCAATGGGGAAGGTAGTGCGCATGCGCAAAGCCCGTCGTGTCGACGTCCAAACTGCAATCCCCATAATTCCACAGTGCTGACACAGAAGGTCAGTATAGATGGATAATAGCGGAGATAGGGCTGCGCTGGCTTTCCGCCCTAAAAGGGGGCGGGAAAAAGAAAAGCCATCACAGAAGCAGATAGGAGGACGATCCTCAAGGCTTCTATCCCATTAGGGATCGCACGCTCACATCCACCCTGAATCGGGCGATCCCTAATGGGATAGAAGCCTTGAGGATCGTCCTCCTATCTGCTTCTGTGATGGCTTTTCTTTTTCCCGCCCCCTTTTAGGGCGGAAAGCCAGCGCAGCCCTATCTCCGCTATTATCCATCTATACTGACCTTCTGTGTCAGCACTGTGGAATTATGGGGATTGCAGTTTGGACGTCGACACGACGGGCTTTGCGCATGCGCACTACCTTCCCCATTGGCTGTCCGCATCGAGCCGGTGACGTCAGACGCCGGCTCGATGGATGGAGGATTTAAAAAGCAGCGCTGTCATTTCACTCACACTACAGGTACGATACAGGCACCGCTGTTACGCTGGATCTCTGCGCTCTGGTATACACTGTTATTTATTTTAACTTAATAGCATCTCAACACAGCTCTTATTTCTATATACTTATTTATCTCCCCTTTACTTGCTTCTAGGATTCAGCAAGCTCTGAGGGGCAGCATAGCGCTGCACTCTTTAGCTTACAAAGAGCAGTGTAATGAACTGGCTAATTTGTTCATGGTGATTCGTTGCATATCTATTGCACCAATATCATTATATGAAATAAATTCTTTGATCTTCTATTACTCTTGCAGGTAAAATCAAATATAATCATTTATCCATTTATTCTTTAGTGTATTAGTTATATATTTAAAATACTCATTTTTTGATAATTTATATTGAAAGTTGGTCCAATTGAATTATAATGCTAATTAATTGTTTTATCTCATAAACAATTAGCAATTTTTGTCTTCGGCATGGAGGCTTTCTGCCCCAACTCCCTCACATAATTGAGGGAACCATATTGCTTATTCTTTCATTATAATTGAATATTATTCATTATTTTATTTTTCAATTCTAAAATGTATTTTAAATTTTGTTTTTTATTTCTGTAGCGCCTGCTTACCTCCATCTGTGCCCTGCATTGGGCTTGGGGGGTTTCTATTTGATCCTATCCCATAGCCTTCACCACTTATTCCATCCTTTATCGGCTCCTGTATTGCGTTGTTTAGATTTTACAACTTGGGTAAGCATTGCTCCTTTCTGGACCAAGCATATTGAGACTATCATGCACCATAAATTTCCCGTATTGCAATTGTTTATGTATCAGATAGTGTTGTATAAATGTACATCTTATATGTATATTTTTATAAACTTTTTCTTTGTGTTATTGTTAGTTGCACACTCCCCTGAAGAAGCACATTGCGAAACATGTCGGGAAGAAGTGCGATCATTTTACCAACCAACACTCTCAGGATCCCCCATACCCCATAGCTATGTATTTCTTGTACAATTAGTGTATTTGTTACTGATGTCTTTATAAAATATTTTTAATATATTTGAAATAAAAATCTATGAATTTTTTTTTTTAAATTTTTTAGTTTTTTCTATAAACTGTACCGTACAAAAATCCCCTGTTGCATCTCTCCCTCTTCTTTTCCTCCCCTTCTCCCGAACAGGGGATAAGGTCTTTACCACCAATGTAAAGCAAAGTGCTTATGGCTACAAATTTCTAAATCTTTGTAGGTCTCAGTAAAGTCTGTCAGAACATGCGATATTGGTAAAAGATCTCCCTTCATATAGCCAATCTTGGAGCTTCTGGTCCTTTGTATAACCAACCCTGGAGATTTTGGCCCTGTGCTGAAATCTATGCCGAGCATTATAAATTTCAATTCTGATATATACTATTGTAATAATAAAGGTTCATTTCACCCAAAAGTGTTATTTAAATTATGGATGTAGCATGAGTCTGTCCCTGGCTTCTGATGTGTTTTGGTTGCAGCAAAATTGCCTTGCCATCATTTCCAAAGCGTTTTCGGTTCCTTAGGAGTTTTGGATGTTCCTGTCCACCCTGGGCAGGAACACCCTAAGTGGATCGAAACTGTCCACAATCAATATCAGGGGGTTAATTATGATGGGGTGAATGGATGCTTGTTCATAGAGACACATAGTGCCCGACAAGCCACACCCCTGTTCCTTCTTCCCAGCAATTAGACTGGTGCCAGCAGGGGCAATTGCTCTGCAGCTCTTAGTACCCACCTCTAGAACCTAGATGACTGGGGAGGTAGCGTAGATCAGAGGACCTGGTGGCAGTGAACATGCACCATAGGTACGTGGTGGAAAAAGTTACTGGGGCATTTTTATGTTACCCAATGCCCCATAGCCCTTGACTTAAAAATTTGTCATCAGCAGCAGCTCCCAAAGTTCTGTACCCGAAGGTGCACTACACATAAAAGTAGTTTTGAAAAGTCGGTTCAAAGGTTTGCACATATCTGCCCGTTTCTGCCACTCCCGTTGCATTTTTCAAAATGTAAACAGTTCAGCAGGGTGAGTGGGAACTTAGTGAGGTTGTTTAACTTTCCAGGAATAACCAAAATTAACTGTAAGTAGCCCTAAGCACTTTGCTTCTTTCATGAAAAAGAAAGGACAAACTGGTTTAACGTGAACCTTTCCTTTTCCTTAAAAGAAATTCATTAACAGCCTAAATACACAGGAAAAGCTCTCAGGTGGCCCCACATACCTCTTTCCAGGATCTTTACCACCGTAGGAACCCCTAAATCCAGGAACTCTGTTTTCAAAAAAGTAGAGGATTCCCCTTTTCTCCTGTTCTCTATTGGTCGTTAAATATAATGAACAGTTTTAATGACCAACAAGAGATGCAGGACAAGGGAGAACCCAACCATGTGCATTTAAGAGTGCCTTGGGATTAAGGACTCCTGGAAAAAAGAGCTAAAAAATGTAACAGGTAGGTATTATGTAATCATTTTATGGAAAGAAATGGTTATTTTTAAGGGTAATATACTTTCCTCAAGCCTCTTCATGTAATCAGTGATAGGGTCCGCTTTGTTCATTCCTATTCATTCCATATTTTATTTATCAGAGACCATGGACCTAAATTTAGTTTGAAGCACCACATACTGTTAAAATCTAGTATTACAGTTGGAAATAATGGTACTCTACGTGAGGATATTGTGCCTGTTAGGGTTGTTAATAGTTGAGTGAATGAAAAAATAGCTAAATGGTGGTATAGCAGACAATCCCCCAGTATAATTATGAAATAACCCAAAAAACTGAACAAGCATTCAACAGTCCAGCACTACCAATTCTCTGCTTGTTTTATACTCAGTATTTCTGCCCAACCTTCATGAGATACCCATTTCTAGAGCAGTAATACCTATTACTAAAATATTAATTTCTTATTTCTAGAACAGTATTATGCAACCAGTAGATCACCATATGCTATTGAACTTAAAGTCCATCCACTGGTTGCCTATCACTGTTCTATGATAGAACTCGATTTGCTTTTTAAGTCACACACAACGCTGAGAACTGAGAAATAATCTGGTGGTAAATTCGGAAGAAAATATTATGATATAACTATATCTGCCAAGTGAAATTACCTAGTTCTATGTAATCTTCAATTTATATTACATAGCAGAGTCATTTGGAGATATAAGTGCCGCTGTGTTACGGAAGTAATTGCATTATGACTGGAATGTTGCAGAGATGATGCACCGGAAAGCTCTGTACTGCGGCTAGGTTCTAATACTGACATTCTATTAAGTGTCTATTACAGATGAGTATAGACCCATACCCAGAAAAGACCATTACTGTAATGAGCCAGTAGAGCATGAAAAGCACTTCTGGTAAATGGAAATTAAAAAGCATCTTGGTTGGTCATTGTCACGATGGTACAATTGCCATTGGTAGAAGGACTTAACCTTTACAAAGAATAATAAACGTAATGTTATACAGTATGACGTACATTGTACATGGTTGTATGAAAGATGTTGTATCTTGTTTATGTTGTTGAATGATATACATGTTTGCAACAAATTTCCCTTTCATATGTAGTAGTAAGTTCATCTAAAACTACATATAGTTTGGTTTGGTAAGGTCACTAGTAATTTGGATTATTTTGGGGGACCTCTTTTATCCCTCATGGATTTCGCATCCAATCCAAGAATTTTGAAGTCAAATTGTTGCGTCATGATTAAAAGAGACTGTGCTGCCAGACCATTCATTTCCCTAACAACCTTCATTAAAATGTATAGGTACTCCCATTTGCTGACATCCAAAAGGACTAAGACTGCTGCTGGTTGTCGCCATCTTGGATGTGATGTCAGCTGTTCCATCAAATTTAGAACTGTCACTCAATTGACACACTATGGTATACCCCTTCACTCACCTGACAGCTATTTAAAAGATTATGTAGGGAGGTGATAGGAGTGGTGGAGGACCTGGGACAGCACAGACAGTAATTAGACTCTGACAGAAGAGGAGAAGGCTATGAAGTGGTCGAAGGGAGAGTAACTTCGTATGCTCTAGGAAATCAAATCTTTTTGGAGTGGCCTAATTCCTTAGTAAGTTAAAAAAAAAAACAATGAAAGTGAATGAAAAATGGTTAATGGATTGTAAAAGATGCTGTAAGTATTTAAAATACTGATTTTTTTTGTGCTTTTACCTGTTATTGTTTAAGTTGGTGACAGGGTCTCTTTAAAGAGACCTTGTCCATGCAGAGCAAATTGACAATGTTTGTACATTGAGGCTTCTGTCGGTCAGGCTGGTGTATGCACGGGCTGACTGTCAGCCAGTTTCTGTTAAACTGGCTAATACCAGCCGGTATTTGGCTCATCTGTACCAGGCTTAAGCATTGTTGACTGGTGTTGTAGACAATGTTTGGGCCTACTGATCAACTAATAGACATGAGACTTTACATGGGTGGAGGTTTCACACTCCCTTATACCCAATGGGTATTTTCACTGATTGCAACAGAGGAAGTTGAGTATCAGGGTTCTGGAGGGGAAACTTCTGCAAAAACATTATTAATTTGTCTTAAATAAGTAAGGTTACACTATCTCTTTAAAGGATCGCTATGGTGAAAAATATGGTATGTTGATAATTATATGGGTTAATACATGTGATGATAGCATTCAGTATATCAATTGCTTTTTAAATTTCACATTCCTTTATTTATATTTTCAGTGGTAGTGCGTCTATAAGGGCGCACGGGCACTGCACTCTCTCTCCAACCACCCCCATATGGCCGATAGATAGATTCATGCATTGCATACATCTACCCATGGCTGCTGCTGCCACCCCCTAATCAGGCACCCGGCCCCTTTTCGGGCGCCAGGCTCCTGATTTACAGTGGCAGTGGAAGTTTTTGAAGCACCTGATTAGAGCCATAGACTCTAATAGGCATCAAAAAAAGTGACCTGTGAGCGCCATGCTTGGGACTCACAGTTCTCCCAGGTGTGTTAGAAAAGTGAATGAATATTCGCTTTCCTAACACTGAATCGCCTCTCTGCCAATCAGGTGCTTGGGTCTGTTACCCCTTACCTGATTGGCTGAAATGACAGGCGCTGTGATTGGATGCCTATCAGGCGTCCAATCATAGGAGAGGACAGGAGAAGACATCAAGGACATGAAGGAGCATGGAGGACACCGCTCGCCGTCATCACCAGCTGCCCTACTGAGACAGGGTAAGTGCCTGGCAGACAGCGAGTGGGTGGGGGGGGCACAGTGGCAGCATTTGCTGGCACAGTGGCAGCATTCAATGGGCACAGTGGCAATATTTGATGGGCACAGTGGGAGCATTTGATGGACACAATGGCAGCATTTGATCGCACAGTGGCTGCGTTTGATGGGCACAATGAGGCTGCAATTGATGGGGGTTTTTTTCAGAATTTTTCAGTTTGTTTGTGACCCCCCCAAAATTTTGAGCACCTGCCGCCACTGATTATGATCCTCAGTTACATGCAGACAGTGTCGGGACAAGCCAAAGTACCGGTACCTCCCCTTTTTATGAACTCTGAACTACTTCAGCAGTCTAATTTGGAGGCCCAGACTTTTTTGCGGCACAATCCTTTTGAAGTTTGCTACACCTCATCCTGGTCCAGCACCAAGCTTTCCAGAAGAAGTTGGGACAGCCATAACACAACAATGGGGGAGTAGCTGCAGGAAATATTAAAAAGAAAGATTTAAGCTAATCGAATAGGAGGCATTTGTAGTCTGTTCCAATCCTTGTCACTACCACTTTAAAGCAGTATTTAAAGGGGTTGTAAAGGTAGAAGTTTTTTTTTATCTTAATGCATTCATGTGTTAAGATTAAAAGCCCTTTGTCTGCAGCAGCCCCCTAACACTTACCTAAAGTCCCTCTCTGTCCAGCGATGTCCACAACTGTCTCAGCCATCTAGATTCTCCTTCCTTATTGACTGAGACACAGCAGCAATGCCATTGGCTCCCGCTGCTGTCAATCAAAGTCAGCTAGCCAATCGGGGGGAGAAGGCCGGGCCGGGTCGGGACTCCATGTCTGAATTGATACAGAGAGCTGTGACTCAGCTCGGGTGCCCCCATAGCAAGCTGCTTGCTGTGTGGCACTGAACAGGAGAGAGGGGCCAGAATCACAGAAGAGAGATCCGAGAACAGGAGGTCACATGTTTGGTTTGGGGTTAAATACCACTTTAAGCTGTACAGCTTGCTCCACTGGAAATAAATATACTGAACATGTTACATGTCACATACACTATATTAGTCCTATAAATTTATCAGGATTCAATGTTTTTTACACAGTGCTATCTATTTAAATGGACAAATCCTCCAAAATGCTACGGTAATTAAATAATTGTGCATTTAACCTGCAAAAAAATTAACACTATAATGATGGCCGTTTGGGAGGAGACATGGGTTCCTGGGGCACAATCCCATTGTTGGGGTCTTCACACGGTATAAATAAACCAAACACCGTCCACCCAAACCTGGAAATTGTTTACATGATCCATTTGTTCTACTCACCTTCCTTTTAACATCTGAGTACGATGTCCCATATTTATGCTTCAGATATCTATAGTCATAGTTAGGGAATGGAGAAGGTGATGGATAATTCCCAGATTTACACAGCTTCCAAAGATATAAACCCACCACGCCAAGTAGCGTCAGCGCACCAGCTATGTATATTCCGATTTCCCATTCTGGAGGGCTTGTGATGACTGTAAAAGTGGCACATAAAATAAGCGTGAGTACTTTTATGAAGAAATATAAATGGAACATAAAACAAAATGACAACAACCAATGTGTACGATTATCAGCATGAGATCAACAATCCAGTTTAGGCGTAATATAATATGCTTCCTATTCTGCTTCTACAGACAGTATTTATTGTTTTGAAAAGCAAGACTTGATATCAGATAATTAGATTGTGACTCATTCCAGGTCCCGTTAGCTGTGAAGGACATTTCTAGGAGTTTCATATTTAGTCAACTCCCAGAAACCAATACAGTCAGTCCATTTTTTTTTTCACTTGATTAGGCCGCGTACACACGGGCGGACTATCCGTCCAACTAAGTCCGTCAGACAATCCGACAGACAGTCCGTCCTACTTTTGAATGAACGGACTTGACCACACACGACGAACAGACAGTCCGCTGAAAGCTTGCGCGATGACGTGTACGGCACGTACGACGGGACTAGAAATTCGACGTCCAATACACTGCAATGCAACCTTCGGCTGTGTAAATCCTTTCTGAGCATGCGCCATACTTAGTCTGTCGAACTAGTCTACTCACAAGCGGACTGTCCGCTGAAACCAAGTTTTGACGGACAATATTACGCAAATTCCGAAAGACTTAGTCCGCCAGACTGTCCGCTGAAAAAGTCCGCTGAAGCCCACACACGAGCGGATTGTCCGCTGAAACACGTTTCAGCGGACTAAGTTGGACGGACAATCCTCTCGTGTGTATGCGGCCTCAGTGTCACCCATACCCGGGGTTGCAGGTGTAGGTGTCACCCGCTGCTCCACTTGCTGGTGAAATCTGGTATCATGACTCCTTAAGATAACTATTACTGAGATTACTGAGAAATATTGAGACTGCCAATCCTGACTTCTTTTCTAGCAAATTATAATCCCCTGGTTGTTACTCTGGGTTTAATACTGTCAGGCTGGATGTGGCCCTTGCTCATCTTTACCCAGCCTTACTCAGAGCACTATTTCTCCCTCTGACACCAACAATGAAGCATTGCTACATTGACACCAAGGGTGGGGCATCATCACCCCCTCCACAGATATAAATAATTGAGCACTTTTCCTCCCAGTAAAACCTGGCACACACCACTAGATCTTTTTTTTCATTCAACCCGAAAAATAAAGTCTCGTACCCACGATCAGATTGTTGGCCAACAAAGCGTCAGACTTTTGTCCGAAGGGCATGTGCCAGGAACTTGTCTTGCATACAAACGGTGCACAATTGTCGGCCAGCAAACACAAATGTAGTGACCTACTACGAGGAATATCAGTTCTTGAGCACCATCCTTTGGGCACCTTCTGCTAATGTCGTGTATGGTGAGCCTTGATTCCAAGTATGCGTGTTTGTACTTTCAACTTTTGTGTGACGCACTTGAGTACAGACGATAGGAATATCTGACTACAGACGGTTGTCCACCAAAAATTTACTAGTCTGCCATCCAACATTTGTTGGAGGAAAGTTGGTCAACAATTGTCTGATGAAGCGTACTAGCGGTCGGATTTTAGGCCAACAGTCTGTCATCACACAATTCCCTGCTGAAAATCCAATCGTGTGTACGAGTCTTTACTAACAGCACTGGTTAAAGCCACTGTACTAATGATCTGATGAAAGTGCATCAATCTCCCCTGCTATTCTTTTGTGTTCTGACAGGGGGTTCCCCCCCAGAACACTTCGATCAGCGCTGTCAGCCATTGGCTGAGAGCGCTGACATTTGCATACACATGAGCCAAATGTCGGACAGTTTTTATTGAAGCGGCTAAGGTTGCTGGACATTCAGCCCATGTGTACTAAGCTTAACACCAACAATGGTGCACTGTTTCCCCCACTAACACCAATGAGGGGTCCCTATTCCTCTTTCCACTGATCACACTCTCATTTATTTATATTAGATCTGATTGTCTAAACCAAAAATCAAGCAAAGACAATTAGCGCAACCTTCTTCTGTGCTAAAAAAATAAAAATTGCTGCTCTCACAACAAAAGTGATTCCACCACACCGAACTTATGAAACAAAACTATAGAGTGTAGTGCAATTTCAATTAATAAAATCAATAAATCTAAACACAGTTTCAAGTAAACCTAAATGTCACAACTGTGCTATGTGATATCTTATTACAACATATAATTAATAAAGTGCGTAAATGTCCATATAAAGTGATTATATCAATTGCACTGTGATCTACAGTAAGACATTCGTCCACAAAAAATGGTAAATGATCCACGACCATCTGACAAATCTTTATGTGTCAGCCACCACTCGTGCTTCACTAACCGTTCACCCTAATGCTATGACCCTTACATTACCAGTAAAGTCTTAACAAGCAGTGGTTCCCTATGTCCATATGTCCCTCTCCAAATACACAGATGTACATACAGAAACGGAGATAGAACACGCCCAATCTACCATAGTGCTCTCTGTTTAAATATTTATTACACTTAAAAGAGAAGCAATACACTTACAATAAAAAGCACTTGAGCAGTGCTAGCTGAATATTGCATATGTCAATTTACAACCAAAAATAGAGATGGGCATGAGACGACCTCACACTCCAGGCTCCGCCCCTTATACATGTTACGTCCAGGGGTGTGGACTTCATCAGATCTTTCAACAACTGATCACATGCACTATGTCATTTTTTTTTTTATTCCCACTGATCACCAGACCTGATACCTGGTCTATTCTATGACCCCTGATGCGGCATTTTCTACTCCCACTGGCCACTGACCCCCCAGCACAGATGGAACCCCCCCCCCCCACTGCAGTTATTGTCTTCCAACAGGCACCGCCCATGGCTGTCAGAATACACGAACAGCAACTGCATCTAATTGGATACAGCTGCTGTTGGGCCAAAAACGTTCTGGCTCCTTTAGTTTTTCAATCAAAGGATGTATGGTGAAAGGGTGGCATCAAGAAAAAGTAGCTATCATATAACAATAATGCTATTGTGTTGTAGCTCTGAAATAGGCTTCTAAAAAGTGTTCAGAACCCTGTTCAGAATCTTCCTCTCGCACAGCAGCAGGAGTGTAGAGGATGGTTGGTACACAAGGGAATCTGTGTGAATTGGGATGAGTGGATGCTACATGTACACTGTTATAACGGAGATGGTGGCATGCTTATGTGTGATGATGGCCCTACAGGAGGCACAGTACATGTTTAGCCTCACCAAAATGTACCATCATCATGGTTCCCAGGTACTGGACTGCATGTTCAAACGACCTACTTTCCTACTGCCAGGGAAGTGGTTATAGCTAGAAATTTTGATAGATCCCCAATTTAAAATATACAGTTAATGATATATGCATTCCTACCAAGCGGTCAAATCATTTTAAACAAGACATCACTGATATCTGTAGTTGCATGTAGAGAAGCACTGAAGTTGTAGCCCCCCTCTCCTTATTTTTTTTAGAGATTCTTTACACCATTTGCATTGAACTATGCTGGGCACCTTTGTCCAGGGCAGTCCCAATCTAAAGTCAAGGCAATGTGCCTTGTTTCTTACAGTGTCAGTTCACACTACTACCACATTGTAGCAGTCCCGTGTAAAGAAAAGAGCATAAAGTAGAACTTTAGGCAAAAGTTTTTTTTTTTTTTTATACCATAGAGTAAGGGAGCGTCATAACCCGTGTCAGTTTTTCTTTTGCCACCTGTGTCCCATTGGGGAGATTTTACTTCACTTCCTGTCCCATAGCCAAACAGAAGGTGAGAGGAAATTTCTGCAAATGAAGGGAATCCATTGGGGACCCCCAGGTCACCAGAACTAGTGTCCCCATTGGAAGATTTCCCCTCTAGTTCTTTTCTAGGAACAACCCAACATTTAGGAATTTCTTTCACGTTCACTTTCAATGATTATGATAATTAGGACAAATAGAAGGGGTGGATCTCCCTCCCAGGAGCACACACAGCAATACAAACTGACAGGTGTTCTAATCCCTCTCCATTATGTCCAACACTAACACCCCTTTCACACCAGGGCGTTTTGCAGGCGCTATAGCGTTAGAAATAGCGCCTGCAATCAGCCCTAAAGAAGCTGCACCATTGTGTGTAGTGTGAAAGCCCCGAGGGCTTTCACACTACAGTGGTGCGCTGGCAGGACGTCAGAAAAAAGTCCTGCCAGCAGCTTCTTTGGAGCGGTGAAGGAGCGGTGTGTTTACCGCTCCTCCACCGCTGCTCCCCATTGAAATCAATGGGGCAGCACTGTAATGCCGCCGGCAAAACGCCGCTATTGCGGCGTATTGCCAGCGGTTTTAACCCTTTCGCGGGCCGCTAGCGGGACGCTTTTACCCCCGCTAGCTGCCCCATTGATTTCATGAGCCGCAGATCTGCAGCAAATCCGGCGGTAAAACGCCGCAAAAAATAGCGGCGTTTTACCGCCGACGCAAAGGGCGGTGTGGTGTGAAAGGGGTCTAAAAAAAAGGTTTTGCCTTTAGTTGTAGTTTACCACTTGCTTGCAGTCATTTTCTGGAACTTTTTGTTTACAAGTTTAAATTAGTAAATATTGTATCCAAGAATAGGAAAAAGGGGGGGGGCAGGGGATTTTTTTACGGTACACTATATAAAGAGACAACGATTTCTTAAAAAAGAATTCATAGCTTTAATGTTGGAAATATGTTAAAATTATTTTGGAAAAACCAAAATAGCAAAAATATAATAGCAAGTACACTTTTTATACAAAAAATTACATGACACAAAGTATAGGGGATCCTGAAAATGTTAGTTGCTGAGAATGATCATGTATCCTCCCGACATGTTTCGCGTTTTTGCTTCTTCAGGGGAGTATGCAACTAACATGAACATAAACACAAAAAAAAAAAAAGCCCTCTATGCAGGCTTGTGTCTTCCCGCCCCTTTAAGGGCGGAGAGCTAGCATAGCCCTATCTCCATCAGCATTTACCCAAATGAACCTCGTGTCAGCACTGAGGCATTATGGGGTTGGTAGTTCAAATGCCGACTCGGAAGGCTTTGCACATGCTCACTGCTTCCACCTATGGCTGTCCGCATCGAGCCGGTGACGTCAGACGCCGGCTCGATGGATGGGGGATACAAATAGGCAGCGCTGTCACTTCATCTGTAGTGCAGGTTCAGCACAGATACTACCGCCACGCTGACTCTTTCTTCTGGTAAATATACTTTTTTAGTTGAACTTCATACTGTTACAACACCGTTTCTCATCTTTCTATACCTATATCTATTCATCCTTCTCTTTATTTGCTTGTAGGTTCAGCAAGCCTGGCAGTGGCAGCATACCGCTGCACTCTGTAATTTATAAAACACTACAATGAATCAATTGATTCTTTCTTTGTAATCTGTTGCATTTGTATTGCACCAATATTATCATATGGAATTAATTCTTTCATCTTTGACTCTAACTGCAGGTAAAAATAATTTTTATTCCTTTTACTCTCTTTAACAGTATATTGGTAGTATACCCCCAGTAGCCACTTCTCACAATCCTTATACTAATTAGGCGTAATTAAAATCAATTGTTTCATTCCTTTGATAATGAGTATCTCATGTTCTACTATGGAGGCATGTTTTTCAGCCCCAATTCCCTCTTATAATTTAGGGATTGATATCATTTACCCTTCCTGTTACAAACTAACATTTTTTAATGCCTGTGCTGGATTTGTAAACTTGGTACTTATCTCTGGATTTTGTTTTTGATCTTTGTAGCGCTTGTCTACCTCCATCTATGCCCTGCATGGGGCTGGGTTGTTTTTAGCATTTGATCCTGTCACCTAATTCTTGCCATCTATTTCACCATCTATTGGCTTGTGGGTTGCGATGCCGGGAATGATTATATCTGGGTAAGCATTGTACCTCCTTGGACTGAGCAAATTGAGACCAATTTCATACTTAATGTTCTGAAATTTATGTGTATCTAACTGTATGGCATAAATGTATTTTCTGTATTCTTAAACCTTTTTTTGTGTTTATGTTCATGTTAGTTGCATACTCCCCTGAAGAAGCAAAAACGCGAAACATGTCGGGAGGATACATGATCATTCTCAGCAACTAACATTTTCAGGATCCCCTATACTTTGTGTCATGTAATTTTTTGTATAAAAAGTGTACTTGCTATTATATTTTTGCTATTTTGGTTTTTCCAAAATAATTTTAACATATTTCCAACATTAAAGCTATGAATTCTTTTTTAAGAAATCTTTGTCTCTTTATATAGTGTACCGTAAAAAAATCCCCTGCCCCCCCCTTTTTCCTATTCTTGGATACAATATTTATAGAATTATTAGGGGATGAGGTACCTTTAACAGTAATGTGTCTCTGGGATAGTGTGGACCAACTTATTTCTATTGTACTCATGCGTTTTAATACGCTTTTTGTCCTTAGGCCCACCTCCCTGTGACACGGCAACTTTCTGTAATGATGATAAAAAAATTTTCTTTGTCCCTTTGTATTTTTTGCATTTATTTTTACTAATCAATAAAAGTGTATTTCCCCTTTCCCCCTTTCCCCCTTTTTCCTCTCAAACTTTCCCTTTTCCCTTTGTTTCCTTCTCTCTCTTTCCCGGGTCCATGGCGGCTTTCAGCGGCGAGGCCTGGGAGGGCTTAATGAACAAAGCTTCTGATCTCCAAAAGAACAGTGAACCATCGGATAAGGATCTTGATCTTGCTCTGCAATATTTGCAACGCCTCTTGGAACGTAAGGTTAGAATTTTTTGGCACAGAAAGTTCTTTCATAAATACATTGATCAACAAATTGTGCCTTTTGGCCTTAGAATACAAATATTCCCCAATCTAAACAAAATTGACAATCTCATCAAGCAAAAATGGGAAGAAAACCTACAAACGTGTTCGATAGCAATGATGACTTTATTAGCCATCCAATACTCGCATGATATTGACCTGATAGATAATTCCATTAAAAAATGGTACGATGAATATGCTAAAATAACCTCCACTCCCAAATTTAAACGCAAGGAATCTGAATTATCCAAACACATTGAGAATTATACCTTAGAGATAATACGCTTAAAACAAAATAAACTCACACGTGATAACAATTCCTACTCGAATGGTTCGGCATACAAATGGCCAACAGATGGTAAAAATAAAAATAAGTTCTTTAGAGCATCACGCCCCTCCAACAGGAGGGATTATAATGATGATGAAACTAGATCGAGTGTTTCATCAACCTCTTTTCCATCCAATCATTCCACAATTTATCGTGATTTATCTGGAGACAGACTCCCAAAGAGGAGAAAAAGCGATTCGGAGGGCGCCGCTATGGCAGCACCCAACCAACACCTCAGCACCCCTTTACCACCTCGAACTCATCCTATTTCCAATCAAGTCCCTGTTCGTCCCCTAATGATGTTCCATCACCCACCACCACCCCCACCTCTCATCACTCCCACCCCCACTAACACATCCTTGTCCATTTCCACCTCCAGTAACACTTCTATGTCTACCACTCTCACGTCTTCCTTCACAAAATCAGCCCCTTTGACATCATCCCTACCCATCACCAACACTAATGACATCATCATTTCACCCAGTGGTGCTCCCCTACCGGCGGACCTCCGAATCGCCCCTATTTTTTTAGGGAAAGAATCCCCTCAACCACCCAATACCTAACCCAATCTCCTTCTATTAACCCAGAATCCAATTCAGGGAATGAATTATCTATAGTCAACTTATCGTCTTTTGTGCTCACGAGTCATGAACTCGATGTTCTGAAACTAGGACTGACCTTCTGCCCTGATTCAAGCTCGGACAAATTCTCTCTGATAAAGGATATACATTTATTTGCACGAAAACTGATATTTAGAACCTTTTTCCATAAGCCCAATCAACCTACTGTACAAATAAATACATCGAAACTTACCAATGAGATAAATAGTGCTGATCAACAAGCCCTCTCCAATCTGATGGATCTATGGGAAGAGGGCCAAATACCCCCTGATGATGAGATGACCATCTCTTCCACTGGTTTATCGGTACAGTCAGTTTCTTTTCCTCCTTTAGAAATGTTCAAACCTAAGTCAACAAATTTTCCACTCCTAAATACAAATCCAAATATTTGGGCTTTTACCCAACAAGTTTGCCA
>NW_027507686.1:191289568-191373432 GCF_037356315.1 Lithobates pipiens | reverse complement strand
TTGCCCCCCCCCCCAAACAATAGAGCACCAGCCGCCACTTCCTATCAGTGTTAGAGGTTTCAGACAAACCATTTAACTGCTTCATCTGCAGAACAGCTTGTTCTGTTGAAAAATGGATGTTCTGGCTGGATCAGCAAGGGAAATAAAGAAAGCCTAATAAGAAAACGAATGCAGCCATCACATCTAAGAATTGGTACGCTGTTATATTTTGGGTTTGATAATGTTTTAAGAACACATACTGGAATATTTTTTTTTTTTTTTTGTCACTTTCACCCCAAAGGTTACCGCTGTGTAAATGTAATTAAACCCAAATGTTACTCGGTGTAGCTTTTTTACATAATGTCCTGAGCCTGAGTAAAGCTTGGGGTTAACACCAAGGAGGCTAGGATCTTCAGGATGGTAACCAGTGGGGGATTTATTCGCTCCCTGATCCTTTCACTATACGTGAACCCAGGAGCACATTGCTTTGTCAGATTTTGGCTAAGGCTGTTCCATACAGGAGACTGGAGGGTCCAATCGGGTCCACTGACATAGAGAAACTGACATATGGACCCGATCGTTCCACTAGTGTGAAAGGGACTTGAATTGTATAGTTCAGGCGGTCATATCACTATGCTTTGGTAAATCCTAAGTTGATTGTATTTCGAATTGCAGTATCTCACAAAAGTCCCCAAATCTCACCAAATTTGGCCCAATCAGCCATTTTCCCTCCCCGGTGTCATGCGACTCATTAGTGTTACAAGGTCTCAGGTGTGAATGGGGAGCAGATATGTTAAATTTGGTGCTATCGCTCTCACTCTCTTACTGGTCACTGGAAATTCAACATGGCACCTCATGACAAAGAACTCAGAGAATCTGAAAAAAAAAAAGAATTGTTCCTCTACATAAAGATGGCCTAGGCTATAAGAAGTTTGCCAAGACCCTGAAACTGAGCTGCAACACGGTGGCCAAAACCATACAGCAGTTTAGCAGGACAGGTTCCACTCAGAACAGGCCTCACCATGGTCCACCAAAGAAGTTGAGTGCACGTGCTCAGCGTCATATCCAGAGGTTGTCTTTGGGAAATAGACGTACAAATACTGCCAGCATTGCTGCAGAGGTTGAAAGGATGGGGGATCAGCCTGTCAGTGCTCAGACCATAAGCCTCTTCTAAAGAAGATGCACAAGAAAGCCCACAAACAGTTTGCTGAAAACAAGCAGTCTAAGGAAATGGCTTATTGGAACCATGTCCTGTGGTCTGATGAGACCAAGATAAACTTATTTGGTTCAGATGGTGTCAAGCATGTTTGGCGGCAACCAGATGAGGAGTACAAAGACAAGTGTGTCTTGCCTACAGTCAAGCATGGTGGTAGGAGTGTCATGGTCTGGGGCTGCATGAGTGCTGCCGGCACTGGGGAGCTACAGTTCATTGAGGGTACCATGAATGCCAACATGTGCTGTGACTGAAGCAGAGCATGATTCCCTCCCTTCGGAGACTGGGCCGCAGGGCAGTATTCCAACCTGTTAATGACCCCAAACACACCTCCAAGACGACCACCTTGCTAAAGAAGCTGAGCTGAGGGTGAAGGTGATGGACCGGCCAAGCATGTCTTCAGACCTAAACCCTATTGAGCATCTGTTGGGCATCCTCAAATGGTGGATGGTGGAGGAGCGCAAGGTCTCTAACATCCACCAGCTCTGTGATGTCGTCACAGAGGAGTGGAAGAGGACTGTAGTAGCAACCTGTGAAGCTCTGGTGAACTCCATGCCCAAGAGGGTTAAGGCAGTGCTGGAAAATGATGGCGGCCACGCAAAATATTTACACTTTGGGCCCAATTTGGACATTTTCACTTAGGGGTGTACTCACTTTTGTTGCCAGCGGTTTAGACATTTAATTTTAATGGCTGTGTGTTGAGTTATTTTGATGGGACAGCAAATTTACACTGTTATACAAGCTGTACACTCTCTACTTTACATTGTAGCAAAGTGTCATTTCTTCAGTGTTGTCACATGAAAAGATATCTTAAAATATCTACAACAATGTGAGGGGTGTACTCACTTTTGTGAGATACTGTGTGTGTATATAGTATGTATTATATGTATGCATGTAGATAGATGGCTAGATAGATATAAAATATTTATATTTACAGGAAATCGTTCTGGTGGTATTTTTTGGTGCAGAATATGTTGTACGATTGTGGTCTGCAGGATGCCGAAGCAAATATGTTGGAGTTTGGGGAAGGTTTCGCTTTGCTAGAAAACCTATTTCTGTTATAGGTAAGTACTACTAGATTGTTTTTAAAATGCATGCTGGAAGTGGCTCTATCACTAATTGGCTTATCAACTATTACAATACTGCCTGCACTTCTATATATACTTAAGAGCAGGTGCGCCTAAAGCCTGGTACACACTGAGATTTTCTTTCGTTCAAACGGGGAAAAAAAAAGTTTACTCTGGTCGAAGACGCTGTACTAACTATCCAAAGTTAGTACAGGGATCTCCCCCTCTGAGCTATCCCCCAACCCCCCCCGCACGCGTGAACACTCAGATCAGCGCCATCCGTAATCAGGGCCGGTGCTACCACTAGGCAAACTAGGCAGCCGCCTAGGGCGCGCTGCTACCTAGGGGCGCCCGGCTGCTGGTTTCCCTCCACGTTTGCATGCTCTGCAGGCTGAAGCATGTAACTAACTCAGTCTGACCGGTAGTGTAATTAGAGGTGCAGCACAGCACTGGAGCCGGCGCTAGAGGAAGCAGAACCAATTCTTCCAGTATAGCGGCCCCTTCTGTCACATGGGCAGGGCAAAGGGGTGGAATCAGGGGTGGAGCCAATGGGGGCGGCAAAATGAGGTTTCGCCTAGGGTGTCAAAAATCCTTGCACCAACCCTGTCCGTAATGTTAATCGGTCGGCTGGTGGCTTTTCCAGCACGCTCGTCTGACAGAAGCCGGCCAACAGACAGCTTCTGTCTTACAGGGTGGCATACATACAAGCCAAATGTTGGACAGGGTGGAATACACACGGGCTGAATGTCGGCTGTGCGTGTTGTTTTTTTTTGTTTTTTTTGTAACTGGCCGATGTCTCCTAACATTTGGCCTGTGTATACAGGGATTAAAGTGGTTGTAAACCCTTACAAACCACTTTGACCTACAGGTAAGCCTAGATTAAGGCTTACCTGTAGGTCCAAGCAATATCTCCTAAACCTATATGGTTTAGGAGATATTTGCCCGAAAACGGGCACCGTAGACAGTGGCGCGCAGGCGCACTGAGCGCGGCAGATCCAAGAATGGAGTGACATCATTGCGGCTTCGCCCGAATGACAGCGGCGGAGCTGCGAGACGCCACCAGCAAGATGGATGCGGCGGACTACAGGGGACAGCGGCGACTTTGCTGGCTCCTGTGTCAGGTAAGTGACACATAATGGGCTACTATGCGATGCATAGTAGTCCATTATGCTTTACCTTTGCAGGGAAAAAAGAGGAAGTAAACTCATCAGGGTTTACTTCCTCTTTAAGTCTTTTTCGGGCATTCACATATTAAGTATGACATCTTTATTTTGTTTGCATTCTTGGTTGGGGGGGAGAGACTGTGGCACAGAAACGTGTAACCAACTTTTACCTGCAGCATTGTTGGGCTCTGTTCCACACATTTTAAGATGCAATTGCAAAGGAAATCCCCATAGAGAAAAAACATTGTTGTGGGGTGTGTTGTTTTTTGTTTTTTTTTGTTTTTTTTTGTATTTTTTTGTTTTTCTTTTGCGTTAAGTTTATGCTATTAGAGCAGTGCACTATAAAGTTGTTCTTTAAGGCCTAACTCCAAACAGATTTAGAAAAACAGCACGCAGACTGGAGGGAGGGTCTGAGCCTTTGGACCTTGTTGCATGCACATATCTTGATTAGGAACATGCGGAGAGAAGGAGAGCTGAACTCCTCATTCTCTTGCTGTGCCTTTACTGTTCAATCCCAGTCTGAGGCAGTGAGTTCACCAAATTGAGAAATGTCATGTCAACCAACCTGGCAGTGCTGTCCTGCAGTGCTAGTCAAAACTGCAAATCATTTAGTAGGTCAAAATCTCTTTCATACGCGTAGTTCCTTTTCGGTTTTAAATACAAGATATAGCTTGTTTTGTTTTTTCTTTTCCTTTAAATCTGTATGGTCTTTTTTTTTTTTATGGAAAAATATTAAATTGAAATAAGTTTAAAAAAAAAAAAAAGAGAGATTGGGAAACGAAAAAGATATCTTGCCACAATGATGTTAAGAATAAAGAAAAAGATTCTGAGAGTCAATCTGAATAGAATCTATTAATACAAAAATCTTACTAAGTGGAAAAAAAAAGATCTTGCTAGAAAGGTAGTGTCCTCAAACCTGAACCTAAACATAAATGTCAACCTACCTTGGAATAATGTTATGTCTATTCCCTAATTGTCCCTATATGTAAATCAAAAAAAAAACCCATACCCACTAGTCCATGCAGTCCAACATTGTCTTCCTCCCAGCCCAAAGTTCTTCTTAATTGCTCTGCTCCTATGCTGCCATCTTAAAGTATTACTGGTAGTAGCTTGCGGTTGTCGGCATCCCATTCTGTTCACTGGTTCAGGAGAGATTCAAGTCAGAATTTTTGCCTGAATTCACACCTGAACCAGATCCAAAAACGCACAGGACCCTTTTGGAAACCTATGCTTGCATGTCGTGCAAAATGGAAGAGGTGAAAACCTCATCCAATTTGCATACATGTGAGCTTGGCCTACCTTACATCCAAGTGAAGAAGAAAACCTATATAAGTGGGACTTTAAACAGCAACAAGAGAGGAAATACCATCTCACTGCTTGTAGCATATGATAAAGCAAATGGTATCTACCATCTTGAGTTTATCTGACCGGTGATTTATGGGAACACTTGAACCTACTATGCTGTATTACATATGTATTGTATGAATAACCATCACAACTTTGTGTACAGTGTTTTCACCCTATACATGTTTTTTACTATAAAGATTTTGTATTTTTTTACTTTATCAAAAAAAAAAAAAAATACAAGATATAGCTTTTTCCTTAATGTTTTGACTTTTACATTGTGTGATTCACTACTATTAATGCAAATTAGTTATTTTTGCAGCCCTTTTTAAAAGCCGCTGACTATAACATTTCTTTTGGGACTCGCACCTCAAAAATGTGACTGTGTAAATCTATTAAAAGTACAGATGCTACTTCCTGAGTTAATTGGTTAAAATTATGTCAGTACGGTGTTAATTGACTGTTATTTTTTTTTTCTTTTTTCAGATTTAATAGTTGTTGTAGCGTCTGTTATAGTCCTTTGTGTGGGGTCAAATGGACAAGTATTTGCAACATCAGCAATTAGGTAAAGATATTTGACATTATAGAATATTGTTTTAATAGCCAATTCATATGAGAATAGTATATTTCTTCTGTTGTAATTAATTTGTAAGTTTTATCAATGTTCATTTTACTCAGGACCAGTATGCCTGGTAAACCTAACCATGACATCTCAACTTTGCCGATCTTCACAGATGAATAGGATTTTGTACGTGCTATAAAATATTTTCTTTAGAGTCCATTGAGGGACAGAGGAAGTCTTATATTGTTGGATTATACTACCACCTACAGGAGGATTGGACAAAATAACGTGGTCCAGCCCAGGATAACCCCTCTTAAACCCAGCATGCCTCGGTTTAGTGGTAAAGCAGTACCAAGCGCATGATCACGGGTGTCTTTCAACTGACTCCAACATAGGAAATTAACGGCGAGTACAAAAATCGTATGCGATTGGACTGACTTGTGTCACAATAACAGAGTGTTGTGCTGTAGGGGTCTGGAGTTGCACTGGGCAAATGGGATTGCCTTAAAGGAGGCTACCATCAACCCCAATACCATCATGCAGAGAGTTGAGCAGCGCCTGGACTGAAGAATCAGAGCCTGGGAGCAGAGAGCTTGCAGTTTCTCCTGGGGAAGAGAAACTTTGGCTTGTGCTGTGTGTAAGATTAAACACAAATATTCCATGTTGGTTTCCATGGCTTTGGATTCTGAGGCTGAAGCCGTGGAGTAGCAGACTCTTCATCAAGGGATTGGTCTTCCCTAACTGAACCCCTAGGAAGAGGGGTACTCTTGCCACCGGTGGCATCCATGTGGATTCCTCAGACACTTTAGCCAAAGGATCCTCATGTTCACTGACTTCTATGGGTGATGAGGTAGAAGACTTCCCAACTGAGGTTGGCAGATCAAAGTCACAGCCCAGACATATTGTAGGGCATGCCAAAAAGAACCGTGATTCAGAAAGGGCCTATAGCTGCTTGCTGGTGAGGTGCTTAAAATTTGGTGCATACTCCACAGGGATGGTAGATACTTTAACATGGTATACTGCCCAATCCACAGAAGGAGCAGCCCACTTTTGACATTCTTAAGGCTTATAGATGCTTTGAAAGCATAAAGAGCTTGTCTAGACTAAAGGAAGACTGCAAATGGAGTGTGCATCAGAAAGGTCTTGGCAGTCTTAGGAGCCCTAAAGGAGCCTAGACTGGGGACAGTACTGGTAGGGACTACAGGCAATTCTTTGCATTTTAGAAGTGCCAAAACTATCTTTTTAGTTTGAGAGTGATGGCAGTACAGTAACTCTTCATGTGAAGGTTCATCTGTCAGGGATTTGAGAGACCATGCATCTGACAGGATCCCGTTCGCTGAAGACTCCTAGGTGGCTAATGCTATGAGCAAATTTAGTAGGTGAAGGTGTGGAAGCATGCTTGTTGTAAATATTAATGAGTAATTAATTTAGCATGCATATTAGTGGTGGTATATAAACATGAGCGCGCTAACAGGTATAGTATGCAAAATATATAATCAAAAGCCTTCAGAGTCCTATTCAGTTGTCCACTTGACCAGTTAAGATTTTTCCTGTTAGGCTAAGTACACACTGCTATTTTTTTTTCCAGTTAACTCAGCGGCCTGAGCGAAAAAAAAAAAAACGCTCTGGTCCGAGCCACTGTTGTAACAATCGACGTTAATGATCTCCCGTGTTGTTCTAATGTGTTCTGACAGGGGTATGGCCCCCCTTCCAGAACACTTTGGTCAGTGCTCCCAACCAATAGCTGAGAGCGATGAACGGGATCCGGTCATGCCCCTTTCACAGGAGCCAGACAAACGGCCAGCTTCTGTGGGACCAGCTGAATTGCACACGAGCCAAATGTTAGGCGGTTTCCATTGAACTGTCTGATACCGCCCAACATTCGGTATGCGTGTACGGGGCTTTACAATTACACAATTAGTTTGCCTTCTGACTGGAATTGGCATATGAAGAGTCTACCAGTTCTATCAGTCTTGATGACTTCCTAATGTGTAAATGGACTTGTCACCTGTCAGTGCATGTACATTCAGGAACATATGTCTAAAACACATTCTACACTTATGGTGTCTGTGGTCAGTCAGCCATAACTAATGCTATTTAGCCTATTCAATCCTGTATGACTGAGTGAAATTCTCCTTGGCTAGAGCAGAGGTGGCAGCCACCCCCGACAAAGCTAAGCTAAACTCTAGCTTACGGTATATACTATAGCGGAGGGTGAAATTCCAGGCCATCGGTCTCGGGCTGCTCAGGGACACTGCAGGCAGCACCAGAACCTTTAGTGCAACCTGAAGACATTAGAACTGTTCCCCATGTGTATAGAAACAGATACATTGCACAGTGAGGCACAAAGCAACATAGTTAAGGGTGCAGTGTTAGGCCTTGTATTCCGGGACACTTGCGAACATACAATGTCTTGAAAAAGTATTCATATCCCTTTCGAATTTTCAACATTTTGTCATATTCCAACCCAAAAATGTAAGTGTATTTTATTGGGATTTTATGTGATGGACCAGCACAAAGTGGCGCATAATTGTGAAGTGGAAGGAAAATGGTAAATGATTTTTAATTTTTTTTTTTTTTTTACAAATATTTGTGTAGCACCAACAGCCGAAGGAGCTGCTGGTTAGATTTTGGGCTTACCGTTACCTTCCGTCTTCCTCGTTGCACGTCTAGGGGTTTCCCCTGGTAATGGCCCAGTAAGTTGAGAGACCGACAACAGATCCACTTGATCGGATTTTATTTGCAAAATGTAGACCATGAACAGTCTCTTAAATTGGGATCAGAGGGTTGAAAAGGAATTCAGGTACTCTTGGTGTCAGTCAAAATGTTGAAGATCTTGCTTACTTTGTATCCAGAGAATAGCCATTCCCAACTGGATGATCACTCAGGTTGGACAGTCCCTCTCTCACAAGGCCTAGCAGTCAACAAGTCTCTGCCACAGACGTTGTTGTAGAACGTACAAGATAATGTCTCTGCAACAGACGTTGTTGTAGAACAGGTATGGAAACTTAAGCTTGAAAACACTTGTAGGATGCCTGGATCTTTCAGCCTGCTTGCCGATATCCATGAGACCGGATTCTCTCGGGTACTTCAGCCCTTCCAGGCTCTTACTAAGAAACCAATCAGTACATGGTCTTCTGAAGAGTCCTCCCCTGCAATGCTTGAAGCCACTGGGTCTCTCCCAAACTGGAGACGGCACCCAACCGTCTCAGAATCCTTCAGTTTCCTTGCCTCGGGCTAGCCAGCCTGAGACATAAAAATCAGGTGGATCCGAACCTCAGGCCATAGCCTTCCTGGGGGCTGGTCAGGAGGACCAGGACTATGAAGTGAGTACATCTTTCTGGACTGGAACCCCAAACCACGTGACGTCCGGATCTTTAATACCATCTCCCAGAAATCACAGTGAGAGTGCCACTTCCACTGTGCGGGCTCTGAGAGAGAGTAACTTCAGCACCTAACCAAACCATAGTTCCATGCCTGCCAGAAGACAGTGCCCCCTGTGGCCAGGCTGAACATTTCACAGTCCAGCCAGACTGATACTGAAGTCTAATTTAGATAATTGTACCCAAACCAAACTGCAGTTTAGGCAATTTTAACTTTGAAAAAAAAACGCATAGCGCGTGCTCTTCAGGAGCCGCCGCTACATTTGAAAAGCGTGGCGTACATTTGTATTCAGCCCCTTTATACTCTGATACCCCTAACTAAAATCTAGTTGAACCAATTGCCTTCAGAAGTTGCCTAAGGGTCCTTTCACACGGGACGGATCCGTGATGATCTGCCCCGTGAACATCCGCTTGCTCAGCAGGGATCGCTCTGTTGATCCCCGCTGAGCTGGGGGATGACAGGATGTTCCCTGCACAGGTGTGCAGGGACTGCCCTGTTAGATCTCCGCTCTCCCCTATGGGGGGATCGGATGAACACGGACAGTCTTTCAATTTTCATCTGATCCGCTCTCTGCAGACGGATAGAAAAATAGGATTTCCCTCCGTCTGCAGAATCGGACCATAGCGGGGACGGATGATATCTGGTATCAGCGGATGTTCATCTGCTGACACCCGCTATCCCATAGGGATGCATGTATGTCCGTATTTCATCTGAAAATGGATGGATGGATGAAATACGGACATACTGTCCGCACGTGTGAAAGGGGCCTTAGTAAATAGTCCACCTGTGTATAATTTATTTTCAGTATAAGCACAGCTGTTCTGTGAAGCCCTCAGATGTTTGTTAGTGAATAAACAGTGTCATGATGGCCAAGGAGCACACCAGACAGGTCAGGCAAAAGGTTTGGAAGAGTTTAAAGCAGGGCTAGGTTATTAAAAATGTATCCCAAGCTTTGAACATCTCACGGAACACTGTTTAATCCCTCGTTCGAAAATAGAAATAGTATGGCACAACTGCAAACCTACCAAGACATGGCCACCCACCTAAACTGACAGGCCGGCGAATGAGAGATTAATTGGACAAGAGGCCCATGGTAACTCTGGAGGAGCTTCAGAGATCCACAGGTCCTGGGAGAATCTGTCCACAAGACAACTATTATGCCCTTTACATACGATCAGACATTCCGACAGCAAAATCGCATGTTTTTTTTTTCCCCGACGGATGTTGGCTCAAACTTGTCTTGCATAGTCACACAAAGTTGGTCGCAAATTCTGAACGTCAAGAACACGGTGACGTACAACACATACGACGAGCCGAGAAAAATTAAGTTCAATAGCCAGTGCTGCTCTTCTGCTTGACTTTGAGCATGCATGGAACTTTGTGCGTCGGAATTGTGTACACACGATCGGAATTTGCGCAAACGGATTTTGTTGTCAGAAAATTTAAGAACCAGATCTCAAATTTTGTGCGACTGAAATTCCTATGGAAACTGTCCGCTGTAGCCTACACATGGGTGGAATTTCTGATGACAAGCTCCGATCACACATTTTCCGTCGGAAAGTCCGACCATGTGTACAGGGCATAAGTCTTAACCCCCATACATGCTATCAGATTTTCTGCTGATTTATTTATTTTTTCCTTCAGATTTACCAACACAATATAATATGAGGTCAAACCTTAGGAGTTTCAATTTGTATGCCATCAGGCAGGCCCTTGCACTACATGGTTTTGGTAAATCTGAAGACAAAAATCAGCAGAAAATCTGATGTGTGTATGGGGCTTTACACTCCACAAATCTGGCCTTTATAGAAGAGTGGCAAGAAGAAAGCCATTGTTGAAAGAAAGCCATAAGAAGTCCAGTTTGTAGTTTGCGAGAAGCCATGTGGGGGAAACTGCAAACGTGGAAGAAGGGACTCTGGTCAGATGAGGCCAAATGTAACTTTCTCTTATGTTCACTGACTGACACAGCTCCTCTCTTAGACCATTGGGTTGTTACGCCACCTTCAGGAGAGGACTAGGCATAACATGTTTACATGTAATAATATAACTAGAACTTTCCAGTTCCGCCCAAGGGACGGTCCCTTGGGTAACAACCATAACAGCCTGCCTTGCAGCTTCAGTTTTTTTTCTGCCTTATGAAGAAGGACCTAGGAACCCTGCGGGCTCATCAGTCCGTGTTTTTTTTTTTTCTGCAGAAGCTTTGCTTTTTGCGCAAGATTAAAGATCCTGTGATCTGCTATCAACAGCCGCTGGTGACAGGCTGGATAATCTTATCCTTGTAGTCTCCCCAGGCTGGCCAGTGAGCGTGTGCAGACCAGAGCTCTGCGCTGGGTCAGCCACAACCTGTCTCGGCACCAAAAGCGGTCCATGAGCGTAATTGCTCCGGGGCACACGTGACCGGGCTATTGATGTCTTATCAGTGTGCCGGGCCAGCAGCCACTCCGTGCTGATTGGAGAGTGGGTCTGTGATGGAATGTCTCCCAGCTCTGCAGGACTGGTAAGTACAGCTCTCCCTACCTCGGTGGGGCTGAGCAGCTGGGCATTCCCTGGGAGGATGATTCGGGGGTCCCTCACCTCCCTCTCTTTACTTGTCCCTATCTTCCATCCCCCCCCTTCCCTGTGAGGGATGCTGCATGGACTGCTGAGCGGTGTGTGTGCCATAGACAGGGTTTTTCCGGGGGGGGGGGGGGGGGGGGTGCGCTGGCTGGCTGTGCCCTGGATGTGTGGAGGTGTCTGGTGTAGGGCTGCAACTAACGATTATTTTCATAATCGATTCGTTGGCCGATTATTGTTTCGATTAATTGGTTAATAACCTTAATAAAAAATGTAAAAAGAAAGCTAATTTGCTGCTATTTGATTCAAAAAACACAAATTGCTGCAAAAACGCATTATTACATTGCTTTTCTGCAGCTTCTCCATTGAAGTATATTGAACCAAAAAAACAAAATAGCACCCTTTTTGTGTTAAAAAGTCCTTGTCTTTTCCAAATACGCAGCAGCTGAAAAAATCATGGATATGAACGTGTCCCATAGGAAACCATGTAAATGAACTGTAGTGTGTTTCTGCAAAAAGCACCAAAAAACACAGAGGTGTGACCCAGGCCTGAGATGTTTAGTAACATAATGGGGTTAAAAAAACTAAAATTAGTACAAAAAGAGCAAATAATCGCTACTGTAAGGGGTCCATTTTTTACTATGGGACAGTGAAAGTAATATTTGAAGTAGCGATTTGCTCTTTTTGTACTATAAAGGGCTAATAAATTTTATTTTTTAACCCCATTATGTTAGTGGATGATTAATCGATTAATTTCATAATCTATTAGTTGTCGATTAATCGATTAGTTGTTTCGGCCCTAGTCTGGAGGCTGCGTCTGTTGATGCGACCCCTGGCGTCTCACTTTCTAGTGAGCACTTTTGTTCAAGGAGTCCGACATGTAGTTCCTCCGGTGCGTCCACAGTTACCCCCGTGGGATATGAACCTGGTGTTATCGGCGCTTCAAAATCATGAAAATATCAGAGAGATCCCTCTGACTCTTTCCGTGAAAGTGGTCTTTTTATTGGCCATTACTTCGGCCAGGAGGGTTTCGGAACTGGTGGTCTTGTCTTGCAAGTCGCCCTATCTGGTTAGCCACAAGGATAAGGTGGTGCGTCCGCAACCACCTTTTCTGCCGAAGGTGGTTTCGGCATTCCACATCAATGAAGACATTGTGTTACCATCTCTGTGTCCTAAGCTGACACATCCTAAGGAGGTGGCCCTTCATGCCCTGGACGCGGTTCGGGCTCTGAGGGTGTATTTGTCTGCTACGGCTCCCTTTCGGAAGTCAGACTCCTTGTTTGTGTCGGTGGTTGGTCCAAAAAAAGGCATGGCGGTCTCGTCGGCCACCATTTCCAGGTGCATCAGACAGATTGTAATACAGGCCTACACCTTGAAAGGGCAGGTGCCCCCTTTCCGGTCACGGCCCACTCCACAAGGGCAATCGGAACATTTTGAGCTTTCTGACATCAAGCGTCTGTCGCTCAAGTGTGTAAAGCGGCGATTTGATAGTCTGTTCACACTTTTACAAAATTAGTAGATGTCAATGCATTGGCTAATGCCTGTGTTGGTCTAAACCCAAAAACAAAAATATGCTATATTGCTCCTGGATGTGTCCTGTCACCTCAATAAATGTTTAGTTCCTATGAGATTTCACTAAATGTTTTGACTTTGGATTTGCATGGTGCCAATTAAGCGAACTTCCATACTGGCTATGGGTGACCATGTGGGACAGACTGATGAATGTGGACTTCAAAACATGTCTTCCATCATTTTAATTACTTAATTAATGGTGGAAGAAAAGATGGTTATGCTCAGACAACTGACAAGGACACTGTGTTTTTAGGTATTTTCTGTGATTGCTGCAATGGTGGAGTTCAACTTTAGCAACAACCTGTTGGCAACAATGTCTAATTTCCATTTGGTATTCTGTGTTTTGATTGCAACATTGGATCTATATGTGATTCTATTGACCTGTCTCATGAATGATATTTTCTAATTTATTTGGCATTGTCTGACAGGGGGATCAGATTTTTGCAGATCCTACGTATGTTACATGTTGATCGGCAAGGCGGTACTTGGAGATTGCTTGGATCTGTTGTCTTTATACATAGACAGGTACGTTTACTATCATTTTAAAGCAGAACTAAACTTGTCTCCTATTTGCTCCCCCACTGGCACCGATATCTTTAGTATTTGATGTTCTGGGTCTGGGATCTTTGGCCATCTCGATTGGCCAGGCCAGAATGACGCGTTCATCCTGAGTGTGCTGAGAATTACAAGAACACGTGCAGCTTGCTGTATATTCTAAAGATTGTGCACAGGCATTTTGTCTGTGTTATTGCAGGAGACCTGCTACGTCTCTTCTGCAATAAAAAGTTTGCCTGCTCTCCTTTTTTATATACTTGAGTTCCGCTTTAAAGGAAACCTGTCAGCACAGGATAACTGAGGTTACCGTAGCTGAAAATGTACGTTTCCTGTCTGTTTTGCTGACTCATTGACTTTGATACTTTGATTCTATGGCCTGGAAAAAGCATTCAGATGCCCACATCCCAGCAGCATCGGCTCCTCTGCTTGCAGTGAGGGGGGGTAACTTTTTGTCTCCAGCCCAGAGTTCAGCTTTAATCTATTCATATATAAAAATTTGTATTTATTATTCCAGTGCCCACCCAGACCTGAAATATTGGCTATGATCAGAGTTGGTCACTAATTTTGTGATTTAAACAGAATATAAAATAATTCTGCACTAGCTGTAAACCTTACACCAAAACAAGTAATATAGTGTAACACTGAAAAAATAAATAAAAATCAAAGTCCCAAATCTAAATGTTAGACCAAATCTTCATGTTTGTCCAACAGGGCCGGACTGGGAATAAAAACCAGCCCTGGAAAAAATTTCATACCAGGCCCATAGCATTATTATACCAGCTCAATGGCATAATGTCATTATCCTGTTCATAAAAGGGAAAACCATGCATTTTAAAGCACATTTGAAGAGTGTATTATATATGGCTAAAACCGATAGGAAAGCACATAGGGAGATATATATATTTATACACTGTGTGTGTGTGTGTGTGTGTGTGTGTGTATATTATACACTGTGTGTGTGTATGTATATATATGTATATATAATATATATATATATACACACACACACACACAAATTACAGTTAAGTGGAGCAATCATCATCAAGGGGGAACTCTGGGAATGTGGGAATACCACCTTGATATAAGGGGCAATTGCAATTTTTTTTTTTTTTTTTTTTTTAGATCAGTGCCCCCTTACATTTATTGTATTTACCTCCCCCCAAGACTGGCCTGGTGGTGCTGTCACTGTCCACCTTTCAGGTGCTCCGTACAGGGCTCAGTCAGTTGGCTCCAGCTTGGTGACTCTGGTTTTATCCTGTAATCTCCTCTCCACATGTCTGGAGAGGAGTAAAGAGTGGGAGTGCCGCCAGGATGGTGGTCATGTGAGAAGTTAGATGTGTGTGTGTGGCCTGTGGAGAGGAGATTACAGGATAAAACCAGAGTCACCAAGCTGGAGCCGACTGATTGAGCCCTGTACGGAGCACCTGAGAGGTGGTCAGTGACAGCACCACCAGGCCAGTCTTGGGGGGAGGTTAATACAATAAATGTAAGGGGGCACTGATCTAAAAAAAAAAAAAAAAAAAAATTGCAATTGCCCCTTATATCAAGGTGGTCTTCCCACATTCCCAGAGTTCCCCCTTGATGATGATTGCTCCACTCAACTGTAATTTGTGTGTATGTGTGTGTGTATATATATATATATATATAATCTCTATCTATAATCTCTATCTATCGGTCAGGAAGTGGTAAAGCATGTTAAACCGGATAGTGCTTGTGCTGTTTGTCCCATTCTATGTTGTAATATACCTGGTTGATCCTGCCTATCCCTGTGGCCCCCTTAGTGTGCTGACCACGGTAATATTGGCTGCTGATCCATGATGCTGTGGTCAGTTTATGTGCCTCCATCATCCCACTGCTCCTCCCTCTCCCCCCCTGTCACTTGTTAGTGTATGATCTCATTAAAAAAAAACACCCCTCCTCTCCCCTCCCACTGGTATTCCGGGTGGCAGTAAAGTTAGTGATCCCAATTATTGCCAGCCCCTCTGTAATAATGAGTAACAATTATAGTAGTAGTAATAAAATTCGGCAGCTAAATACCTTTTTTTCACATCGCCGATGTGCGGTCGTGTGACCGCCCAGCTGACATCGGAGGGAAATCTCAGCCCTTCCCACTGTAGTCCTTAGATCTAGGAAGAAGAGCAACGCGCAGTCATGTGCCCACGCAAGGGTGATATGAAAAAAGTATTTAGCTGCTGAATGTTCAAAAAAAACACACACTGTGTAGTATATCTTAATACAGAGGGGCTGGCAGGAATTGGGATCACTGGCTTTACAACCACTTTAAGTCCTAAAGAATGCAGTGGTATGAAGGGATCGGTCAACACAAGCAAAGACTGCTTCACTAGATCACCAGTCTCCACTCCCAAACCAGATGCCAGTGAGGGGCACATGAGGCACATATATTTATAAACTGGCGGAGACCAGATGCAGAAGTTGCCTGGTACCATCTATTGTCTGTTTCAGGATCACACAAGCGCTTATAACCTCATGATATTAGGCGTTGTATCCATTTGGTAAGAGGCTTTTGAATTATAGTGGTGGATTTTTGCACTATATTAGACATGCATGAAGATTTGGTTCACTATTCAGATTTGGGGCTTCAATGTTTTTGCAATTTCAGTATATTACTTGGTGTAAGGTTTAAAGAGGACAGTGCAGTATTATTTACAGTTTTTCCTTCTGTTGATATCTGGTATTTGGATGTTTTGGAAACCGCAGTCTTTATTTCACAATTTCTATTTTTTTTTTCTTTCACTGACCTCAGCGTTATTACAGTATATAGGAATTATTTGGGATGGATTTATTTATTATTATTATTTTTATTTTTTTAATATAACCATATTCACTTTGCCATACTTTTTTTATTTTTTTTTTTCACATATTGATTTAAACATATTATATAAACATAACCTTTTAGTTTCCTGATTAATTACTGGCATACATTGAGTCATAGAAATCTTGGTGTTAGATTTCCCTGCAGTTTCGCCATCCCTTCTGGAAAGAGTATATCCATAGCGTCGGCCTCTTAAACTTTACCTAGGAAGCATGAAGATGCCAGCTAGTCTTGGTCTGCTTTTAGCCAAGATAATAGATGTGGTCCTAAGATGAGGTTATGTGGCCTCTGACTATGTAATTGTTGTGCAATCACTGCAATAGCGATTTGAAACCAAGTTTGAAGAAAATCTAGCTGTCCAACTGGAAGCCAATATTTTCATACTTTTATTTATATCCTTTTTTTGTCTTCCAGGAACTGATAACCACACTATACATTGGATTCCTTGGCCTAATATTTTCCTCTTATTTTGTATACCTTGCTGAAAAGGATGCTATTGATGGTTCAGGAGAATACCAGTTTGGTAGCTATGCAGACGCCCTGTGGTGGGGAGTAGTAAGTATACTGCATTAAATGAGAAGCTGAGCCTGTGGGTTCACCTTACCTTATAAAGTGGTCTCCGTTTTGTATAGCAGGCTCCTCTATCCTCCAAACTAGCTCTAAAGATTTGGAGGGAGAATAGAGGAGAGGACCATTATATAATGTTATACTGGACTTTTAAATATAAGTTTTTCTTGTAGGATGTAGAATAGCCCCATATTGGGGTGCTTTAAACTTTACTAAGGCTAGTAACCTTTGTTTGTGCATGTGGAAAATGTATTTGTGACTTGGAAAATCTCCCACTACTTTGTTATGCAGGTACTTACCCCAGCCTCTGAGGCTGTTGTCTGGTCCCTCCCTGACGGTTTCTTATTGCTCATTGAGGGTGCCCAGCATATTTAGTGGGTAAGGCAGGTGGTGGAAGGAGAAGGGGCAAAGCTCAACCACAGAAGCTGTAATTGATATTTGCATAGAGTTCACAGGTTATGGTCTCCTTAACCTGGTCTGCAGATTATGGGTTGCTCTGACGATAATCCGAAGATACAAATAGTCAGCTGAGGAGGCGCTTGCTTTATGGATCTTCTACTTTTTACTTTTATCTACTTTTGCTATCAAATTTGAGAAACCCCCAAGTGGTCAGCTTGGCTTGGCGTGGTCAGTTTGCAGGAAGAAAAGAGGGACTGGCAGGATTACCATCTACACTACTGAGCAAGTGAATGGTGTAAGAAGATGCATAATGTACAACATAGTTTAGCACTAAAGGAATTCCTTAAAGTGTTACTAAACCCAGGGCCCTGCATTCACTACGTCTGGTCTCACACAATACAGAGAATATGGAAATGCAATTATGTTAGTAAATATAAAATGCTAAATACCTTTTCTCATCAGCACTATATAGCAGTCCTGGTTAAAGCAGTAGTAAAGTCATTTATTTAACTTTTACCTACTGGTAAACCTATAAGGCTTACCTGTAGGTAAAAAGAATATCTCCTAAAGCTGTACGGTTTAGGAGATATTCCCCTTGCAATGAGCCGCTGGCTTCAGAGGTGCCTGCACTCCAGGGATTCTCGGCTGAAAGTCTGGCAGACGCCGGAACTTGTCGGAAAGAAGTCTCCCGTGAGAATGCGCAGAAGTGACGATGTCGCGGCTCCGGCCACTCAGTCCCGGAGCCGCAATACCTGGAAGACACACCGGGGGAAAATGTCAGCTCCCTTGGCGTGGACACCGGGAGATACCGACATCTCGTTTCAAGGTAAGTATTTCATAATGAGCTAGTATGCAGTGCATACTAGCTCATTATGCCTTTTCCCTTACAGTTGTAGAAAAAAAAAAGTCAGCGGGTTTACTACCGCTTTAAGTTTTGTAGGAGGAGTTTCCATACTGCACTGATCCTATCAGGATCTAGGACCCCCGACCGTCTGTCTGGAGATTGCTGATTGGCCTCGTGCTGATCACATCACAAGAAAAAAAAATGGTAATACACACCAAACTGAGCAGCATGACTCCAACTCTGTTCTATCCTGACCTGTTCTGGAGTCGGTGGAAGAAGGGGAGGGTCTCTGCATACAAGACCAAGCAGCCTTTTTACACAATGTAGAGGAGTAACCCCTTAGGTTCCACAGTGAGTATAACAAGCATGCTTTAGTGCATATACAGACTGATTTTACTGTTGTGGGTTTAGTAACACTTTAACTTAAATCAGTTTAATACATTTACTAATTTAATGTTAATACACTTTAGGTATACATCAGGTTTTGCAAAGTATAGGCAATGCACATGTTTGCTTTAAGGCAGAAACTAGCATCCAGTCAAAGTATCTTTCATTTTCTACATGCGGCAATGGTGCGAATGTGGTGATCTAATGTAAGTCCTTGATTTAGATTTGATAAAAGATCACTTTCTAAAGATCAAATTCTAAACTCTGATCCTGTAATAACGTTGTACATCCCGTTATGGACTACATAAGGGTTAGCCCTGTGTGTCATTTCTGTATGTTGCCTAAATTATTTTTATTTTTTTATTAGGTGACCGTTACAACCATTGGTTATGGAGACAAAGTTCCTCAGACATGGATTGGGAAAACGATAGCCTCTTGTTTTTCAGTCTTTGCAATCTCTTTCTTTGCATTGCCAGCGGTACGTTCTCCAGTTTGCTTGGTGTACTTGTTAAATTGGCTCCCCCTTTACTTATGTATTTGGTTACCTGTGTTCTGTCCTTCTTCTTCAGGGTATCCTTGGTTCTGGTTTTGCCTTAAAAGTACAGCAAAAGCAGCGCCAAAAGCACTTTAACCGCCAGATTCCAGCTGCTGCGTCTCTCATACAGGTACAGTAATGAGCCCTATGTGGTTTTATGTGACGGCAGTCACAGCCTTGACGTACAATATAAAGGCTCATGTTGACAGGCATTCTTTTCAAATTCTGCATTTGCTATTCAAATGCATGTGCTTGAATATCAAATGTAGCGTTTGACAAGAAAAAGGTGTGTTTGGTGATCTGCTTTGCTTTTAGTTCAAACACACCTCAGTATAACTTGCAATGTCCAAAGTTGCCGCAGCACAATGTAAAACAATTCAAACAGCCCCTTTAAATGATGTCTGAACGATTTCAATGAAACGATAATCTCCTGGGCTCCGCAGTTTTGCTAAACGTGGGTGATATGATCCACTCTTGGATTTAAGGCAAAGTCTAGAGTCTTGCAGCCCTCTTCAGAACAATGGGTATTCATACAACTAAAGAGAAAAAAAAAAAAACAGGGCGCACCGACCTAGTGCATTACAGATAAAGTTTTGTTAAAAATATATAAAAGCAATGGTACTACTCACAAACAAGCATGAGTGAAGGTTTTTCGTAACAGTCAAACTTCATCCCTTAGCAACTGCAGACAAGACCTGATGACAGGAGGTATCAGATGGTACCCCAGATGGCTAAACGGTTGATGCGTTTCGGGGGGCATACCCCTTTCCTCAGAGCCTTTACTCATGCTCGTTTGTGAGTAGTACCATTGCTTTTATATATTTTTCACAAACTTTTTTATCGCTAACGCACTAGGACGGTGCGCCCTCCCTTTTTTTTTTTTCTCTTTTAGTTGAACAACTTCAATACCAATCACTTTCACTCCCTTCCTGCCCAGGCCAATTTTCAGCTTTCAGCGCTGTCACACTTCGAATGACAATTGCTCGGTCATGCAATGCTGTACCTAAACAACATTTTTAGAAATTTTGTGAGATAGAGCTTTCTTTTGGTGGCATTTATTTACCACTGAGTTTTAAATTTTTTGCTAAACAAATGAAAAAAAGTTTTTCTTATTTTCTCCTTCCCTGTTGTGCGCTGATGAGGCTGCACTGACGGGCACTGATGAGGCAGCAGTGATAACATGGCACTGATGAGGAGGCACTAATATGCGGCACTGATGGGTGGCACGGGTGAGCATAAAGGGGCATTGCTGATGGGATTGCACTAATAAAAAATGCTCTGATAATTAGTGCAGACCCCCCCCCCCCCCCCCCCGCAATCAGGAGAGCTGCTTATTGGACGTCAAATGGCGTCCAGTCAGGACAAAGGAACCCTGTCCAACCGTCATTTTGCTATAGGCCAGAAGGGAAGGTGTTGGGCTTTAATGAAATACATTATTCATTTTGTACTCCGATATAGAGTTTATAAAATTCATTAGAAATTCTTCTGTTGTGATGAGGTTTTGCTCCTACATCTTGAGGTTTGGATGGGTGGGAGATTTGAACATGCACTATAGGTTTGAAATCAGATTTGTTGATACACTGCTCTGCATCCACATGTTCATCAACCATGTGCTATATGTGAACTTAGCTTTGCATAATAGATTGACGTAATACACTAGTGTCCTTTGTTTTCCAGACAGCGTGGAGGTGTTATGCTGCAGAAAACCCAGACTCTGTAACATGGAAAATGTACATCAGGAAGCCCTCAAGGAGCCAACAAATTATGTCGCCTAGCCCTAAACCCAAGAAAACAGTAATGGTACAGTATAACTCTCTGCATTCTAGTAAGAATTGGGAATGAAGCAAAAAGCTTGTAAAGTGATTTCCAGTTTACACCTAATTAGCCTTAAATTGTCCCCTCCTGCCTCCTAACACATGCTAAATAATCTGTGTAGATAGATGGACTGTATACACTTTCCTATTTTCAGGCCGCTCCAGTTCGATCACGTGATCTGGCTCCCCTGTGTCAGCCAGTGTGGCTGCGGGGGAGAGAAGGGAACAACGACAACAAATGGTCCATATGAGCCTATGGGTGACATCGCTGCTCCAGGCTTTTAGTTGTCGTTGGATCACTCTCTCCCTTTGCCGCAGCTGCTGCTGTCTGGCACAGATGAGATTACATGACGGACCAATCTGGGAATAGGTAAGTATGTACATCTTTTTTTTTTTTTACACAGATTAGTTAGCATAGGTGTTAGGAGGGGGAGGTGGAATTTTGGGCTAATTAGGTGTAAGTTGGAATTCTACTTTTAAGTGAATGCACTGATGAACCTGCTGTATGCATCTTCTACCAGTTTGGTACCAAAAGATGTGTTTTTACTAGAACGTTCATTAAACAGTTCTAGCACTTCATTGAACTCAAGTAAATTTCAATCCTAAAAATATATTTTAATACTGGCAGATCATAGCTATGTATCATTGTCTGGTTGTGGCCTTCCAAGTATGTACCTGGGGCTGGTAAGCATTAAGGTAGGACACATTTGCAATCCTATATTATTGGGCAGGAGCTGAGAGATGATCACAATGACAGAATAGTAAAAATGTGGGGGTGCCATGCAGTTTGTTGTCTGCGTCACAGCAGCCCATTCAAATGAATAAGTAAAAGTGGGGGTGAGGGGGGATGCTGACACCTAAATGTTTTTTTTACCTTAATACAAGAAACACATTAAGGTTAAAAAATATTTAGGCTTTACAACCATTTTAATGCATTCTCTGCTTTGGTAAAAAAAACATCAATACCCCTCGCCCTCCTCCCTAACACTTTCCTGACTCCTCCATTGATCCAGCGCTGTGTCTTCTCTCCCCTCTACCCCCTGGTTCTTTCAGGTTTTGCCGAGAGCAGTGGGGGCCATTAATGGCGAGAACAAACTACATTTTTTTCATTAAAAAAAATAAAATAAAATACCATGCCTTTTTGATGGCCACCAGTATTAGTTTGGTGCTTTTTGGCATAAATCTGCCATGAGCAATATGGGGGACGTGGCTTTTTAAAAAAATTTTATGAATATTTTATTAAAGAAAATTTTGCAGGACATTCTAATTACCTAGCAAAAATCACTGAGCCAAATGACAAGTATGCAGATTGGGATAGAGAAAAGGTCAATGACTCAAATGTAATAAAGCAATGATATTGGCATTACAGCCAAGTAACTAGCATTGTTAGGAGGGGTTACCAATGGCGAGCTCCATGCTTCTCTTTTGACAGGTTTCTGATGATTATTAGTTATTTTTTGTTTCTAGAATAATGGATGAGCCTATAAAACTGTTTGCATGTGTAATGTAAGAACGTATCATATTATAACCTTGGCAATGTTTATAGATTAAAAGAAAGAAAATGCGTACAGAAAAAGAAGAGGGCTCCACTGAGAAAATGTTAAACATTCCTCATATTACCTACAATTCTGCACCAGATGATCGAAGAAATGACTACTCAATGGAAGCCTATGAAAACACAGGTGATAAGAAAATTACAATAGCCAACCAGTTTTTTTTTTCTCCTTATTTCATACATACATAAATAAAACTGCTGTTTAAAGTGGTGTTTCCAGCCAAATGGTTTAGCACACAGATGAAACATGTATGTAGAAAGGGTTTTACCAACCTATAAAAATGTAAACACTCTTGTGATCCTCCCATCTTGGTGTGCTTCATGGTTGTTTGGCATATAAAAAGGGAGAACACTTCCCAGAGCCTGTAATTCTGCTGATGTCTCACCCCTTTCCCACCTTCGATCTGCTTATGCCTATCAGTAAGAGTCCTAACCTGTGAAGTTTACTGTGGACCCTCCACTTATTTTAGGCTCACTAAAAGGATAACCATGGATGTCAAACAAATACAAGAACTAAAGTGAAATACAGTCTCAAAAGAATGCATTAGCCTTATACTGTTTGATTGCCATAGTAATTATTTTGTTGTGTATGGAACAACTGTGTTACTTGTGCACTGAAAACACGCCAGATTTTTATCTACCAGAAAAAAAAAATACAAAAATGTATTTTTGGTCCACTGAGGAACACAAAGTGTTTACTGTCAGATTATTCTATCTAAAGGAGGGTTGGACACTGGAAGAAAACAAAATATTTTTGCCGGTGATCTAGGTGGATGGACTTCTTTTCTTCAGCTCTGCTGGGAAGTCTCCCTTTTTTTCTTTATTTTTTTTATTTTTTTTATTTTTCATTTATTTTTTTTCCTCTTCAGTCAAGATTCTGCTTTACAATACTGCTAGAGCTGGTCTCGACATTTGCAGCTATCTGGCCCTGCCTCATCTCAGCCTGGCTTTTGGATTGCTGAAATCGAGCACTGCTGGAGTGGACATTGCTGTACTAGCCTGAAAGTGACCTTCAGGCACTGGGCTCTACATAAGGCACTTACCAGACCTCTTTCAGGTAACAACTTTAACCACTAACAAGTAACCACTGCGGCAATGGATCCTTGCCTGATTGAGCTTGTGTAGCAGATGTGTGCACCATTACAATTCAACTATGATGGCTTTCTGGAAGCATCTTGACTTGATAGACCTTTGGAAATCATGCTTGTTACAGTTCAAAAATGCAGATAGTGCAACCAAGCAGTGCCAGGCCGATTTGATCTTTGAGGGACCATGTTTTTTCCAACCACCCCTTGATATGATTATCAAAGATATTACTAGACTAGAGAAAGATTGGCCAAGTCTCCTTACTCTACTGTCTAGGTAAGAAGTCCACTAAACCCTCAGAAAAGCCATCCTTTAACCTTCCTTTGCCTCATCGCGGATTAGCAGACCTACAGTACCTCTGCCCTTTTTTGGTCTCCTGGATTAAGGGGCATTGCCCCAGCTCATGTGCCTTTCAATGACCAACTTTGTCATTGCTGTCTCTCTACTTCTTTTGGGACCTTTAAGTCCAAAAGTTTTACATATATTGCCATCATTCCAGGGCTCTGACTCTTATGCCTTCCTCTGCACCCCAAGTTTTTATTTGCCAGGGTACTCTCCCAGTGTTTACTTTAGTGTTTTCTCTTGGAATCTAAATTGTGGGATACATAAACATTATCTTGTGGATAATATAGTTGGCGTGGGCCTTATTGAAAAATGTCTACCTGTTCTACCTGTTCTCTGATAGCTCTACCATTTAGCTAGATTCTGTATCGTCCCAAATCAGTGCTGGACGTTTCATCACCTAGAGGCAGCCTAAATCAGACTGTTTCTTCAGCAGAATGATCTACGGGGCATCTCTGAACTGTTGCAGGCATTTTTCGTTCACTCTTTTCTTGGCACTCCCTTTCTCTAGCCTCTTACCATGAAATCTCAGCTGTCCTAGAACCAGTTGACAGAGTTTTTGAAAAGGCTGAATTGCCTGTCCCTGGGGATCCAGTAGTTCTTGACACCTGTGAATCAGTCTCTCAGTTCTGGGTTTGGGGAAAATTTCTCTCCCCACCTTATGAAAAATCCTATCATTGAAGTGGTCTTATCTCCCAGTGATTTTAGAAGATGTGGTTCATGCTGTATCCTGATCATCCCCCTTGGTTGTTCATGTGATCTAGATCCAGATGGACAGTGTCACAGTCGTGGCATTCATTGCCATTAAGGAGTAACAGGAGGTCTTACCGTGTCAAGAGGTCCTGACATGTACAGAAAAAAAAAATGATGTTGCTTTACTTGGTATGCGATCATATATTCCAAAATTGCATAGATCTCACAGAGATTATTATACAGGTTTTATATAGCGCTAACAGTTTGCTCAGCGCTTTATAACATGAGGGCAGACATTACAGTTACATTACAATTTGGTACAAGAGGAATCAGAGGGCCCTGCTCATTAGAGCTTACAATCTAAAAGCAATCGGATAAATTGTGTGTCAGCCAACAAACCATGCTCATTGCAGTCTTTCAAGTAAAAAGTGATTATATACTGCTGCTGTTAGCCAATCAACGTTACTGTATATATGTAATAAAGATTACTCCTGTCTGTAATTGGAGACAATCCTATAATGACAAATATTTATGCTTTACTTGGTGTGTTTTCATGAGTCACACCGTTTTATATCCATAGACAGAGCAATCAAATAATTGTGTCCCATATCAAACAAACTATCTCTGCAATCATCCAAGTAGACTTTTTATTAATTGTAATTGGACTAAATACAAAGCTGAATAGTATACTTAGCTGGGGCAGCTTTTACGGAGGGTTAAAGTATCGGTACAAACTGGCAAAACTGTCCAAATGGCACATGGCCTACTGGGGTGGCCATGCTGAAAGGACCCTGTGTGTCTCTAACGTGTTTTCCTGGAAAAGCGTCATCAGAGGGCATGTGCTGATTAAGACCAAGACTTCTTTAAAAAGCCCATGAGGAAGCAGGAGGCTATGTGGCCTACTTCTAATTCCCATAGTGCCCTCCATGTGGATAAAAGAGCCATACTCCTAAATAAGACAAAAACAGACTCGCAAAAGGCATTGTGGAACACACTAAAGGAGAACGGCACACTCTAAAATATATGTATTAAAAACACGAAATCTTGTAATAATTGAATTATCGCTCATATTATAGTGACAATAACGCCAGCAAAAATTCTAATATTGATAAATAATATCAAACAGTAGACATGTATGTAAAGCTAAACCAAATATTACAACACATATCTATATATTCTAGCCAAAAATATCAGAAAATATTCAGAAATGAATGATGCCATTTAAAGTGGGGTACCCCCTAAAAAAAAAAAATTTAAAGTCAGCAGCTACAAATACTGCAGCTGCTGACTTTTAATAATCGGACACTTACCTGTCCCAGGGTCCAGCGATGCGGGGGGAACGAAGCCCCCCTCGTTCCCCGCTCCACTCACGGCACCGTCATGCGTACTGTGGGCACCCAGCTGTGGCTTCACAGCCGGGCACCCACTTCGCATGAGCGAGCGGCACAGGGCGCCGTGATACGCTGTACAGTCACCTGGGACACGTGACAGGTCCCAGGTGACTGTGCGGCATGAGGGGAAGTGATGTCACCAGCCCGGGCAAGGAAGAAGGCAGACTACGAGGGACCCCCTAGCAACAGGTATTTAGAGGTGAGTAAAAAAATTTTTTTTTTGCCAATTATTTATTTCTTTTTAAAGAATTTTGAACAACTTTTCATTTTTTGGTGGCAACACCACTTTAATTTGCATATGGCCAAAAATAATGGGGGGAAAAAACCTTAACAAAAACATGCAAAATAATTGAGTCCTTTAGGCCTGGAGTTTTAGTAGATTTCATTTATAGATCCATCTGCTTTTACAGTATCTCACAAAATGAGTATACTCCTCACATTTTTGTAAATATTTTATTATATTTTTTCATGCGACAACACTAAAGAAATTACACTTTGCTACAATGTAAAGTAGTGAGTGTTGAGCTTGTATAACCGTTTAAATTTGCTTTTCCCTCAAAATAACTCCGCACGCAGCCATTAATGTCTAAACCGCTGTCAAGAAAAGTGAGTACACCCCTAAGTGAAAATGTTCAAATTGGTCCCAAACTGTTAATATTTTGTGTGGCCACCATTATTTTCCAGCACTGCCTTAACTCTCTTGGGCATGGAGATCACCAGAGCTTCACAGGTTGCCACTGGAGTCCTCTTCCACATCATGGATGTTGGAGACCTTGTGCTGCTCCACCTTCCATTTGAGAATGTCCCACAGATACTCAATAGGGTTTAGGTCTAGAGACCTGCTTGGCCAATCCATCCCCTTTACCCTCAGCTTCTTTAGCAAGGCAGAGGTCGTCTCGTAGGTGTCTTTGGGGTTATGTTGGAATATTACTCTACAGCCCAGTCTCCAAAGAGAGGGGATCATGCTCTGCTTCATTATGTCATAGTACATGTTGGCATTTATGGTTCCTGCAATGAACTGTAGCTCCCCAGTGCCTGCAGCACCAGACCAGGACACTCCCACCACCATGCTGACTGTAAGCAAGACGCACTTGTCTTTGTCTCCTCATCTGGTTGCTGCCACACACGCTTGACACCATCTGATCCAAATAAGTTTGTCTTCATCAAACCACAGGACATGGTTCCAGTAATCCATGTACTTAGTCTGCTTGTCTTCAGTAAACTGTTTGCGGCTTTCTTGTGTAAAATCTTTAGAAGAGGCTTCCTTCTGGGACAACAGCCATGCAGACCAATTTGATGCAGTGTGCGGCGTATGGTCTGGGCACTGATGGGCTGACCCCCCCACCCCTTCAACCTCTGCAGCAATGCTGGCAGCACTCATACGTCTATTTCCCAAAGACAACCTCTGGATATGACGCTGAGCACGTGCACTCAACTTTTGGTCAACCATGGCAAGGCCTGTTCTGAGTGGAACCTGTCCTGTTAAACCACTATATGGTCTTGGCCGATGTGCAGCAGCTCAGTTTCAGGGTCTTGGCAATCTTCTTACAGTATAGGCCATCTTTATTTAGAACAACAATTCTTTTTTTCAGATTCTCAGAGTTTTTCACTATGAGGTACCATGTTGAACTTCCAGTGGCCAGTATGAGAGTGAGAGTGTGATAACATCAAATTTAACACACCTGCTCACCATTCACACCTGAGACCTTGTAACACTAAAGAGTCACATGACACCGGGGAGGGAAAATGGCTAATTGGGCCCAATTTGGACATTTTCGCTTGGGGTGTGCTCACTTTTGTTGCCAGCGGTTTAGACATTAATGGCTGTGTGAGTTATTTTGAAGGGACAGCAAATTTACACTGATACAAGCTATACACTCACTATTTTACATTTTAGCAAAGTAATTTCTTCAGTGTTTTCACATGAAAAGATAGAATAAAATATTTACAAAAATGTGAAGGGTATACTCGCTTTTGTGAGATACTGTATGTTATTGGAGGATCTTGTCCAATCAGCCCAGTTACCATTGCCCTGCCAAGTCCATTGCTTGATGATTGTCAGTTTGATCTTAATTACTGATATTTAAAGCCGAGTTCCACCCAAAAGTTTAACTTCTGCTTTAAGGCCTCCTGCCCGGTTCCTGTTTGGGAAACTGGGCTTTTGGGGGGAGGTGGGGAGCAGGTACCTGACATATGACAGGTCCTAGAAGACTTTGGAACTAGTACTAAAGCGCAGCTCCGCTCACGCATGCACCTGGCTGTGAAGCCGCAAGCTGTCACAGCCAGGTGCCTATAGTAGAGATGCCGGTGCGGCCGAGGGGAGGACACAGCATGAGTGAGTACACCACTGGATCGTGGGACAGGTGGGTGGCTGTTTATTAAAAGTCAGCACCTACTTTTTGTACCTGCTGACTTTTAAGAAAAAATATGACTGGAACTCAATTTTAATGTACGCAATTGCATTATTTTTCCTCTCTTCCCCTTTGGTTATCCTCTCTATTACCTCCCTACTGCCCCCACCTCCTCTCTGATCCTCCTGATTTTCCTGTTCTCCTTTTTGGAATGTTTTTCCCATCTACAACCCCAGTTCGAAAACAGTTAGGACGCTGTGTGAAATCTAAATAAAAACAGAATGTGATGATTTGCACGTCTTGTAAACTTAGGTTTTATCAAATGTTTATGTTGTGCTTCGTCTACTTCCTTTTCCCCTTTGGAAAGGAAACAATTGATATTTTTTATTTGTTGCATTCCTATTAGTGGTAGAGTGCAATTTATTCTGCTCTACACAGATTTACTCTACCCCCTCTTAAACATCTTAATTCAGTAGTTAAATTTAATTTCCCACATTCCCCATACATCTAGATTCCGGAGAGCATTTTGTTGCTTGATGGATGCCTTGGAACACTCCATTAAGTAACTTTCTCAGGTGGGCACTACGTCGGTCCACTTGAGAAGGATCCTATATGTATCCTATCCTATGTAAGTGTTGGTTGGCAGAACTTCTCTGTAAGACACAGGTCTAGTGGCTGCCCTTTGATGGCGAGTGCTTGTTTGGACCATCCGGTGAATATGACAGGTTAGAAACAAGGGATGCTTTAAAATAGAAGTAAGGGCCCCCCCCCCTTTAATATTTGGGTGGATGCAGCATGGGACTGATGCTACATCTATCCCCCGGCATCTCTACATTGAGAACCGAGCGATCAAATATCGCCAATGGCTCACAGATCCCTGAGAGGAGAGCTGCTGACTGTCAATCAGCAGCTCTCCTCTCTGCTCCTCCATACTCACTGGAGAGCTGAGCTGGGAAGGGGCCTGGAGCGGCCGTCTCTAGTCTCTTAGCGACTCGCTTAGAGGCTGATACGGCCATCAGTCCAGGCACCTGCCGATGTGTCAGCCGTAATGTCGCAGTCCCGATAAAAAATCTCAGATCGCTGAAATCACTAATATTAAAAAAATAAAATAAAAAAAAAGTAATAATAAAAATGCCATAAAACTATCCCCTATTTTGTAGACACTATAACTTTTGTGAAAATCAGTATACACTTATTGTGATATTAACAAAAATATGTAGAAGAATACATATTGGCCTAAACTGAGGAAAACTTCTTTTTTTTTTTTTTTTTTATATATATATATATATATATTCTTAGAGGATATTTATTATAGCAAAAAGTAAAAAATATTGCTTTTTTTTCCCAAAATGGTCGCTCTTTTTTTGTTTATAGCGCAAAAAATAAAACCCGCAGGCAGAGGTGATAAAATGCCAAAAGAAAGCTCTATTTGTGGGAAAAAAAGACGTTGAATTTGTTTGGGCGCAACATCACATGACCGCACAATTGTCAGTTAAAGCGACGCAGTGCTGTATCGCAAAAAGTGCTCCAATCAGGAAGGGGGTAAAATGTTCCGGGGCTGAAGCGGTTGATAAGAATTTAGTGCTTACACTTGCTGCCTTTATTAATGCATTGTGTGTGCCTACATAGGTCTTGTTCTCTTATTTCCCAACACCTCGGACACTCCTGGAAAGGATCTGTCAGCCTGAAAACCCCCCTTGCTCATGATGTAAATACTGTTTCCAGGCAGCGGGGGATATCCCATGCCATCTTTAATAATGGTGTAGACCCAGTTGTCAGGAGTGTACCTAACTTGGAGCAGAAGAATGTAAGGCTGGGTTCACATATATGCAAATTGGATGCGTTTTTAACCACATCAAATTCGCATAACATGTGAATGTCACCAGCTTTTAATGGAGCTGGTTCACACATAATTTTAAGGACTGTGAACATGCAATAAAATCATTTTAAACAAGCTACCCATTCACTAAAATGGCTATAGGCAGACAAATTCAACTTCAAAGTTCACAACAGAAGCTCTGAAATAAATCTTTGCTCTTTTGTATCAGAATATTGTCCGTCTGCCAGCGCTCTAAGAAACACACAGCAGATGTTTCTAAGGGTGCGTTCACATATGTGAATGCACACAACGCCGATTACAGGCGAGAACCCCAACGGGGGGTTCTCAGCGATTAACTGTGAGAGACAGCCGGCTCCCACAGTTATTGTGGTCACTGGCATGTAATCACTCATGAGGCGATCACATGCAAATGATAGGCCCAGGATGCAAATGCATATATTTTTAACATATGACTGTAGACATTTATGTTGCAGAGGGGTTGGAAACTATGCATTAAGGTGAAAAAAACGGTTCCCCAGCCCCCCGTTTTACTTGCCTGAGCCTCTTCATCTCTTCGGGGACGCGCTGTCCCCCTCTCCATGGGCTCTTTATTGGATAGATTGATAGCAGTGCAGCCATTGGCTCCCCCTGCTGTCAATCAAATCCAATGACGCAAGGGTGGGGAGGGGCCAAGTCCGTCATTCGTGTAGTAGGATGCAGATGTTTGACTCGGGAGCGTGCCCGCAAGGTAACGCGAGAGCGCTTCTCCTAGGGCGTTATCTAATGCGGGGAGGACCCACAACAGCCGCCGGGGGACCCCAGAAGAGGATGTTCGGGGGCCAGTCTGTGTGAAACGAGCTGCACAGTGGAGGCAAGTATGACATTTGTTATTTAAAAAAAAAAAAAACGATCCTTTACAATCATTTGAACTACACAATATAAGTAGCTAGAGAGGTCTGGGATGGCTTATTTTAAAGCTTGTTTATTTTTTGTTAAAAACTTGACCTCTAGTCGGAACTGGTCTTGTTTTGTAACTGTACTCTTTTAGCTCTCCTCTCTGTTCTCCCTCAGGTCTTTTAAGCAAAGTAACTTTCTGGGGAGTTTATTCATCTTGTAATAAACCTATTCCTATCTCTTCTCCCTGCAGTAACAAAAAAGAGCTTTGGGCTGCTGGATGTCGGCACTGGACCTTTCATCAGAACAAGCAGTTTCACAGATGATCTAGATGTGGAAGCAGACACGTTACTAACCCCGATAACTCATATCTCTGAGTAAGCCTGCTTACTGTAGCACTCTGGGTGAATTTGTATTTCTTGTATAGAAAAAGGAAAAACGTCCCATAGCAAGCAATTCAATATCTGTTTTTATTTCTAGACTACAAAAAAAAAAACTGCTGGAATCTGAGGGCTGTAGACTACACCTCCATTTTTAATATATGAAATGCTGTAGATTACAGTATGATGGGCATAGCAACTATAAACAGATAATTTAATATTTTTGTAATCATGTCAGGCTACGGGAACACCATCGAGCAGCAGTAAAAGTCATCCGTAGAATGCAGTACTTCGTGGCCAAGAAAAAATTTCAGGTAAGTTCTTTCATATTGCAGGTTTTGGGTAAAAGCCAAAACAAAACTCTTCATAAAAATGTTTGATGTAGGAGCTTTAAATACCAAAAAGCCCTTATAAGTAAGAAGTAACCTAAACTGTGTAAGCTGTGCCCAAAATAGGCATACGACGGGGAAGGGATTAGTCCTCCGTATGGAGCTGAGCTTTTTCCTATTAGACATGCCGTGTTCCACACCAGCGTTTTTTCAACCACGGTGCTGCACTGCATCTGGTATTTTTGCATGGTGTTGGACATTCTATAGTGTAGCTTGGCCAGGCGTCGGCAATATCTAAAACGCATTGCGTTATTCCAGGGCAGCCTCCACATTCAGAAGAGGTTAAGGCCTGATTCACACCTATGCATTTTTGGTGCTTTTTGCATTTTGATTTCTACAGCCCATTTAACATGGTTTCATATGGAACACGTGCAAATCTGAAAAATACAAAAAGCACTAAAAATGCATAGGTGTGAATCCAGCCTAAGTCTGCCTCCATTTATCCTGTGCTTTCTTGTGGCATTCTGTAAATCAACAATATACAGATCACCATCTAATCATTTTATTGCAGGAAAGTAACATTTACATTTTTGACCGTTTTTAGTAAATGACAGCAGATCCAGACTGAAACAGGTCATTTTTAAATAACATAAAAATTATAGAGGGTGTAGCAAATGCATATGTTTTTCTTTTTTAGGGAAAGATTTTTTTTTATTTTTTTTAAAGAGGAACTTCAGTCTGCCCCTTCTGTATAAAAGTCGTGCTTTAAGCAGCTTTGTTGAAGACTTCAAAACACCATTCAGCTCCAGTTTGGAGAAGTTGAACACGGATCTTAAGGAGAGTGCTGACTTTCAGTTACAAACAAGCTGCTGGAAGGCAGTAGACTTCAATACTGCTTGAAGCTTGTTAAAGCCTGTTGAAGCCTGCTTGTATAAAGTAACAGTCAGCATTTCTATTAAATTCTGCCTTTAAAATCTCCATACTGAAACTAAAGGGTTCAACAAAGCTACTTAAAGCTTGCTGTACACACTGCTCTTACAAGCTGAAGACCATATGAACAAGACCTAAGTGTCATTAAAAGCTGATGAACTATAGCAATGAATAAATGTAAACAGGGCCTTAAACCTTTCCCTCTTGTAACCCATTTTAACTTCTTTCGTTTTACAGTAGTCTTAACTTTAAATTCCTGCTTTAAGATGATTTTACAACTTCCACTTATAGCCCGGAAACCATTTGTCACACATTCTTATTGTTTTCATGCTTATATTTGCAGCAAGCCAGGAAACCCTATGATGTACGGGACGTCATTGAACAGTACTCACAAGGTCATCTTAATCTGATGGTCAGGATCAAGGAGCTGCAGAGAAGGTGCTGTGCTAGTTTCCTATTGTTCAGTAGAAATGGTTTCCATTCTTGCGCGGCTCTGCCTGATAAAGAAGAAAAAGTCACCTTTACCCCAGGCTCTGACAAACACATATTTAAGATTAATGCTTTTCAAAGTGTAATGCAACTCCAGTAACTTTAACACTTATATCAAGGACCATTTATTACATTTCTTAGTCTTACAGGAAGGGCCCAGGATCTTTAGTCATTACCATGGATTTTATGCAACTGCCTTCATGTGTTTGGGCATGTGTTGCTGAGGCACTGGATCTGGTTTGGCTGCCCCCCTTGACATGTAGTGCAATGTGATGAGTGAGCTTCAGGGTGCTTTACAAGTTCAGGACTGTGGTCTGCCAGTGACAGAGCCCTGTCCCTTTTTAAAGTGGTACTAAAGCTTTGTTTTGCTTTTTTGTTTTAAAATATCAAGCCTGCTCTGTGTAGTGTTTTTTCAGAGTAGCCCCAATCCTTTTCTTTTCGTGTCCCCTGCCAGCTCTTCTGGCTCCTCCCCCTCGAGCAGTGCCCCCAGAGAAAGCTTCTTGGGGTCACCACTGCGTGCTCACTCCAGACCTGCTGCTCTGTGTCCATAAGACTAGAATGCATAAAGGTAAAAAAAAACCTTCAGCCTTTAGAACCATTTTAAGGCCCTTGTGGGGGTATGCCCATTGTGGTGGGCAAAGCCCTTCCATTTTTCTTGCATGAAGACTTCAGTATTTGCAGGACAAAAGTTCTTTAAATATTCCTGCCCAGGGTGCCTGGGTACCCCATCTCTTCCTTCTTTCTGGACCCACCTTCCAACTTGGCAACAGCTCTCAGTCCACAATCCTTGTCACAGCACAACAGTCTCATGTCCTTATGTCCTTAGCAGCATACAGTGCCTGGCACAGAAAACCTTTGCTTCACTTTCCGCAGCAGTAGAGGTCTGCACATGGCAGATCACAAGCACTTGGAAAAAAAAGGGTCAGGTGTCCTCGTTGGCTCTGGCCCAGCACACAGGATCCTAGCACCCTTAGTTCAGATGGTTCTCTTAGTCTGACTGCCTCTCTTTCTCTTACCATTCTGCTGGCTGTCAGAATACAGTTATGAGCACTGCCGGCTATAGCTGATGGCACGGATTGAGCAAATATTTTTCAACAGGCTGGCTGTACAGAAGTCAACTCCTGTACAACCAACCTGCCCAGAAATGGGTTGTAATTTGTGTGGTCCCCGCTGAACTGGCTGAATTTCGAGCCATCTGTGGGCCGGCTTTAAGAATGTTGCCTCCCCATCTCACTGCTTATCCTGCAAAGCCTATGAAAAATAAATAAATATTTACAAACAATTATTAATTGTAAATACAATCTTTTATCTAGTCTCTTCTGGTTACATAATCCAGCAGCTGTGTCAGGGAGAGGATATTGCAGGGGTGAGGAGGGCGTGCTGAAAATGTATGGGTGATGGGAGCCGGTGAGTGACGTCATGATTCTGGAAATTTAAAGCCATTGTAGAGCACTCCCTTCCACGGAGGGAGCCAGTGCTGCTGGATCACATAACTGGACCAGATTAAAAAAAAGTTATTTTACACTGCTTTTTTTTATATACAAGTTATGCAGGATAGGTAGGCGGAGGGGGCAGGTAAGGCAACATTTTTCTGAATAATTAATAGCCTTTACTTCCACTTTAAGAATACCATAGCTACGCTTATTTACTACTTGGCGTAGAAGAAGCCTGAGTCTGCTCACCCCAATGTCTCCAGCATGGGGTTTCTTAAATTGCCTAAACCAGCTATGACTTTCTATATTCACTCATTGGTGGGACCTATCCTATACAGGGAATGGCCACTTCCACAGAAGATTTTTACTCCAAAATGTTTGGCTGAACAATATCCTATGAAGGAAAATTTTCTATGAAAATGGGAAAATCCTGTGGTAGACACTCAAGACCCCGTGGGCCGAAGGGCTAGTTCATTGTCATTTAACATTAGACCCTTCATTTGTGAGGACACCTGGCAAGGTTTCAGTCTGCACTGCCACAGCTTTGATCTACATGAACTATTAAGGACGAACCGGAAGTCGGATCCCTCAAACTGAAGTAGACTTGATCCTCTCTTGGGCAGAACTGCATGCTCTGGAATGGTCTGCCACCCACATTCCAAATGCGGAAAATTGTGCAGGCAGATTTTCTCAGTAGTTTGCATCTGGATCTGGGGACACTGTATGTGGTTTTTCTGGCATCCAGGTTCAATAAATTGGACAGTTGTCACCAGGTCCAGAGGCCCTTGGGCTTTCACATTGAACACTGAGTTGACACTTTGGGACCACCCCTCCATGTTTGTTCTAGTCTGTTCTACAGGATCAAGATGATCCTCATTCTACCATTGGCGCAGGAGGAGGCAGCACTCGGACATATTCAAACGCTTCTTCTGTCCTAAGGGCCAGTGCACCGCCTTGCTTCTCAGTCGCTGGCTTTTTACTACATGATTGTTGAAGTCATGGTCAGGAGGGACAGGGCCTTTTAAATTCATAACTACCCTCCCAAAAGCTAGCAAATTGACTTATTGTAAAGTCCATCGTTGCACCTGGAAGACATATTTTGCTTTGTGCAAGTCAAGGAAATTTAGCCCTAGAAAATACTCCATGGGACAGATTCATTCCTTCCACCAGTCTGATCTGGATCATCTGCCAAATAATAAAATCTTGGCTCTCGCTTACTAGTTAAGGCCTTGTACAGGAAGTTGCACACCTCTCTCCCTCTGTACGTTCACCTGTGTCCCCATGGGACCTTAATCCGGTTTTCCCGCCCAGCAGAGGGTGTCATTAAAACCTTTTAGGGTTATTTTTGTCTTGCCTCACTCAGAAGGTAGCCTTTCTCATTGCTATCACCTGTGTGGAGGGGCTCTGAGTTAGTGTCATTATCCTGTAAGGAGCCCTTTCTAGTGTTGCACAAGGACAAGGTTGTCTTGAGGTCTAATTCCTCTTTCCTCCCTATGGTGGTATCTTCCCTCCTAATGTCCTGCTGTGAAACATCCCAAGGAAACCTCTCTCCCATTCCCTTGATATAGTACACACTGTGAGGGTCTACCTATGGGCTGCTTATCATTAAACCATTGCTAGGTGAGTTAATTTATCATTTGAGCCTCTGGTTTAAAGCAGTGTTTCCCAACTTTTGCCCTTAAATACCCGTCAGCAGGACATGTATTTAAGATTTCTTTCACCTGGCACAATTGCTTTAACCCTTTTGCTACCAAAGAAATCGTTTTAGTGTGTGTTTTTTTTATTTTTTTGCATGTTTCACATGTTTAAGAAATCATTCTATGCATGAAGATTAGTTAAAACTCCAAAACATCTCTTTTCTGAAAGCAGAGACCCAAAAACAAAATTGTGGCAGATTAAAATGTTTGTCATGTGATATCAGAGCAACAGTTTTCAGTGAATAATACACAAGTTAATTTTAGGGTACACAAATGCAATGTATAATCAAATTTTTGGTAAAATGTAAAAGTTAAGGTTGCACCTAATTTTACACATACAAAACGGGTGCGCTTATGAAGACCAATTCATGAAAAAGATCTAAATTGTTTGCACACAAAACAAAATATATAATTATTTTTTCATCAAATCCATAATTCCTTCAATTCTTCCACCATAAGAATATTAAAATAATCTTAGGTGCACCACTGCAAACTTCAACTTGTGCGATAGTGCACAACCTCTGTGCTCTACTGCCTCATACCGGAATCGAAGGTCTCAATTTTATGTGAGTTTTAAGCCTGGTCTGACGTTATTCAAAGGGGTGCATGTTGGTTCTGGCATATCAAATGAACCAGAGTCTGTAACGCACAAAGGGGTATGAAACTCCTACTACCAAAGGGTTAACTCAGCAAGACAAAGGGAAAAACATGGTGACCAAGTACTAGCTCAAGACACAAAGCAACCAGTCATTGGGCATAGTACCTGGTAAAGGTGACAGGTCCTTGGGTAGCGAGGGGATCAATATCTGGCTCGTTTTCCAGTAACAACCGGAACCAAACACACATTAGAGATCCATGGCCTGGTCACAAGATATGGGAGAGAAGGAATGAGGTCTGCACTAGGTGCAGGGCACGTCCCCATCCTGTTACTGAGAGTGAGGTAACGGAGGTACTCCGGACCCATGGAGTGGGCGCAGGCTCAGCATGTCCCTCCTAATGCAACGTGCAACTAATTACAGTGTGTGGTCCCATCCTCTGGAACTCACTACCCCAATCTGTCTGGCTATCTCCTACTCTATCCATTTTTAAGCGCTCCCTATAAACGAATTTCTTCAGGGTGGCCTATCCTGCCTCCAGATAACAACCGAATCTTCTACTCCCCTCATTTGTTCATCCCTCACAGTCCCTACCTGTTTGTTTTACCAGCCCCTCCCTCTTAAATTGTAAGCTCACAGCAGCAGGGATCCTCTAACCCTCTTGTTTTGAATTGTACCGTTGGTGTAGTGTCTCCCTACATTGTAAAGCACAAACTGTTGGCGCGATATAAATCCTGTATAATAATACTTGGTGACAAAGAGCAGCGCTTAAGAGGAGCTCTTATGTTTTACTACTGCACACTGTAAAGGCTTATCTCTTAGGGAACTGCGTTAATGTTAGATTTTTCCACTTGACCACAGTCTCTGTCTGGTCCCAAGCACCCTCCGTGTGAATGTTGCCCCCAAGTGCAGGACAAAGTAAGCCCTGCCCACGTACTACCTCGTACAAACCTGCCTTTCTGGTAAGAGGCAGTGGAGCACAGGGGTTGTGCACTATCGCAGTGGTGCACCCAAGATGATTTTTATATTCTCATGGTGGAAGAACTGAAGGAGTTATGGATTTGATGAAAAAATAATTATTTATTTTTGTGTGTACTAAGTTTATATCTTTTTGCAATGGCGGCCCATCCACATGGGGTGCAGGGGCGCTGCCCTCCTAATCCATGCACCCGGCTCCTAAACTACATGCAGACCGCCAGATGCATGGATTTCAAAAGGTTTTTTTGTTTTTGTTTTTTGAAGCACATGATTAGAGCCTGAGGCTCCAATTGGCTTCAAAAAATGTTGGTTATTCTCCTTCTGGCCAATCAGGAAGCGGGTCCTGAGACCAAAGGAAGGAGGAGGGAAGCTGATGCGAAGCCAGAGACACAGGTTCAAGCCGCTGAGGAGGAAGCCGCCGCGGAGCAGGAGGAGGCACAGGAAGGAGCAGAAGCTGCCAGTGACCTAGATAAGGTAAGTGGGGAGGACGTGCGAGTGAGAGGGGGGTGTTTGACTAAGCGACCAACGGGGGGATGTTTTGTTTGCCGAACCCCCCCTCCCCAAATATACAGCACCAGCCGCCACTGTCTTTTTGACTTTATATACATTGGTCTTCATAAACGCACCTATTTTGTATGTGTTGCATGTATTTCCATCTAAGTATTTAGACATTGTAGTATGCTGCTACTTGTTTTTGCACAGTGTTTTTTCTTTCATTTTTTGCAAATTAGTGAATACCAAGCATGGCAAGCTTTAAAGTTGCACATGCCCATAAAATGACAACTAACTTCAGTATCCATTTGCATAGGTGACGCTTTAAAAGCATTTCCACGTCATCAGTTTAGCGTTAAAGTAGAACTATAGGCAAAACTTTATTTTGAATAGAGTAAAGGAGGGTCATAACTGCTGTTTTTGTTTTGCCTTTTGTGTCCCATTAGGGAGATTTCTCCTTGCTTCCTATCCCATAAAAACTGAAGCATGCATGGGCAGATAAAGACCGAGAACTGAGTGTTCACTTCACTGCTGATCGCTCAGTTCTCAGTTCGCTCTGGTGGACGTCCATTGGCCAGCACCCACTGTTCTGCTTGTGCTGTGCCTAATCACAGCACAGCCGTGGCGCACCCCCTACCCGGAAGTACTGGATCGTGTACTGGGTATTCGATCCAGCACAGGAGAGCCTCCTTGCCACCATACATCTAAGTGAAGCGGTCAGCGAACAGATATTTAATTTTTGTTCTCCAAAATGAATACTGACCACCTTCACCTTGCTTGTTTATTTGTAAGATACTGTTTTATTGTAACAGTTAATATCCTTAGAAACTCGTAATCAAGTAACCATGTGTCCCAAGTTATATTATGTTTTTTTTTTTTTTTTTTTTATAGGCTTGACCAGTCCTTGGGGAAACCATCACTCTTTCTCTCTGGGTCAGGTAAGCTTTTCCTATTGAAATACTTAAAAACAGCTAGATCAGCGATATGCAATTAGCGGACCTCCAGCTGTTGCAGAACTACAAATCCCATGAGGCATAGCAAGACTCTGACAGCCACAAGCATGACACCCAGAGGCAGAGGCATGATGGGACTTGTAGTTTTGCAACAGCTGGAGGTCCGCTAATTGCAGATCCCTGAGCTAGATTATTCGATCACCCAACCTTGGAATGTGGCACATTCATTGTGAAACTTTTGTTTTTCTATTTTAAGAAAGGAATCACCACATGTATATGCAAAATAGAAAATCTTTATTGTGCAGTAACAAGCGCCTCTTTTAATCTTGCGCCCCCATATGACCTCATTATGGTAGGCAAGTTCATGCCTGTTATGCCCCATCTAGAATTGGAGGGAGAACAGGGGTGTATTGGAGGTTGTTGGAATAATTACTTTTTTTTTATATATATATTTTGCTTCACTTTGTCATGTTCTGCTGCTATGTTTTTCCAGTGTATAGTAGTGTGAAATGGAAAGTTGCAGTGTTGACAAAGTTGTGAAAAGTAGACAGACTGTTAAGAAAATGTTAAAGGGGAACTACGATCATTTAAAAAAAAATCTATTAAAAGTCAGCAACTACAAATACTGAACCTCCTATTAAGACTTGAACACACTCCAGTCCAGGAGTCCAATGTCGTCTTCACCCAGGCCGGTTCTTTGCTGGTCTTCGCATCCCCGGTGCCCCCATCATGACTGTGGGAGCCGACTGTGATGTCCTGCTTTTTCACAGCCTGCTCCCCACTGCGCATGTGCAAGATTGTGCTGCATTTTAAGACTGGTCCCGCAGCCTCCTTGGACATGACGTATCCCAGGAGGTTGCAGGCAGAGAGGAGTGCTGGCAGAACATTGTAATCCTCGCTTAGCTGAGAAATGCAGAAGTGGGAGAGGGTGCCTGTCAGAGAAAGGGTACCCACTGCACTGCCATAAAAAATACTTCAAACGGGGGAAGGGAGGAGGTATTAACAAAACTTTCACTTTTAAGTTCTGCTTTAAAGTGGAACTTTACCTATAACAACTTGATAAAAAATGTTCTATAGAGAGGAACATACATTTTACATTCATATTTATGCTACCAAAATTAAATGTAAAGTGCCTCCAGCATTATTGCTGTTCCTTCTTGCTGGAGGCTGCCATTTTGTTGAAGCTCAGAACCCCGGAAAAGCAGTAAATTCTAAAGTGAAACTAAATGCAGCGATTTAATAATTTCAGAAAACAGTTACATTCCTGGAATGTCATGATTGCTAAATGTCACGTTCTCTTGTGTCCTCAACCAAACTGTCACACCATCAAATGGCTGGTGTCATAACTGATCAGATGTGCAGCACCATGGAAATGGCTAATCAAACAGAAGTGGCTTCCTTGGCTGTAATGGAAAGGGAGGTTTTATTCCGCTTTAAGACCCCTTTCACACCACACCGCCCATAGCGTCATCGTTAAAACGCCGGGCTTTCACACTACACACAATGGTGCAGCTTCTTTAGGGCGGATTGCAGGCGCTATTTCTAACGCTATAGCGCCTGCAAAATGCCCTGGTGTGAAAGGGGTCTAAGGCTGTCAGCAGACTGGTCTCTACCAGCTCGGCAGTGCCTAACAATGGAGAGCAACTGAGCATGTGCAGAGCAGGGGGAGACTGTGAGAGTGTATTACTGGATTTTAAGCAGTATAGGCACTTATTTTTAATGTTTTATATAGCAATACCTGCAAAAGGGGCCAGCATGAAGCGATTTAAAGTTCCACTTTAAGAACAAATGTCCTTTCTCCTACTAAAAACCGCAAGGTATGTTCGGATACGGGAGAGGCAAATGGTGAACAAATTAATTATTTATCCGCATTGCTTTGCTGGGTTATTTTTATCTTTTTCAAAACACGTTAAATGAAGGTGAATTTGGTCAGAACAACTTTATAAATGGATAAATCTGTTGGAAACATTTATTATTAAAAAAAAATAGTTTGTGTTTGCATGTAGATGGGTTTGCTCTTAGCTGCAGTTTTAAGTAGTTGAATACTTGGGGCATACAGCTTGTAAAAACTTGAATTACACGTGGCATAAGCTGTATACCATGTTCCTCTTGCCCTGCTACCGCTCCCCCATCACTATTACTAGGTCTGTAGTACAGCCATTGCTGTGTAGCTTCTGAACACAGCTTGGATGCTTAAAGTAGAACTATAGGCAAAACTTTTTTCATTTTGCATTGAGTAAGGGAAGGTTATAACCCCTGTCAGATTTGTTTTTTTCCACCATCTGTGTCCCATTGCGGAGATTTCCCTTCACTTCCTGTCCTATAGCCAAACAGGAAGAAAGAAATCCCTCCAAATTATGGAAATTCCTTGGGGGGCCCCCAGCTCACTAGAACTAGTGTTCCCATTGGAAGATTTTCCCTCAAAATTTGGGATTTTCTTTTACTTTCACATTCAATGATGATGGTAAACAGGACAAATAGAAGGTGTGAATCTCTCTAATGAGGGGCACAGGTGGCAATAAAAACTGATAGGTATTCTAATTCCTCTCCACTCTATATACAACCCCAAAAAAGGTTTGCCTTTAGTTATACTAAAGAACAAGTGCACTTTTTTCAGAACATTTTATCCTTTTTGTCCTGAATCAGACCCTCCATACCAAGATTTGATGCCTGCTGCCCCCATTGTTTGCATGCAGTGGTGACAGGTTCCCCATCTTGACTGTGTCTACGTATTACAGCCCAGGATCTTGGCAAGTATCCATCTGTGAAAAAGGAGGGTGGGATCATTTAGGTCAGGACAAAAGGGCAAAAAAGAATCATGACCGGTACACGCGATCTGAAAAGCGGACAACAGATTTTGCATGCTAGTCGCATATCAAAAATGGAGAGGTTACTAAAGTTAAGAAAATTCTCGTACAACGGAATAAAAAATCATAAGTGATGTCATGCATTGTAGTGTATTTCTATTGTATTGTAGTGTATTTTCGGTGGACAACTGTACTGATTAACTGCTTGCCGTCCGCCCATAGTCAAATGATGGTGGGGAGGTGCAGCTCTCGTTCTGGGATGTCGTCATATGACGGCATCCCAGAATGGCCGCTCTTGCAGCGATCATGGCCGCGCCATGTTGCTAGGATGCGGCGTGACCCCGATCTCTGGAAAGAGTAGCGTCCACGGCTCTTTAACCATGTGATCGGCTGTGTCCAATCACAGCCGGTCACATGTAAACAAGGAAGTGCCGGTAATCGGCGTTCCTCGCCTCACACTGACAGAATGTGTGGCAAGGAGTGCCGGTCATCAGCATCTCCACGCAGGGGGACATCTAGGAATGTTATTGGGGCACTGATCATCAGTGCCCTGATTACAATATTGAAAATTGTGTCACAAACCCATGCCCACAAGTGCCACCAATCAGTGCCCATTAACGATGTCAGTCAGTGCCGTCTATTCGTGCTGCCCATCACTGCTGTCAGTGCCCACCGGTGCCGCCTATCAGTTCCCATAAGTGCAAAATATTAGTGCCTCCTCATCAGTGTCCATAAGTGCCACCTCATCAATGCCCACCAGTTTAGCCTATCAGTGGCGCCTCATCAGCGCACATCAGTGAAGCCGAAAAATTACTTGGTTACAAAATTTACTGACGGAAAAAAAGTAAACTTAAATACCACCAAAATCTCTATTTGTGTTAAAATTATAAAAAAAAAATGTGTTTGGGTACAGTGTATCGTCACCACACAATTGTCATTCAAAGTGTCATTCAATTTTTTTTTGTGTTTTGGATAAGATCACATGAATTGTCGTGATCGGCTCTCAAAAGCTGTGCACAAATGATCAGATTATCATACGATCGCTTCGAAAGCGGTATTTTTCATCCGATTTTCAGCTCGTGTGTACGGGCCATTAGTGTGCTTTGGCTAAAAGGATGCTTTAAAAAATACAATGCAGCAACATTTTTATTATAATATTGTTACATTCTGTTTACTCAGGGTACACTCGTAAGCAAAGGAATTACTTTTTACCTGTATAGTATTTCAGATAAAGCATCCTTTACAAGTAAATAGAATTTTTATTTATTTTTATCTATTTAACCCCCTATTTTTCTGCTATTTTTGTACCAATTCATATTCAAACTTATTTTTCCTTTTTATAACTTAGTGGTTTTTAAGCCACTATAATCTCTTCATCGCATCGCCTCTGTTATATAACAATATGTGTCCCAGTGTCTGATTGATATGAAAGATGCCGATTTCTACCTTCTACCAGAGCGTCCCTCCGGCGCTCACATGACTCCTGACTAAAAAAAAGTTGTAGAACAAGAGTTATCTCCAATGGGACTTTAATACAGCAACACAGTTTTTATCATAAAATCTCCTATTAATTGCACAAATTGTAAGAAGCTTCATAAGGGCCCATCCTCACCTTTCCTTAGGTTATCACAGAAATATTACATTTGCTCTGGTCCATAACTGGGTATACAGGTATAAGAGCTGAGGTAGTCAAATTATTATACCCTTCCTTGGACAATGTCATGTGACATCCTCGTTACAGTTTGTACCTTTTTAAGTAAATTCCAGAATGTAATCTGAGGTGAACTACAAATTGGTTTTATATACATTTAATGTACCGTAATAGATTTTCACAGTTTAATATGAAAGTGGATCTTTTAAAATCAATTTTTGGAAAACACTTGTAATTAAAGCTGTTCTTTTACTTAAATATGTTTATCTGTTTTCTTTCCAGATAAAGTGAAAGATCGTGGTAATAATACTATTGGATCAAGATTAAACCGTGTAGAAGATAAGGTAAAAAAAAAATTTCAAGGCTGTATGGCAGTGTAATTTGTATTACTATAATAATTCTTGCTCTTTAGTAATAGGCCATTGTTGCTGTTATTGTCTCGGTCCTTAAAGTGATTGTAAAGCTAACCTTTTATTTTTTTATTAAAATGGTATACTTACCTGCTCCCTTGATGTCCCTCGCTGGTGCGCCTGCCTCCTCTTCTCTGAGTGGCACCATAGCAAGCTGCTCGCTATGGAAGCACTCGTGAGGGTGCGCTCCTGAGCTGTGTGTGTCCATCTACACACACTGTGTGGTCTGGTCCCGCCCCATAATCTCTCCTCACTGGATTTTACTGACAAATCCAGTAAAGTCTGTGAATGCAGGAAGAGAACAGGGCAGGGCTGCCGGCAGGGACAGTGCTGGATCGAGAGTGGTGCCAGGTAAGTGTTTGGGTGTTTAAAAACACTGGGGGTTATTTACAAAAACTGGAGCATGCAAAATCGGGTGCAGCTCTGCAAAGAAACCAATCGGCTTCCAGATTTTATTACTAAAGCTTATTTAAACAAGCTGAACTTAGAAGCTGATTGGCTACCATGCACAGCTGCACCTGATATTGCACTCTGCAGTTTTAGTAAATCAACCCCCACTGCTTTTAGGGGTATCTGGTGTGGTTTTTTTTTTCCTTCCTCTAAATTCTCCTCTCTGCACACGCACAGTTATATCTGGAAAGTATTCACAGCACTTCACTTTTTCCACATTTTGTTCCATCATTATTCCAAAATGGATTCTATTCATTATTAATTTTCTCAAAATATTACAACCAATACTCCATATAGACAACGTGAAAGAGGTTTGTTTAAAATCCTTGCAAATTTATTAAAAAATGAAAAAAAATCAATGTACATAAGTATTTACAGCCTTTGCCATGACACCTAAAATTTATCTCAGGTTTATCCTGTTTTCACTGATCATCCTTGAGATGTTTCTACAACTTGATTGGAGTCCATCTGTGGTAAATTCAGTTGATTGGACATGATTTGGAAAAACACACACCTGTCTGTATAAGGTCCCACATTTAACAGTGCATGTCAGAGCAAAAACCAAGCCATCAAGTCCAAGGAATTGTCTGTAGACCTCCGAGACAGGATGGTATCGAGGTACAGATCTGGGGAAGGGTACCAAAAAATTTCTGTAGTATTGCAAGTCCCAATGAGCACAGTGGTCTCTGTCATCTGTAAACGGGGGGGAAGTTTTGGAACCAATAGGACTCTTCCTAGAGTGGGCTGCCTGGCCAAACTGAGCAATCGGGGGAGAAGGGTCTTAATCAGAGGGAGGTGACCAAGAACCCAATGGTCACTGACAGAGCTCCACCGTTTCTCTGTGGAGAGAGGAGAACCTTCCACAAGAACCATCTCTGCAGCAATCCACCAATCAGGCTTGTATGGTAGAGTGGCCAGATGGCAGCCACTCCTCAGTAAAAAGCACATGACAGCACCTCTGGAGTTTGCCAAAAGGCCACCTGAAAGACTCTCAGACCATGAAACAAAATTCTCTGCTCTGATGAAACTCCTTGGCCTGAATTGCAAGCATCATGTCTGGAGGAAACCAGGCACCGCTCATCACATGGCCAATACCATCCTTACAGTGAAGCATGGTGATGGCAGCATCATACTGTGGGGATGTTTTTCAGTGGTAGGATCTGAGAGACTAGTCTGGATCGAGGTAAAGATGAATGCCGTAATGTATAGAGACATCCTTGATAAAAACCTGCTCCAGAGCGCTCTGGACCTCAGATTGGGGTGAAGGTTCATTTTCCAACAGGACAAAGACCCTAAGCACACAGCCAAGATAACAAAGGAGTGGCTTTGGGACAACTGTTGAGTGGCCCTGCCAGAGCCCAGACTTAAACCCGATTGAACATTTCTAGAGAGAGCTGAAAATGGCTGTGCATCAATCCCCCCAATTTACCTGATGGAGCTTGAGGGGAGCTGCAAAGAAGAATGGAAAAAATTGCTTGAAAATAAGTGTGCCAAGCTTGTAGCATCCTACTAAAAAAGACTTGAGGCTGTAATTGGTGCCAAAGGTGCTTCAACAAAGTATTGAGTAAAGGCTGTGAATACTTTTTCATTTTTTTTTTTTTTAATAAAACAAACATCTTTCACATTGTCATTATGGGGTATTGTTTGTAGAATTTTGAGGAAAATAATGAATCCATTTTGGAATAAGGTTGTAACATAACAAAATGTGGAAAAAATGAAGTGCTGTGAATACTTTCCGGATGCACTGTAAGCGTTTAGAAGCAGAAAAAACACTGCCAGCGCATCCAGGAGCAGCAGCATTTGGGCAGAAAAAAATGCTCGACACGCAATAACTCCTTTACTATTAATGATAATAAATTCTTATTCTAGCCAATGAAATTAACGCCCAAACTCTTGATGTGCCTAAACGCATTTAGATGTGTTCACGCGTATCGAGCATTTTCCCACGCGTATCGAGGAAAGGCGTTAGAAAGCTGGGTAAACGCCCTTTGTGCATGAGGCAATATTGATCAGCGTAAATGGTGTGTTATATTCAGCAATGACTGATGCAACTTAACAATTTTACAGCATAAGTGAAAATTTTTGCTATATATTAAGCTGCCACAGAATTTTTTTCTTCTCCAACTGTATATTTATTGGTTTGCGCAAAAGTTGTCACATCTACAAACTAAGGTACATTTTCTGGAATTTCTCATTTCTTGAGGTGCTAAAATGGCAGGGCAGTACAAAACCCCCCCCCAAATGACCCCATTTTGGAAAGTAGACACCCTAAGGAAATTGATAAGAGGCATGTTGAGCCCATTGAATATTTCATTTTTTTGCCTCAAGCGATTGAATAATGACAAAAAATTTTTTTTTATTTTTTTACACAAAGTTGTCACTAAATGATATATTGCTCACACATGCCATGGTTATATGTGGAATTGTACCCCAAAATACATTCTGCTGCTTCTCCTGAGTACAGGGATACCACATGTGGTCGACTTTTTGGGAGTCTAGCCGCGTACGGTGCCCCCCGAAAACCAAGCACTGCCTTCAGGATTTCTAAAGGCGTACATTTGTAATTTCACTCCTTACTACCTATCACAGTTTTGAAGGCCATAAAATGCCAAGATGGCACAAAACACCCACAAATGACCCCATTTTAGAAAGTAGACACCCCAAGCTATTTGCTGAGAGGCATGTGGAGTCCATGGAATATTTTATATTTTGCCACAAGTTGCGGGAAAATTACAAACTTTATTTATTTTTCACAAAGTTGTCACTAAATGATATATTGCTCACACATGCTATGGGCATATGTGAAATTACACCCCAAAATAAATTCTGCTGCTTCTCCTGAGTACGGGGATACCACATGTGTGGGACTTTTTGGGAGCCTAGCCGCGTACGGGGCCCCGAAAACCAAGCACCGCCTTCAGGATTTCTAAGGGTATAAGTTTTTGATTTCACTCCTCACTACCTATCGCAGTTTTGAAGGCCATAAAATGCCAAACTGGCACAAACCCCCCCCCCCCCCCAAATGACCCCTTTTTGGAACGTAGACACCCCTAAATTTAGGGGTACACTAGTGAGACTCACAGGTAAAAAAGCACCTAGGCTGTCAGCGACTGTATCAAAACGCTATAAAAAAAACTGTTAGCGATCGCAGGGATCAGGCCTGACTCTGCGAACGCTGCAGTTATGTGTGTTGTGTTTTGTAAGTGACAGTGATCGATCGATACTGCACTTGGGTGGGCTGGGCTTGGCGGAGGGGCTAAACGCAGGTTCTAGCAGGTATCTGGGCTAATCCCGCTAACAATGCGTTTTGGGAAACCTAAACTGCTGGCGACGCTAATATAGATCTGATCAGATACTATATTACTAAGGGAGGTGTATGCTTTGTGCGTGGGTGTTAGCGGTACTGGCACTAACCTGACGCTGCCTGGGGCGACGCAGACCTTATCTGACCCTCAAACTTCTATCACCCACCGGGTGATCAGGGGGTTAAACCTTTATTAGGTAATAAATAGCGGGTGCCCTGAAACTATAAAAAAATAACTAACCAACGTCACCTGTAACAGTTATATGGTGATCACTTGTGAAAGGGTTAACTAGGGGGCAATCAGGGGGCTTTATGCGGTAGTATATGGGGGTCCCTGGCGCTATAAAAAGCTGTGGCGAACCTAAATACCTACCTGCCTAACTAGCGTCACCTGTGACACTAATACAGCGATCAGAAAAACGATTGCTTATTAGGCTGGGTTCACACTGGAGCGATGCGGGAACGCCGCGAATCCGCGGCGGGTTCCCGCATCGCATGCCTCCCGGCGGCAGTTCACACTGCCCTGTGCGAACTGCTGGGAGTGTCAGTGAAATGTTAATGACACCCCCAGATCAGTTCGCATATCGCAGTGCGATCTGCAAACTCGGACAGGAATCGGATCGCATGGTGTGAACACCCATGCAATCCGATTCTGCTGCGGACCAAAAAAAGGGTCCCGTGCGAGTTTGCGGCGGGTGCGATGCGAATTCAGCCATTCTATCTGTATGGCTGAACTCGCATCGCACAGAGATCGGATGTGATTTGCACTGCAGTGCGGTGCGAATCACATCCGTTCTCATAAACTGCAGCGATGTGAACCCAGCCTTAGTGACACTGGTGACGGGGGGTGATCACGGGGTTAAACCTTTATTGGGGGGGTTAGGGGGGTACCCTAGAGCTAAAGGGGGCTAACCCTAACTGCCCTAACCGTTATTGCAGTCACAAATGACACCAATGCAATAATAAAAAAATAAAAAAAATGCAATTGGTGTCACTGTGACTGGGGGTGCAGGGGTGATTGGGGGGTGATCGGGGGGTGAAGGGGGGGTGAAAGTGTGCCTGGCATGTTCTACTGTGTAGTGTAGTGTTGGTGCAACTCACCGATCCTCTCTCCTCGGTGCCGGAACGAAAAAGACCAACACGGAGGAGAGATTACATCACTTCCTCTGCCTGTGTTTACATTACAGGAGAGGAAGTGATGCAATGCTGCAATTCCATTCGTCAGGAGCGATCGCGAGGGGGTGGCCATGAATGAATGGCCGCCCCCTCATCCCGGATCGCTCCTGCACGGAATCCGACCACCGCTGGCCCTGGGGGGGGGTCGATCGGGCCCCTCACCCGCGGGAAGGCAGGGACGTACATGTACGCCCATATGCCTGCCCGTGCCATTCTGTCGACGTACATCGTCGTGCGGCGGTCGGCAAGTGGTTAACTTCTAGAATTTTTTTAATGGCCTTTACTAACGCTTTGCCTGCCTTAGCTTTTATTATTTTTTTTCAGTTTGAAATATATTTTGTAGCTTAAATTTGGGGGGGGGGTCTCACTTTTCCCATACTTTGTACCAAAAACACAACTTAATGTGGTATTGAACCCTCAGCATTTCTAATCCTAATAGAGAAGTGTGAGAACTGAAAAAATTAAACATACATACTCTCCATACATGGATCGAAATTTGCTGTTTCAGCAGGGACAGACTGAATTTCGATCTGTTTAGGCTGTTTACATTCATGAGAAGTCGATCTATCGATCAACCGCTCATAAACTGGCTTGAAAACTGTAGTTTGATCAGTGCTCCAGCCTTTTGCTGACTCCTCAGCTGTCAGAATACAATGACCAACCGAGGAGGATTCCCTTGTCTACTTTGAATGTGTGTATGTGGGAATCTGTTTTTCAAAACTGAACCATGCATGGCCAGCTTAAGACCGAGAACTGAACAATCACATGACTGCTGATCCCACAGTTCTTACTCAGCTCTGAGCATCGCTCTCTGCTCTGCCCCTCCAGCACTCACTGGAGCACCAGGCTGGCGAGGGGGTGGGGGCAGCTGGAGTGAACCGAAAGGTTGAGCCAGCTGCCAATCAGGCATCGGGGTGGATCCCAACAATTCTGATTGAGATACTTTGAGTCTTGAGTGGCTATGTGACTTTGGTTGATTCTGGGTCACAGAATAACACAAGCAAAAAAGCATTGTCCATCCTTCTTCTCTTTTAAAAGTAGAACTATAGGCAAAACAAGTTTTTATATAATTTGAGTAAAGCAATATCAGGTTATAACCCCGTCAGATTTTTTTTTTTCTTGCCATCTGTGTCCCATTTTGGAGATTTCTCTTAATTTCCTGTCCCATAGCCAAACAGGAAGTAAGAGGAAATCTCTGCAAGCTAAGGGAATACCTTAGGGACCAGCAGGTCTATTATTTTGGGGACAACCCAAAATTTGGGTCTTTTCACTTTTAATGATGATAGTAAACAGGACACATAGAGAGGGTGAGTCTCCTTAACGGGGGCACAGACGGCAAAAATCTGACGGGTTGTAATCCATCTCCACTCTGTCCAAAACAACAACAAAAAGTTTGCCTTTTAGTTATACTTTTTAACACATTGAGCACCACAAAACAAATACTTTCCCGCTTAATGATTTGTTAAAATTCTCTTTCATCCATCCTGAAAATTGAAACCTGGTGAGGTGGACATGGCACCAACTTAAACTAGAACATGCAGTATCACACAAGTGAGTACATCCTCACATTTTTGTAAATATTTTATTATATCTTTTCATATTACAATACTGAAGAAATTACACTTTGCTACAATGTAAAGTAGTGAGGGTACAGCTTTCTTTAACAGTGTAAATTTTCTGTGCCTTCAAAATAACTCAACACACAACCATTAATGTCTAAACTGCTGGCAACAAAAGTGAGTACACTCCTAAGTGAAAATTTCCAAATTGGGCCCAATTGGCTATTTTCCCTCCCCGGTGTCATGTGACTAGTTAGTGTTACAGATGTGAATGGGCAGCAGTTGTGTTGAATTTGGCGTTATCGCTTTCACTCTCTCATACTGGTCACTGGACTTCAACATGGCACCTCATGGCAAAGAACTCTGAGGATCAGAAAAAAGAATTGTTGCTCTACATAAAGATGGCCTAGGCCAGGTGTGTCCAACCAGTGGCCTGCGGAGCCCTCTGATGTGGCCCGCGACCTCCTGCTCTGGGATGGTGTGTTAGCAAGCCCAGATTGCAGGTTGCCTACCCGCCATGCTAGAGCATTAGTGTTGTGAATGAAGCCAGCAGTAGAGAAAGCAAACAGTTGCAGAGCCACATAAGCCAATGCTTACTGTATAGCATCGGCTCCTCTCATAGGTGGAGTGATACCAAATGCACTCTGCCTGTGACAGCAAGTTTATTACTAAAATCACAGTGTATATATGGACATATCTGTTCTGCAGTGGTTACTGGGCTGCTTTTACACTGATCCACAGGTGTAGCGCAGTGTACCTGTGACTCACCTGCACTGAGCCATAGATTTCTGGTTTTACCTCTGGGTTTGGTGCACTTTCAGAAAGTGCACAACACCTGCAGGATATGATAGAATTCTAAGGCAAAGTACAGCTAACCTGCAGAAAAGCCACAGGTAGGGGTAGACCGCAGACCATCAGTGCAAAAGTAGCCTTAGGCCCCTTTAACATGATCTGTCTGACCCAATCAGACCCTCCATTCACCTCTATGGAGCAGCAGATGTAAACAGACTTGTGTCCGTTTACCCCTGCCTCCTTCCAATGTGATCTGCTGAAAAAAATGAAAAGTGAATGTGTCCCCTTCCATTTGATCTGATGAGAGGGCCCATAGTGTAGAATGGGCTGTGTCTGTCTGCTTTGCATATGCAGAACTGTCATCTGCTCATTGTGGCCCGCGACTGGTTTCTAAGTCACTTAAGTGGCCCTCACTCTTCAAAAGGTTGGGCACCCCTGGCCTAGGCTATAAGAAGATTGCAAACATTTTGAAACTAAGCTGCAGCACGGCGGCCAAGACCATACAGAGGTTTAACAGGACAGGTTCCACTCAGAACAGGCCTCGCCATAGTCGACCAAAGAAGTTGAGTGCACATGCTCAACGTCATATCCAGATCCTGTCTTTGGGAAATAGATGTATGAGTGCTACCAGCATTGCTGCACAGTTTGAAGGGGTGGGGGGGTCAGCCTGTCGGTGCTCAGACCATATGATGCATATTGCATTAAATTGGTCTTCATGGCTTTCATCCCAGAAGGAAGCCTCTTCTAAAGATGAGCAAGAGAGCCCACAAACAGTTTGCTGAAAACAAACCGACTAAGGACATGGATTACTGGAACCATGTCCTGTGGTCTGATGAGGCCAATATAAACGTATTTGGTTCAGATGGTGGCAATCAGGTGAGGAGTACAAAGGCAAGTGTGTCTTGCCTACAGTCAAGCATGGTGTCGGGAGTGTCATGGTCTGGGGCTGCATGAGTGCTGCTGACACTGGAGAGCTACAGTTCATTGAGAGAACCAAGAATGCCAACATGTACTGTGACATATTGAAGCAGAGCATGATCCCCCTTCCTTCAGAGACTGGGCTGCAGGGCAGTATTCCAACATAATGACCCCAAACACACCTCCAAGACGACCTCTGCTTTGCTAAGGAAGCTGAAAGTGATGGACTGGCCAAGCTTGTCTCCAGACCTAAACCCTATGGAGCATCTGTGGGCTATCCTCAAATGGAAGGGTTGGGTAGTGCAAGGTCTCTAACCTCCACCAACTTTGTGATATTGTCATGGAGGAGTGGAAGAAAAGTCAGTGGCAACCTGTGAAGCTCTGGTGAACTCCGTTGCCAAGAGGGTTAAGGCAATGCTGGAATATAGTGGTGGCCATACAAAATATTGACACTTTGGGCCCAATTTGGACAGTTTCACTTAGGGGTGTACTCACTTTTGTTGCCAGAGATTTAGACATTAATGGCTGTGTGTTGTTATTTCGAGGGGACAGCAAATTTACACTGTTATGCAAGCTGTACACTCACTACTTCACTACATTAAAGCAAAGCAGCGCCTAGAGGCAATTCAGTTCGCATTGTGCGCTATACAAGTATTTCATTCATTCAAAGTGTCATTTCTTCAGTGTTGTCACATGAAACGATATAATAAAATATTTATCAAAATGTGAGGGATGTACTCACTTTTGTGAGATACTGTAGATGAGGATTAAAAAAATCTTAAATCAGCTGCTGAAAGTGCTTAAAACTGAGGGTTTAATATCGATTTAAAGAGGGATTCCACCAAAAAAAAAAATTTAAAGCCAGCAGCAATAAATACTACAGCTGCTGACTTTTAATGGACACTCACCTGTCCCGGGTTCCAGCGATGCCGAGGCCGATCGATCGCTTGGCTCTCGGCTGCTGTAGTCACCATTCTAGGTGAGGGAATCAGGAAGTGAAGCGAATCGGCTTCACTTCCCGGTTCCCTACTGCGCATGCGCGAGCCGCGCCGCGCAATAGGAAATCTCCGCGCTGTCACTGGGACCCGTGTGTGTCCCAGCAGACAGCGCGGCAGGGCAGGAAATGGCGTAGACTCCCACGGGAGTCTATGCCCGGAAGTGGGTGAAAATACCTGTCTTTGACAGGTATCTCCACCCCCCCTCCCCCCTGAAAGGTGTCAATTGTGACACCGGAGGGGGGGAGGGATCCGATCAGCGGAGGTTCCACTTTAGGGTGGAATCCCGCTTTAAGTGTCCTGATAAATGGGACAAATTGCAGCATTTGGTTTTATACTTTGCGTCAACACTAACACTTCTCAGATTGTAAAAGGAAAAGGGTTTTGTTTATTTTTCTTCTACAATATTTAAAAATAACTCCATGTCTATCCCCTAAAAACAATATAAGTATCACATTGTCATAATTTTGACATGGTTACTGCATCATCTCTGAAAGGAAAAAAAATGTTGTGATGTCTATGGAGCAGTAAGTAGGTGTGCTATCATTGTCCTTATACATTGCGAGATTCCAGTGTTGTTTTTTTTTTTTTTTTTTCTCTCCAGGTAACCCAGATGGACCTTAAACTGAATCTCATAACTGACATGCTTCACCATCTTGTTACCGGTCACCCGGGAGGTCAACCAATAAACCGAACCCCGCACAGAAGTAATTCCCTAAATAATGAAAACAACCTGTCAAGTAACACACTCCCCACCTATGAGCAGCTAACTGTGCCAAGACGAGCCCAGGACCATATTTCCTGATGAACAAGCAGATGTGCAGACTGACAATAGTTCCGATACAGACTGGTTTACTGCTGTACTCCATGCAGAAATTCATTATTTTAATAAATGCATTTTAAGTGGAAAGAAGAAGATTCAAATTAATCTAATTAGATTGACTCGCCAATATCTATAGTTTGTAATACTGTAAATGGTGTCCAGCTAGTTGTCTGCAAACTGGATAGGTTTTGTTGACGGTTTTCAATAGGAAGAGAGACATTTTGAGAATGTAGTAGATACAACTGTGTGTAAGAAGGCAGCAGAATACTTAACTTTATCTCACATTGATGATTATGACTGTAAAATATGTTATTAGGGGCCATATAGAATAGTGGCTTTGCTGGAAATGTATCTGTGTCAGAACGCAGCGAACACACTTTTTTTTTTTTTTTTTTTGTTTTTTTATGTAGCTGCAGAGTTATAGAGTGACTCCAACCATGGAATTGGTGGTGACAGTTCTCCATAGGGTTTGTACTGGTTCCTGGGACCTCGCTGGAGGAGGAGGTGACTCCATATCTTTGACAAATTCACTGCAGTCTGAGCACAGATATTTAATTGAGCTACCATTGTTGTTGGCCTAAAAATGATCTACAATTTACTAAGAAGAATATACCAGTGGGCAGGTAATACTCTCTCTCAATGGATTCTATAGCAATATGCAAAGAATATATCTGACTAGTGACTTGAGTATCTCAGCTTTTACACATTAGAGTCTTTAGTACCCCTATGGGAGGTCTCTCCTTTGAGGTATCAGACAGCAATACAGATCTGGTTGGGACAGAACCCTTCCCTGTATTATTAAAAATGGAGAAACCAATTATGGATGGATCTGCTCTTTAAAGAACCAGTAAACCCAACATAAGCCTTGTTTAAAAAGGTAAATGGTATTTACAAGGTCTTCTTGAAGGTTTTTAAATCTTTATAAAACTAGACATATCTGCCTCTGAATTCTGCAAAGCCTTCAATCAATTGGTCTGTGTTAAGTAATTTTGGGCTGAAAAAGACTGACCAGGGTCTGGCTATGACAGTGTACCCGAGAAGGGGGGCTGAGCAAGAAAAGCAATAAGTAAAGTGTCATTATAAGGTGCCAGTTTTTAACTCTAACTTACTACTAGAACTAAGATGCACATGAGTATGCTTCCCTAGCTTAGTGCAAGTTGATTTCTTCAGTAACTTGAACTTTGCATGAGAATTCTGTGGGTTCCATCAGTAAGGGTAAAGGTAAGAGCAGGGACCATACATGATGTTCAGCAGGCTTATTTTGGTCTCTTTTTCTTAATATGCTCAATTTATTTTCTCTTTTTTTTATAAATTAAATGGCGATTTAGGCTTACTTGCCCTTTTGCTTTTCAACCGCTATGACTGCTTTTGAGTAGGTTAGACATTTAGCAATAGCATTCTTCTTATAGATTGTATTCCTTTTTTTCCCTTTTATTTGTAGTATATATGTATCTGATGCAAAAGGTATTACATCTTCTGTGGATAGTATTTTTTATCTTTGTAATTTTCTGAACACCAGCACAGTCCTCCTAGGATGTTAATTGTGTGTCCCTTTTTGTATTAAAAAAAAAAAAAAATTATATCTGCACTAAATAGCTGCAAAAAACAATCAAAGGAACTGGAAAGTGTCAAATACTGTACTTGTAGGTCACCTATTCACAACTTCTCACCAGTTCTAATACTCTACTTTACCAATATAAGTAGCTCTTTTAAATTGGAACATTTAAATTTGCTCATTTAAATTGGAACATGTCTTTATTTTAAAATTCCGATAAAACACAGGTTTTGTCGGCCTAGTTTGAAGAGCTTCCTGGGACCCCCTAGGTGACTTATGGGCTCTCCTCCCACACACCACTACTGGCTGACCAGACCTCTTCACTGACCAGAAGTGACTACAGTAGGCAGAAGGGATTAAAACACAGATTCAGGTGCTATTGTCAAACTAGATTTCTCCAATCATCGGGGTTCCTGTGAACCTCCAGAAGGTAATATAATATACCTGTAGCCACTATTGTCTGCCTACAGTTGCAGTCTTTTTTTGCATTATGCATTTCATTTGCAGTGTGGGTGCACTGATGATGTGTGATGCAGCAGTACTCTTGGCCCTTGTACACACTGTCGGACATTCCGATGGAAAATGTTCGCTCAGGCCATGTTGTCGGATAATCCGACAGTGTGTGGGCTCCATCGGACTGTTTCCGTCAGAATATCCGACGGACCAAGTTTGATAGCTTGGCTATAAAACTTTGTCCGATCATGTGTAGAGAATTCCGATCGGACAAAGTGCCACGCATGCTCAGATCAAATTCCATTGTAACATACAAAGTGTTATGCGCATAGGTGTAAAGACAGCCTTAACCTGAATGAATGGTTACTTTTAAATGTTTGACTGTTTGGTGATTTTTAAGTGTAAATTAAAATACAAGGTCCCTCTACTTTGGCACTGCTCCCCGCAATAAATACATTACCAGTAACAAAAAAATTTTTTTAGATGCCTTAGACCAGTGGTTCTCAACTCTTATCCTCAGGTCCCAGTAACAGGCCAAGTTTGCAAAATAACTGAAATACATCACAGGTGATATCATTTGCTGCTCAGTGATTGCAGTATTCTAGTCTGCATCTCCCCAAGGTAATACATAAAACCTGGCCTTTTAGTCCTGAGGACACGAGTAGAGAACCAATGCCTTAGGCCTTCCAGCTTTAGAGCTAGGCCTTACTTTAAAGTGATACTAAAGTGTTTTTTTTTTTTTTTTATATATAACAAATGTTATACTTGCCTGCTCTGTGCAGGGATTTTGCACAGAGCAGCCTGGATCCCCCTCTTCTTGGGTCCCTCTTTGCTGATCCTTGCCTCTACCTCCTGTCGAGTGCCCCCACAGCTTACAAATTGCTATGGAGGTACCTGAGCCAAGCTGCAGCTCAGTGTGTCCATTCAGACAGGGAACTGTCGTTCAGTCCCACCCCCTCTCCTGATTGGCTAACTGACTTTGATTATCAACCACTAGAGCCAATGCTGTGTCTCAGCCAATCAGGAGGAGAGTCCCAGACAGATATTGCAGCTTACCAATCATCCAATGTGGTGGCTGCATTTGTTTTTTCCTTTAGGCTTTTTTTCCTCTGTTTCCCCTGGTGATCTGGCCAGTAACATGCTTCTTTTTTTTTTTTTTTTTTGTGTGCCTCCAGTCTGGAAGAAGGAGCAAGAGACTCCTTTCGAAAGCAGAATTCAGTCTGGGGGGGAGGGGAGTGTTGGCTGCACTAGCAGATTTAAATACAGTAATAAACCAAAGCCAAACTCCAGCTGATACTTTATAGGCAGTTACAGCAAACCACTTTTTCCTTTTGGGATAAAGGTTTTGGCTATATAAAAAGCTGATTATTGTAAGCACTGCTATCAGTGATAGTTTGTCTCATCCTTGTAACTGCTACAGTGGCAGAAGCGCTTGTTCTTTTGAAAAACAGACTTACTGGACAGAAAACCAGGTGACATTTAAAAGAAAGAAAGCCTAGAAAAGAACCCGAATGCAGCCATCACATCTAAGAAGCTGCAATGTATTGTTTGCTTTTGGGTTTAATACTGCTATAAAGGATGTTGGAGGTACAGAGCAGAATTTGGACTCTAAGCCGGATGTGCCTTTAACATGCTGGACTCTAGAAATATAGAAAGTCTGTGAATGTATCTGTAAAATTGGATGTCCTGGGCTCCAAAGTAGACGGTTGTTTATGAGCCTGTCTGCATACTAGTTCCAATGAGGTTCCACGTGACTGTTAAAAAAAAAAAAAAAAAAAAAAAAAAAAAACTGTGAGCTCAGCAACGGCAATCTACACATATACTGTGTGTTTCATACAGGTTTGCTTTATTTTTGCATAGATCAGTTAACAAAATGTGCTGTGACATCATAGCAATCGATCAGAATTCATCCTATGTTGATCTTAAATCTGTCTGGCTGCTATAAATGAATGTTCTGCACTGCCCTATTGGGTGAGGATGCAGGGGCGTCTTGTCATGATGAATAATGATGTCAAACAGGATTTGCAACAATCCAAAGACCCTTTAGTAGTATTATTTTCTATTATTTTCATGACCTGCAAATAGGATCACCATTTCATATAATGTTTTCTTCTAATATAGGGTTATATATTTAAGAGTCAGAGTTGAAGTGTCTATAGCCGTCACTACTGAACCTGCAAGTGCCTTTATCAATAGGTTTTCATTCACATAGCCAAGTTTCTTTGGTAATCAAATGACTGGGGAGGAAAAACTGAGCTGAATATTACACCTTACTAAGTACTGAAAACCAAAGGCTGAAGGATAACTAAAACCCAGGTGTAGCAAAGATGTAATACATTGCAGATTCACACTTCATAAATGTGGTGGCTGCATTAGTTTTCATTTTTCAAGATGAAAACATTTTCTGCAGTACAGAAAGGGCTAGTTTACACTTGCTTCAAAACATGGCTTCAGACAGGCTTTCTTAAAGCTCTCTGAACGCCAATCAAAGCCCCTATCACTAAATAATATGGTTAGCTTACAGTCCTTTTTACACCTTGCTTTTGCTTGGTGCTTCGATGAGGCTCTGGTGGAGCTTCGGTAAGTCTTTGGTGGGGCTTCAAGCGAGCTTTGCCATAGACTTCTATGAAGGCTTTGAAAACGCTTTGAAGCACTACTGAAGCTACATGGGGTATAATTTTTGAAGCAAAGCAAAAGCGGGTGTAAATAAGACTGTAAGCTAACCATTTTATTTAGTGACAGGTGCTTTGGCTGGCATTCAGAGAGCTTTAACGAAGCCTGTCCGAAGCCTTGTTTTGAAGCAAGTGTAAACTACCCGTCAATGTGTGTTGAAGTCGAAGCAAGTGTACATGAGCCCCAAATGATGTGGATCTTTCCAGAAATGCAGTGTCCTGGTCAATGAGGTTAACTGGAAACAACAAAAACATTGTTCTCTTTCTTTTGTAAACTACTAATCTACCTAACATGTAATGGAGATGAAGAGAGGTAGACATACCCTGTTTCCCCTAAAATAAGACCTAGCGTGATTGTCGGTGTTGGCTGCAATATAAGCCCTACCACCCAAATAAGTCCTAGTTAAAGTCCTTGTAGGTCTTCTTTTCAGGGTAGGGCTTATTTTTGAGGAAACAGAGTAGGGCTTATTTGGGTGGTAGGGCTTATATTGCAGCCAACACCGACAATCACGCTAGGTCTTATTTTAGGGGAAACAGGGTAGTTGAAGTCCAGCATAGGTGACAACGGCCATCTCTAGAGAGGAGGTAAGGTGTGTTTTAATCCTTGTCTGAAGTCACCTGAGCAATCCTACTAGGAAGGTGCCACTGTACTCAGTAATAGGTGGTCAAGGCATTCCCTGACCCACAGCCGCATGTATACACGCACTCCTTGCATATATGCAGCTGCGGCACAGGGAGCGCCTCAGCCGTTTGTTATTGGCCCAGTACAGTGACCGCTTCCTGGTGGGAACACTGGGGTAGGATTGTACTAGGATTCAAACACCTGAGCTCATCCCTAGCTGCCTCCATAGATGCAAAGGAGTGAGTGTAGACATCTGGGGACAGTAAAGCCGGGTACACACTGCGTTTTTTTTTTTTTTCGGGTTGCACAAAAAAAAACCTGACAGCTCCGGTTGGGAGCCACTGTACTAAACATGCGAGGTTGGTTCAGCGATCTCCGCTGAGCTGCTGTGTTCTGATGGGGGGGGGGCACCAGAACAATCCAATCAGTGCTGTCTGCCATTGGCTGAGAGCATTGATCGGGAGTCAGTTGGCTGCTGGTTTTCCAGCATGTACGTCTGATAGAAGCTTCTGTCAGACAGACCAACCTACACACAGGCAAACTGTCAGCCACTATTGTTTGTACCACCAAATGTCTCCCGACATTCTACCCATGTGTACGGGGCTTCAGGGTTATATGAAACATTACCAGATTCAAATAATAGGGGGAAAAGGCCTGAAAAGAGAGAACGAATGCAGATGCAATGTTTTATGTTTTTGGATTTAGATGAGCTTTAAATGCTCAAAATTAGAAATTGGAATTATTTTTAGCATAAATCACATTAAATCTGGGTACACACTTTTCACAAATCAACTGGTTCAGCAGGAAGTGGCCAGCTTTCAGGCAGTGTGTACAGCAGCCTGTCTGAAGGAAGGTGGTCTGATGACCGGCTTATGTTGTGGGGACATCCTGGAAAACCAGTGACCGATCTGCCCTTGCAGCCAACGATTGATCAGTGTATTATGGCAGGGTGGAAGGGTCTCTGTGTGTGAATACAATATCATAGCGGGGGAGATTGCTGCACCAACATAATTCGTGTTGGTACAGCGATCTGTCAGGTTTTTTTGTTCAACCTGCTTGGGAATCTGCTTTTGAATGAAAAAAAAAAGAAATCTTGTGATGTGCATCGGGCTTAAAGTGGATGTAAACCCGATTCATGAAATTTGAGCTGGGCACATATATCTGCTGTGTTTTCTGATCTCTTTTCAAAGCACTGTGTCCCATGGCTTTCTCCTGCTCTGTTCTTCTGTTATCAGCCTGATAACTTTTGACAAGCTCTCCGATACAGGAGATAGAAGTGTGTGTCGAGGGAGGGTTGCTATAAATTAACAGACCTCTAGACTATTCACAGGCAAACTCTGCATGTGTGGGGAGGGGGTGTGTGCCTTTCCTCCAATCAGCGGTTTCAGGCACTCAGTGTCTAGCAATAATCCACTCCTACAGAGGAATGAGGAAGTGAAAAATCGAACTGGACGTACACTTTCTAAACAGTATATAAAGCTGAAGACAGCAGCTATACATGTAAAACTTACGTAGGAGGATGTTTCATCTCTCTGTAGCATCTGAGGCTGTTCACTTCACTAGGTATATGTGAGGGTTTACATCCACTTTAAACCAAAGTAAATAATCAGAATGGAGCTTTCACCAATACTAAAATCTGGTTTGATTTTGGTGAAATGTGCACGTAATTAATGCTTTTTAAATTGCTATGTGAATGAACTTGTTTTGTTGGCAATGTACATTTGAAAAAACGTAATACTTGTGTGTGTCTTTTTTGTTTCTGGCAAAGTTGTTACTTTAAACCACTTAAGGCCGGGGCTGTAGAAGTGATTTTTATCTTCTGCTATAAGAGGTTCGATGTTTTGCTGGTAATCACCTGAATAGTCTGCAGCTACTTATGACTTTTTGAAGCTCAAGCCTGCTACTAAAGTTGTTAGTGATGTAATCACAAGGGGGATATTTATAAAGCCGTGAGCTGACATTTACCAAACTTTCACTGCAGGTGAATTTTCAGGTGTAGGTATTTGAATGACGGTTATTGATTCACCACCGGTTAAGTCACAATTAAGGCTCTTTCACACTGGCGGCCAAGGTGAGATAAAAAAAGAAGGCAATAGAGCTGTAATTTTAACAGCTCTTTTGCCGCCAACTGGAATTCGAACATTAAAGCCTAATATGGCTGTACGGCTGATGAGGCAATTTTAACTCTGGCTGCAGAATTTGATCGGCAGCACTGCCTGTCTCCTCCCATTGAGATCAATGGGGCTGCACCGCAAACACGAGCCAAATGCTTGGCTTGCAGTTGCAGCAGAGTCTCACAATGTAAAATTAAAAGTAAAAAACTAAATCGGGAGGTGGCAGTAGTGCCTCCTGAACACCACCAGCCAGCTGCCTGTAACTGCTATACCACCTTCTAAAAAGTGATCCACTGCAGATCACTTTGCAGAGGATGGTAAGCATTACTGCATGAAAGAGCCTTTACAGCATTATAAATAAGCCTCACAGGTGCAACAAATAAATGTGTTCCTTATGGAGCAGGCCACACATGTACCATTGTGTAGTGATTAATCATACATGAATGAAGCCTTGTGCGATCATTTGAGATTGATCCCGACTACATGCACCTGAATGCATATTTTTTTATTTTATCTGGGAAAACTGGAGATTAGACCTGAAATGGTGACCCTGGCTACAGAGGTTGGAGTCATTTTATAGGGCCATACTGAGTATTTGTGTAATGTTAAGTATTGTAATGTTTAAGTATTTCCCAATTTACAGTTTTAGACACTTAGAAGCTAGAGGGCTCACCATTTGTTTTTAATGTTGCCTGTTTCAGCTTATAAATTATTTTATTTAACACATAAAAAGTCCTGGGTTATGCACAATTGGGGTGGGTTGTTTAATAACACGATGCAAAGAGCGGTACAACAATTAGCATCCAATGACAGATCACCTTACTTTCTTATAGGAGTTGCCATTGACTGAATCTGTTATATTTTGATATATTTTGGTTATTGTACTCGCTGCTCCTGGCAATCACGTATCTTAAGCCCTCAAGTCAGTCACTAGGTAATTATTTAGTGTAAACCCTTTGTTAAATGTTCTGAGCTATAGCCGAGATGTTTCTGCAAATCATGGGCATTAAGTTGCAGTCTGTGAAATGAACCTGATTTTTTTTTTTTTCCGTTGTAAAATCACAATGTAATTCAGGTTGTTGATTATTCATGATTTTGCCAATAAAACACTGGTGCAAAACACTGAGTTTTATTCCTTTTGACCAATCTACAGTGGCTCTGTTTTATGGAAGCCGGTAAAAAAATACTTTTAATATATATGTACACACTATTTCAATGCAGGTATGGATACACTGTATGCTGTTGTGGACTTTCACAAACTGAAATGTTTTATGCTTAGCAATCTTTTAAAGCAAAGTGCATTCATCCACTGGTGCCAGATAGCATTTTACCGACCCCCTATTACAGTAAACCAATATCCAATTGGATGATGTGGTTTACTGCTCTTGGCACAATTTTAAAAAATCTGAATGCATTTTTGGTAAATTCCTTTTGCTTTAGTGAATGGTGAGTTTGTTCTTGCAAAGGCCACTGCTTGGGGAGATTTGCTCTCTCTATTTGTCTCATTTCCCACCATCACTGGGTGAAAGGGAAAGAAAAGCTCCAATTTTTGGTCATAACCAAAACAGAAATGGATAAATATTCTAGGGGAGAATTCTTATATCCTGGTGACAACCAGGGATTCCTTTACATTGGAGGGATTTCCTCTCAATTCCTGTTTTGGTTATGGGACAGGAAGTGAAAGGAAATTTCCCCAGTAGGACACAGATAGCAAAAATAGTCTACTCTAATATTCACAACAATCCTCCCATAAAATTGTGTAAAATTGTACTATATTTTGGGAACCGAATACCTATGCAATTATCCTTTAGCTGGCCAAAATGTTCTTCTACACTCACTCCTATAGCCTGTCTTGTACTGTGTGTAGCCTAATCCTGTCTCCCAAGAATTCCGCTCAACAATGCTCTATTGAGGAGAGGTTTATGAAAAAATGGACCTGGCCATTTCCTGCTTTAGTAAAGTCCCTGGTGTTTTTCTTTAAGGACCCCATGGAGAAGAGGTTAGAATTCCTTTTCAAGGCATTGTTTTCTATGGATATTACTGCTATGTAACCTGCCAGTGCGACTATGCCTATCTGTCAGACCACAGCTGTCTGGTTCAAAAATGAGGCTTGGGACTTAGTACATTCTAAGGGAACCATCCGTTCCCCATCATCTGGAGCTCTTCTCTGTAGCCTTGGGCTACTGTGTAGATAACAACAGATTTCTCTGCCAAATATCCAGACTGAGTCATCTTTTGATACATATGGATAATTTGGCTCAAATATTGGTCTGTGGCAAAACAATGCAAGAAGCACCTAGTGGGGATGCCTTTTGAAGGATAACTCCTTGGACAATTAAATTATTTACAAGAGACAAGAGTATCCTCTTACCCCAGAAAAAGAAGGCAAAAGCACCTGCATGCAAACCTTCAGTTATTGAGACCGTTATTTTTGTTTCTCCTGTGTGGGACAAGCAGACACCCATCATCGCATTAAAAAAATAAAATAAAAAGGTTTGCCCTGACCTGGTGGATTTCCAGTCCATCACTGAAACTGGGGTACAGGGGATGTGGATGATCATGGAAGTATGGCTTCTGCTCCACATCCACAGCACTCGGGGTGATTTCGTTATCCCTAAAACACTTGACCTCTTGACTATATAGCCACCTGACCAAAATTCAGTCAGACAATGCCATGGCAGTGGCTTCTATCAACCATCAATAGGGCACAAAACAGAGGCACTCCCTATTCTCCCTTGGGTGGAAATTGGCAGGCTGACTTTGTCAGTCGTCAACATCTGCATTCAGAGGAAAGGTCTCTTTACTGAAAGGGGTTCCCAGACCTCTATTGCAGGTGAAGTCCACCAGATGTGAATTTTCTGGCACCAGGTTCAACAAGCTTGTCATAAAAACAGAAAGCAATTGGTGGAAAGAGATGCCGCCACTTGAGCTACTGGCCAGTTTTAGTAAAAATGTTTATTAAACTTAAAACTACACAAAAAATAATCAAGAAATTACCTGTGTGTATGTGTGTGTGTGTGTGTGTGTATGTATATATATATATATGTGTGTGTGTGTGTGTGTGTATGCGTATATATGTATGTGTATGTGTATATATGTATATGTGTATATATATATATATATATATATATATATATATTAAATATATATATATATTAAATATATATATATTAAATATATATATATTAAATATATATATATTATATATATATATATATTAAATATATATATATATTATTATTATTATTATTATATATATATATATATATATATATATATATATATATATATATATATATAATAAATATGAGTAGAAGTACTTTAAAGCCCAGTGCATAAGCCCACATATAACCAACCCTCCCACCCCTAAAAACAATGTTGCTCACAGCACCCTGCGCTCACAACAAATCAAGGAACCTGTGTAAACAGACAGGTTTGTTCCTGTGACCCTTGGGTCTTCACAGTTTAACTTCTACATTCGTCCCTACTAAAAAGCTTTCTCCTTTTTTGCAGGATAAATATGAAAGGCATACTGGTGATCCTCATTGCACTCAGGCTCGGGAAGATGTGATACTTGGACATACTCGAGACTCCTGGCAGAGTTTCATGGACCCTCCTGGATTGTCCAGATCCTCTGTACCAGGGGCCAGTCTATTACCCTGCTTCTCTGACACTTGGTTCAGTCATGCCTATGCTCTGAAAAGCTAGTAAGTTGACTTCCCATATAGCCCGTCTATCACAACTGGAAGGCTTAGTTTGCATGGTACAATGAGTTTTAAGTACCATCAAAAGTCAAATATTGGCTCTAGGCAGTCTCTCCCAAAGACTGGCTACCTCGCATTCATTAGTAAAAGCTTTTCTACAGGGTATCACTTGAGTTGTACACTCAATGATGCCATGGGAACATAACTTTTTTTCTGTTCTTGAAATGTCCCACTTTGATCCTATCAAGGATATCCCTGGTTGTATTTCAATCACAAGGTTGCCTACCTCGTTGCAATCATCTGCCCATGATGTGTCTTGGAGTTAGTGACCTTATCCCTATAATGAGCTCTTCCTAGTCTTACACATGAATAAAGCTGTTTTGTGACCTAAGACCTCCCTTCTTCCCAAAGTGGTTTCCAATTTAACCTTAGAATTGCAAACAGGTACCCCCTGGTACAGTAGGACTTTAAGGGCAACACATATAGTAAACCAAAATTATATATAATACAAAATTTTATTAAATACATGGATAAAAAAAAATCGGTGTACACATCACCATATTAAAACATGACATAACATAGTAGAATAACTGCTGCTGTAGAAATGAGTGCTGTAATGAAGATGTTGTCTCTTTATGCCCGATGCTTTTCAGGAAAAAACGTAGAGTCCCTTCTTCAGGGAAATTTGCAAAGAGAAGATCACAAGATCAAAACATTAACAGAACATGGCATAATTAGACATTGAAACAGGGCTGTATCGTACTAATGATACAGATAGTAATTTGGAGAAATGGTTTTATACCCAAACATCCCAGCTCCAGCGGGGGGGGGGGGGGGAGACTGGAATGAGCTCTTGCTCCAACGTGAGGTACGCTGGATTGCGAAACTTGGGGCAACCTCTCCCCTAGGCCTCAATGGCCAGTTGAGTTTCTGTCCTTTCCTGGAAGGATTCCGTTCAGGAGGATACGAAAGACCGATTTTGGGTCCCCACCAGACATCGGAGATTAGGTGTTATTTTGGGGTATCAGATTAGCTTCCAATTCTATCACCCCCATACTGGGGATATTAAGGTTTTAATATGATCACATATATCCATCTATTTGTGCCTTGTAAAGATACTTTATTGATTTGCCATGTTCTCTCTTCTCTCCTTCTTTTAGGGGGGCTTTAATTCCCCCTATATGGTTTTGTCTTAGTACTATCAGTACACTGATCCATCAAGCTTTCTATTTTGTGTTAGCTCTATTTTATCAATTTTTTTTGCTATACCAGAGGCTGTGGTTCTGCTGTGCTCTCTGGCCACCTTGGCATGCTCCCACCCGACGCACAAAGGCCTCCTACCCCTGGGCAGACATGGGCAATGATCGGGGTCATTATGTGTACCCTGGGCTGTCCTTTCCTTCTCTTGGGGTGGCCTCCTATGTGTGTCGGTGAACCGCCTATGCATGACACCCTCCCTTATCACATGAGTGAGCACCATGCATTCACACTCCGAGGGATCCTCCTCCTGACCCTATTGCGCATGTGCCAATCTGGTCATCTAGGCACTTGCACAGTTGGCTAAGTGGCCTATGCTCGGCTATGTCGCGCATGCGTGTTGTCAGACATGCAGGTGGCAGCGGCGACTGCAGTGTGCATGCGCTGGTGTCCTCAGCTGTATTACTTCCATGAAGAGCCATGTTACTTGCTTTTCATAACGAGGTATATAGTCTGAGCTTGTTTGCAGACAGCAATTATCTGTTTGTACTTCTTTGGCTTTGTGCCTCTGTGGGGGACCTGTATACTGCATTGTTTCTGTGGGAGATAATTGGGAATGTTCCTATGGGCTTCTATCATTTTTGCTGTAGTCACCCCTCCCTTTGTTTGCTCCCTATGGGATTTTCTGGGGATAGAAGTTTAATTCTTTAATACTATATACGTATATGTTACCTGGCTTCATAGGTCAGATATGGGCTGACGCCTATACTGCATGTTTGTGAGCTCCTATTTGTCCCCTACCTGTTGGGGATTTGATGAGGTAGCTATATATATATATATATATATATATATATATATATACATATATGTATGCCTCTGCCCCTCCCCCCCCCCCCTTTTTTTTCCCAATAAGGTTATTTAAAGTTATATCAAATACAGTTTAAGTGCAATGGTCTTTCAACAAACATAATAAAGGCTTTCTCTATTGAGTTACATGGCTTTGATATTTCCTGAGTATGTAATCGCTGTCTTTCTGTTATCCATGTTTTTTTCTATTCGTATCAGGTTATTATAACAGTTACCTAAAGTGCTATCAACCAAACCTTCCAACTGGTATAGTGAGTGGGTACGTGGGTCTCAAGAGGACACCTAAAGAAAGGGGGAGGGTAGGGTGACATCATCCTGTACCAGGCTCCGGATAATTTTGTTCCTCCCGGCGGTGCCACAGCTCCCAAACCATGTTATGCTCGTCCAGGCAATCCTGAATCCTTGCTGTCATCCTCTCCATTAACTCTACATCTCTGATCCTGGCATACAGCGCTCCCTCTGGAAGAGGCGAGCGGCCCTTCTAGTTCAGTGCCACTAGGCAGCGAGCTGACGTGAGCCTCCCCCTTTTTTTTTAATGCAAAAACCCCTGAAATTTGTTTTTTTTCCATGAAATAAATGTATTTCATCATATTTTGTATTTTATTAAAATTTGGTTTACTATATGTGTTACACTTAAAGTCCCACTGTACCAGGGGGTACCTGTTTGCAATTCTTCACATTACCAGAGATGTTGGCAACAATTTTATGGCTTTCTTTGGTGGTTCAATTTCTTAATCCAATTCAACCTTCACCATAATTTTGTCCTTTCCCCTCTGTCCTGCTTTCCAACAAAAAAAAGGAAGCTTGCTCTCCCCTGTCTGGATGAAATACATGCTCTATGAGCCTACCTCATAGCTTTGGCCTCTTTTAGACAGATTGATTAAATCAGCATTCCTGAAAGGCCTTGTAGAAGATATCATACCTTATACTTCAGGGTATATCCTCAAACTGGTGGAGCATAAGGCTCTTCCCTTTCCTGTTAGGGCACACTGTATCAGGTCTGTTATTTTTTAAACCATAAGGCCTCATGTACACTGCTGTTGGTAAATGTACACTGAGTCTTTTTTATAGTAGTTTCCAGACAGTTGAGATTAGAAACATTTTTTGGAAATCAAAAAATGTGTTCAGGACGGATGTTCAGAGGCATTTGAAATGCCAAATGCCTGTAGCGGCTTGTAAATGCATATAAATGTTGTAACTCGCGCTTAGCCGCGTTTTTGTTTATAGCCGTTTTTAATGGAAATACATTTCTAACCATTAACAATGTAAAAAAAATTTCTAAATGCAAACTTGGCATGTAAACGAGGCGCAACAGAGTTTGTTTTAGATGTTGGTTACGAGCTGTGAAGTTCCGTGGTTCAGGAGAGGTTTTAAAATGTCTCGTGTACATGAAGCTTTAAGGCCCATACACATGATCGGACTTTTTGACAACAACGGTCTGACGGACCTGTTTTATTGGACAATCCCGACCGTGTGTATGCTCCAACGGACAATTGTTTTCGGTTTTTCAATGGACAAATGTTCGCTGTGCATGCTCTCAAACTTTCCGACAACAAATATCCGATGGAGGATAATCCGATCGTGTGTATACAAATCCATAGGACTAAAGTCCAAAGTCCAAACATGCATGCTCAGAACCAATGCTAAAGATCAGACAATAGCAGAATTTGCCCAAAGGGTGGCGGTAAAGACCTGAAAAAACATTTGATTTGGTGAAAGTTGGCTGAAAATGTTCTGCTGTGTGTATGCAGGACAAGTTCACGTCCAACGCCCTTTGGACCAAAAGCCACCACAGAAAAGTCAGATCGTGTGTATGAGGCTTTAGAGAGTTTCCTTGGCTTTGTGTTTGAAATAATCTCCATGTGTCATTTCATTTTATTACACATAAATAAGTTCAGAAATTAAATTAAGTTGTATTAGCTTCTTTGTATGTAAGGATCGCATGGATTGTTACCTACATGTGGTGAAAATTTCATATAAATGGCACTTTTAGAAATATATTTAGAAAAACTGATTTGTTCATTACTTTTTACCCGCTGTGTGTGTGTATGTATATTAGAAGGCTGCCCATTGCCTAGCCTGAGTTTGTAGGATGAGTCTGGGGCTTATAATCCTCCCCTACTTCCTACACACTCGTCAGCTAGCTTTTCCAGGTTTCGCACAGGATAGCAGGGGGCTACATCATTTTCAGGCCCGGTATGGCGGTGGGACACTCTGGGTGGATGCTTTGCTTTTCTGGCTCCTCCAGTTCTCACACAGCTCAGTGGCTCTGTCAACGGTACGGGTACCAACCATGGTATCGCTAGAAATCTTTCATAGCAGGAGATCGGTGTGGGATTGGCTGGGGGGGGGGGGGCAAGGTGTGGGGGTGTTGTGGCATGAGCACAGTGGTGGATGAGAGCTAGGCATACTGCAGCTACTTGGCCAAGTTGTTTTAACTGTATTAGGGGTATCACAGAGTCACATTGATATCCAGCTGTACTGTAATTTCACTGAGCCCGTCCATGGTGGTAGTTCAGGCTCGCCATCATCAGCGGCCATGGAACTGGGAGCCTCACTGGCATCACTATGTTGGTCTTGCTGAGTCCTGTAGTTCCATAACTTTGTGATCACAGTCCCTCATCTGGGTTGCCACTCATCACATGTACATTGCATCATGGTTCTTGTATAGGGGTGATGGTGTACACATAACCTGGTTCACCCGCCCCTGACCTCAGGAGGTCTCACGGCATCCATTTTGAGGGGAAAAAAATACATAATTCACACTGCCTCTCACCACCTTAGTTACCACCCCACACATTTTCAGTCACTTAGGTAGTCTCACGTTGGTTGTTGCTCAAATATCAGTGGCCTTCTTCCGCTCTCACATTTTTCTGCTAAAACGTTCTACCGGACAGATTTGGTGCATATGTCATGATATTATTGCAAGTGGATTCTAAGTTTACATTCAGGGACAGCAAGGTGTGTTTCTGTGTGTCTTTTCGCTATAAGTTAAGCATTAAACACCAGGATCTGTCACGTCTATGGATCCATATGGGCTGAGGTTCCCCTTTTAAGTGATTGTAGTGCATACAATCTTCTTGCCTGTAAATCATACGTCATACATCGCACATTCACCTTACATTCCTATTTCTACCTACCACGGTCTGTACGCATTAAGCCCTGAGTGTTTGCTTTTAATTGCCTGTCTTTGCATTACAGGTTACTTGGGCTTGCTTACTGCATACACATAGGGGGGTACGGTCACCAGGTTCATATTCACATGCTCTTCTTGTTTGTTTTATATTGCAGCACCTACATCTACATACATAGTTGGGCACGAAAAGATGTCATTGTTTTTTTTTCAGGAACTCATTTATGGTTAGTTTTTCCACAGATTTGAACATGTTGCACATGTCAGAGAGAAACAAACTTGCCTTTATCGCTCCCACTCTGGTTATTGGTTCAGAGCTAGTGATGGACGAACTTCCGACGGGACGTTTCGCGAACGCGAAACGCGAACGGACACAAACGTTCGCGAAAACGACCGTTCGCCGCGGGCTCCATTGACTTCAATGGGAGGCGAATTTCGCAAACCTTTAGGTCGAATTTGCGGCCACGGGGTAATTATTAGGGGGTAGCACGTAGTCCCACCACCTGGACAATAGCATAATACATGTATGAGGTGAATTTGGGATCGATAACTACAAGCATTTTTTTTTTATTTGGGAAATTGTTCTGACAATTCAGGACTATGGAGCTAATGAAGGCAATGGAGGAGAGGGAAGGTCAGGGACCAGGGTAGGCAAACAAGAGGGTGCAGGAGATACAGAGCACTGACAGCAGCACCGTAATACAGAGCACTGACATCAGCACCGTGACATACAGCGCTGACAGCAGCTCCGTGACATACAGCGCTGACAGCAGCTCCGTGACATACAGCGCTGACAGCAGCTCCGTGACATACAGCGCTGACAGCAGCTCCGTGACATACAGCGCTGACAGCAGCTCCGTGACATACAGCGCTGACAGCAGCACCGTGACATACAGCGCTGACAGCAGCTCCGTGACATACAGCGCTGACAGCAGCTCCGTGACATACAGCGCTGACAGCAGCTCCGTGACATACAGCACTGACAGCAGCTCCGTGACATACAGCGCTGACAGCAGCTCCGTGACATACAGCGCTGACAGCAGCACCGTGACATACAGCGCTGACAGCAGCTCCGTGACATACAGCGCTGACAGCAGCTCCGTGACATACAGCGCTGACAGCAGCTCCGTGACATACAGCGCTGACAGCAGCTCCGTGACATACAGCGCTGACAGCAGCTCCGTGACATACAGCGCTGACAGCAGCTCCGTGACATACAGCGCTGACAGCAGCTCCGTGACATACAGCGCTGACAGCAGCTCCGTGACATACAGCACTGACAGCAGCTCCGTGACATACAGCGCTGACAGCAGCTCCGTGACATACAGCGCTGACAGCAGCACCGTAAGCAGCCCCAGGAGGAAGTCAGCACAGCACAGGGATGGTGTGATCCCCTCATAATAAGAACCCCCAGGAGGAAGTCAGCACAGCACAGGGATGGTGGGAGCCCCTCATAATAAGAACACCCAGGAGGAAGTCAGCACAGCACAGGGATGGTGGGAACCCCTCATAATAAGCAGCCCCAGTAGAAATATGACACCGCTCAACCTCTTCAAAGAGGAGGGTAGGGGCATATAGTACGGTGTGCTTTTTTGGGTCAGGGAAGTGAGCCAAATGAATTAAGAAGGTCTGTGTGCTTGATTCCAAAAATTGTTTATAGACATATACATGGTCTACTGATCACATGTGTTGAATTCCTCCGAGATCCATGCCTCATTCATTTTTAGAAATGTGAGGTAGTTAACACTGTGGTGAGCTAGGCGAGTACGCTTATCGGTCACAATCCCCCCTGCTGCGCTGAACGTCCTTTCGGACAGGACACTGGATGAGGGGCAAGCCAACAGTTCGATTGCAAATTGGGCAAGCTCTGGCCAGAGGTCAAGCCTGCCCACCCAGTAGTCTAGGGGTTCATCACTCCTCAGAGCGTCCACATCGGCCGTTAACCCAATGTAGTCGGACACCTGACGGTCTAGGCGTTCCCTGATGCTGGATCCGGATGACACCTGTCGATGGGTCGGCTGAAAGAATGACCTCATATCCGAAGTCACCAACACATCTTCAAACCGGCCTCTTCTTGCAGGCGCTGTTGGATTGGTACCCGCAAATCCTTCTCTGGGAGTGGGAATTGCTCCTCTGCCAGCGCACGCAAAAGCAGAATGCAGCATTTCTCGAAGCAAGGCCTGGAAGTGCTGCATTCTGACAGCCCTCTGCGACGGCGGTAACATTTCCGCCATTTTGTGTTTGTACCGGGGGTCTAAGTACGTTGCCACCCAGTACTGGTCCTTGACCCTCATGCTTTTTATACGGGGGTCCCTATTAAAACACTGGAGCATGAAGGCCCCCATTTGCACTAAAGTGGAAGCGGTGTGGTGGCCTGGCTCCTGCTCATCATCCAGGATAATGTCGTCCTCTTCATTCTCCTCTCCCCATCCTCGCACAACAGGGATCCCAGAAAGGTTTAAAGCATGCTCTTCTTGCTCCTGCTCATCCGCCCCGGCACCATCCTCCTCTGACTCCTCATCAGACTCCTGTTGTTGACTTGTCTCAGATAGAGTAGCCCCCCCTGGGAATTCATCCAGCATTGCGACTTCCTCATCTTCCCGCTCCTGCTCCTCCACAGCCTGATCAATGACACGACGCAATGCACGCTCCAGAAAGAAGGCATAAGGTACCATGTCACTGATGGCGCCATGGCTGCGACTGACCAGTTTGGTGATCTCCTCAAATGGCCGCAGAAGTCTGCATGTGTCGCGCATGAGCAGCCACTGGCGCGGTGAAAAAAAACCCAGCTCCCCAGAACCGTTTCTTTCGCAGAGTTCATACAGGTAGACGTTAACTGCACGTTTCTGCTGGAGCAGCCTATCAAGCATATAGAAGGTTGAGTTCCATCGCGTCGGGCAATCGCAAATAAGACGTCTGACCGGCAGATGGTGTCGCCGCTGAATGTCAGCAAGGCGAGCCATGGCCGTGTAAGATCTTCTGAAATGGGCCGAGATTTTCCTTGCCTGCCGCAAGATGTCCTGGACCCCAGGGTATTTGACAAGGAATCGCTGCACGACCAAGTTTAAGACGTGTGCCATGCACGGCACGTGCGTGATTTTGCCCTGTTTCAATGCGCTAAGCAGATTGGCACCGTTGTCACACACCACTTTACCAACTGTCAAATTGAGCGGTGTTAGCCACTCATCTGCCTGTGAACGCAAAGCTGAAAGGAGTGCCGGGCCAGTGTGGCTCTTTGCTTCCAGGCACAACAGACGCAGCACGGCATGGCAACGTCTCACCTGGCATGTGGAATAGGTTCTGGGGAGCTTGGGCGGTGCAGTGGAAGAGACGCTAGCAGCGGAAAAGGAGGAGGCAGCTGAGGAGGAGAGGGAGGAGGATGGAGTAGGAGGAGGAGAAGAAGAGTCAGGCCTGCATGCAATCCGTGGCGGTAAAACCAAATCTACACGGGTGCCACGGGTTACATGCTTGACGGCCGTCAGAAGGTTCACCCAGTGGGCAGTAAAACTGATATACCTTCCCTGCCCGTGTTTGCTAGACCACGTGTCTGTGGTCAGATGTATCTTGGCACCGACACTGTGTGCCAGAGATACATTCACTTGCCGCTGAACATGGCCATATAGCTCTGGGATGCCCTTCTCTGAGAAATACTTCCTTCCTGGGACCTTCCATTGTGGTGTTCCAATGGCCACAAATTTGCGAAAGGCCTCCGAGTCCACCAGTTTATATGGCAGTAGTTGGCGGGCTATGAGTTCTGACAAGCCAGCCGCCAACCGTTGGGCAAGAGGGTTATCCGGCGTCATCATTTTTTTACGCTCAAACATTAGGCCCACGGAAGCCTGCCTTTTTGCAGAAAAATGTGAGCTTGGCGTGATGGAAGGTGGAGTGGAGGACAATTGTGAGGAGAGAGGAGAAGGAGAAGTAGAAGACGAGGCTGGACGGTGAGAGCCTGCAGTGTGGCTTTGTGTGTTCCGTTGCTCCCACTGGGCTCGGTGATGGCTGCTCATGTGCCTTCTTAAGGCGGTCGTCCCTAGGTGAGTATTGGGCTTACCGCGACTAACGCGTTGACTGCAAAGATTGCAGATGGCAACGCTATTGTCAGCAGCGGACACGTTAAAAAAAGCCCACACTGCGGAGCCATGTGCCGGTGTCCTGGGAGCGCCAGATGTGACCGTACATGGTCGATGACTCGCTCCTGATACATTTGCAGTCTGCTTTGTCCCTGCTGTGCAATGTAAGTCATTGCTGCTTCTCCTCCCTATCTGCTGGTCCATATCTCCCTCTGAACTCCCCTCCTCTTCCTCTCTTGTGGGCACCCACGTGACATCACTAGACACGTCATCATCAACGTCACCTTCCCCACCGCTATAAGTAGAGTAGGCAGCAACACCGGGGACCAACCTCCTCCTTGGGCTGATCTGGGTACTGGCGTCAGACTGCTGAGTAGCGCTTGTTGCTACCTCCTCTTCCTGATCCAATACCAAGAGTGGCTGCGCATCAGAAATGTCCTCTTGATATGGATCGGAAAATAATTCCAGTGACTCAAGCGGAAGGTATGTGGTGGTGGTGGTGGTGGTCGTGTTGTTGGTGGTAGTGTCTTTGGGGGTGCACATAGCAGAGAGTGAAGAAGAGGGTGCAGATCGAGAGGATGAGGAGGGTGCAGAAGAGTAAGGCTGAGCGAGCCACTCAACCAAGTCTGGTGCATCCTTTAAAGTAATTGAACGCACCTTCTGCAACTTCCCACTTTGGCTCAAGCCTGTTGCTCCTGCCCTACCCCTACCACCCCTGCGGAAGGGCCTGCCTCTTCCTCTGCATGTCATTTTTTAAATGACCCTGTGACAAAACTCTTAGTCCCTATACCGCTGAAGGACTGCTGCAGTATAGGTGAGCGGTCAGCAGTGGTGCACGTCAACCCTATCTATTGTGGACCGATAGCGGTCCTTACAGAACAGCAGACTGTACCGCACTCAAGCCTATGTACCGTAGCACCCTATACCAAGTTACCAGTCCTTATAAGAACTTTTGTGGACCAAGCAGGTTGTGTATTAGTGTTTAGCAGACTGTACGTCAGTCCCTATACCGCTGAAGGACTGCTGCAGTATAGGGCAGCGGTCAGCAGTGGTGCACGTCAACCCTATCTATTGTGGACCGATAGCGGTCCTTACAGAACAGCAGACTGTACCGCACTCAAGCCTATGTACCGTAGCACCCTATACCAAGTTACCAGTCCTTATAAGAACTTTTGTGGACCAAGCAGGTTGTGTATTAGTGTTTAGCAGACTGTACGTCAGTCCCTATACCGCTGAAGGACTGCTGCAGTATAGGGCAGCGGTCAGCAGTGGTGCACGTCAACCCTATCTATTGTGGACCGATAGCGGTCCTTACAGAACAGCAGACTGTACCGCACTCAAGCCTATGTACCGTAGCACCCTATACCAAGTTACCAGTCCTTATAAGAACTTTTGTGGAACAAGCAGGTTGTGTGTTAGTGATTAGCAGACTGTACGTCAGTCCCTATACCGCTGAAGGACTGCTGCAGTATAGGTGAGCGGTCAGCAGTGGTGCACGTCAACCCTATCTATTGTGGACCGATAGCGGTCCTTACAGAACAGCAGACTGTACCGCACTCAAGCCTATGTACCGTAGCACCCTATACCAAGTTACCAGTCCTTATAAGAACTTTTGTGGACCAAGCAGGTTGTGTATTAGCGTTTAGCAGACTGTACGTCAGTCCCTATACCGCTGAAGGACTGCTGCAGTATAGGGCAGCGGTCAGCAGTGGTGCACGTCAACCCTATCTATTGTGGACCGATAGCGGTCCTTACAGAACAGCAGACTGTACCGCACTCAAGCCTATGTACCGTAGCACCCTATACCAAGTTACCAGTCCTTATAAGAACTTTTGTGGACCAAGCAGGTTGTGTATTAGTGTTTAGCAGACTGTACGTCAGTCCCTATACCGCTGAAGGACTGCTGCAGTATAGGGCAGCGGTCAGCAGTGGTGCACGTCAACCCTATCTATTGTGGACCGATAGCGGTCCTTACAGAACAGCAGACTGTACCGCACTCAAGCCTATGTACCGTAGCACCCTATACCAAGTTACCAGTCCTTATAAGAACTTTTGTGGAACAAGCAGGTTGTGTGTTAGTGATTAGCAGACTGTACGTCAGTCCCTATACCGCTGAAGGACTGCTGCAGTATAGGGCAGCGGTCAGCAGTGGTGCACGTCAACCCTATCTATTGTGGACCGATAGCGGTCCTTACAGAACAGCAGACTGTACCGCACTCAAGCCTATGTACCGTAGCACCCTATACCAAGTTACCAGTCCTTATAAGAACTTTTGTGGAACAAGCAGGTTGTGTGTTAGTGATTAGCAGACTGTACGTCAGTCCCTATACCGCTGAAGGACTGCTGCAGTATAGGTGAGCGGTCAGCAGTGGTGCACGTCAACCCTATCTATTGTGGACCGATAGCGGTCCTTACAGAACAGCAGACTGTACCGCACTCAAGCCTATGTACCGTAGCACCCTATACCAAGTTACCAGTCCTTATAAGAACTTTTGTGGACCAAGCAGGTTGTGTATTAGTGTTTAGCAGACTGTACGTCAGTCCCTATACCGCTGAAGGACTGCTGCAGTATAGGGCAGCGGTCAGCAGTGGTGCACGTCAACCCTATCTATTGTGGACCGATAGCGGTCCTTACAGAACAGCAGACTGTACCGCACTCAAGCCTATGTACCGTAGCACCCTATACCAAGTTACCAGTCCTTATAAGAACTTTTGTGGACCAAGCAGGTTGTGTATTAGTGTTTAGCAGACTGTACGTCAGTCCCTATACCGCTGAAGGACTGCTGCAGTATAGGGCAGCGGTCAGCAGTGGTGCACGTCAACCCTATCTATTGTGGACCGATAGCGGTCCTTACAGAACAGCAGACTGTACCGCACTCAAGCCTATGTACCGTAGCACCCTATACCAAGTTACCAGTCCTTATAAGAACTTTTGTGGACCAAGCAGGTTGTGTATTAGTGTTTAGCAGACTGTACGTCAGTCCCTATACCGCTGAAGGACTGCTGCAGTATAGGGCAGCGGTCAGCAGTGGTGCACGTCAACCCTATCTATTGTGGACCGATAGCGGTCCTTACAGAACAGCAGACTGTACCGCACTCAAGCCTATGTACCGTAGCACCCTATACCAAGTTACCAGTCCTTATAAGAACTTTTGTGGAACAAGCAGGTTGTGTGTTAGTGATTAGCAGACTGTACGTCAGTCCCTATACCGCTGAAGGACTGCTGCAGTATAGGTGAGCGGTCAGCAGTGGTGCACGTCAACCCTATCTATTGTGGACCGATAGCGGTCCTTACAGAACAGCAGACTGTACCGCACTCAAGCCTATGTACCGTAGCACCCTATACCAAGTTACCAGTCCTTATAAGAACTTTTGTGGACCAAGCAGGTTGTGTATTAGTGTTTAGCAGACTGTACGTCAGTCCCTATACCGCTGAAGGACTGCTGCAGTATAGGGCAGCGGTCAGCAGTGGTGCACGTCAACCCTATCTATTGTGGACCGATAGCGGTCCTTACAGAACAGCAGACTGTACCGCACTCAAGCCTATGTACCGTAGCACCCTATACCAAGTTACCAGTCCTTATAAGAACTTTTGTGGAACAAGCAGGTTGTGTGTTAGTGATTAGCAGACTGTACGTCAGTCCCTATACCAATGAAGGACTGCTGCAGTATAGGGCAGCGGTCAGCAGTAGTGCACGGCAACCCTATGTATTGTGGACCGATAGCGGTCCTTACAGAACAGCAGACTGTACTGCACTCAGGCCTATGTACCGTAGCACCCTATACCAAGTTACCAGTCCTTATAAAAACTTTTGTGGACCAAGCAGGTTGTGTGTTAGTGTTTAGCAGACTGTGCGTCAGTCCCTATACCGCTGAAGGACTGCTGCAGTATAGGGCAGCGGTCAGCAGTAGTGCACGGCAACCCTATGTATTGTGGACCGATAGCGGTCCTTACAGAACAGCAGACTGTAACGCACTCAGGCCTATGTACCGTAGCACCCTATACCAAGTTACCAGTCCTTATAAGAACTTTTGTGGACCAAGCAGGTTGTGTGTTAGTGATTAGCAGACTGTACGTCAGTCCCTATACCAATGAAGGACTGCTGCAGTATAGGGCAGCGGTCAGCAGTAGTGCACGGCAACCCTATGTATTGTGGACCGATAGCGGTCCTTACAGAACAGCAGACTGTAACGCACTCAGGCCTATGTACCGTAGCACCCTATACCAAGTTACCAGTCCTTATAAAAACTTTTGTGGACCAAGCAGGTTGTGTGTTAGTGTTTAGCAGACTGTGCGTCAGTCCCTATACCGCTGAAGGACTGCTGCAGTATAGGGCAGCGGTCAGCAGTGGTGCACGTCAACCCTATCTATTGTGGACCGATAGCGGTCCTTACAGAACAGCAGACTGTACCGCACTCAAGCCTATGTACCGTAGCACCCTATACCAAGTTACCAGTCCTTATAAGAACTTTTGTGGACCAAGCAGGTTGTGTATTAGTGTTTAGCAGACTGTACGTCAGTCCCTATACCGCTGAAGGACTGCTGCAGTATAGGGCAGCGGTCAGCAGTGGTGCACGTCAACCCTATCTATTGTGGACCGATAGCGGTCCTTACAGAACAGCAGACTGTACCGCACTCAAGCCTATGTACCGTAGCACCCTATACCAAGTTACCAGTCCTTATAAGAACTTTTGTGGAACAAGCAGGTTGTGTGTTAGTGATTAGCAGACTGTACGTCAGTCCCTATACCAATGAAGGACTGCTGCAGTATAGGGCAGCGGTCAGCAGTAGTGCACGGCAACCCTATGTATTGTGGACCGATAGCGGTCCTTACAGAACAGCAGACTGTAACGCACTCAGGCCTATGTACCGTAGCACCCTATACCAAGTTACCAGTCCTTATAAGAACTTTTGTGGACCAAGCAGGTTGTGTGTTAGTGATTAGCAGACTGTACGTCAGTCCCTATACCAATGAAGGACTGCTGCAGTATAGGGCAGCGGTCAGCAGTAGTGCACGGCAACCCTATGTATTGTGGACCGATAGCGGTCCTTACAGAACAGCAGACTGTACTGCACTCAGGCCTATGTACCGTAGCACCCTATACCAAGTTACCAGTCCTTATAAAAACTTTTGTGGACCAAGCAGGTTGTGTGTTAGTGTTTAGCAGACTGTGCGTCAGTCCCTATACCGCTGAAGGACTGCTGCAGTATAGGGCAGCGGTCAGCAGTAGTGCACGGCAACCCTATGTATTGTGGACCGATAGCGGTCCTTACAGAACAGCAGACTGTAACGCACTCAGGCCTATGTACCGTAGCACCCTATACCAAGTTACCAGTCCTTATAAGAACTTTTGTGGACCAAGCAGGTTGTGTGTTAGTGATTAGCAGACTGTACGTCAGTCCCTATACCAATGAAGGACTGCTGCAGTATAGGGCAGCGGTCAGCAGTAGTGCACGGCAACCCTATGTATTGTGGACCGATAGCGGTCCTTACAGAACAGCAGACTGTAACGCACTCAGGCCTATGTACCGTAGCACCCTATACCAAGTTACCAGTCCTTATAAAAACTTTTGTGGACCAAGCAGGTTGTGTGTTAGTGTTTAGCAGACTGTGCGTCAGTCCCTATACCGCTGAAGGACTGCTGCAGTATAGGGCAGCGGTCAGCAGTAGTGCACGGCAACCCTATGTATTGTGGACCGATAGCGGTCCTTACAGAACAGCAGACTGTAACGCACTCAGGCCTATGTACCGTAGCACCCTATACCAAGTTACCAGTCCTTATAAGAACTTTTGTGGACCAAGCAGGTTGTGTGTTAGTGATTAGCAGACTGTACGTCAGTCCCTATACCAATGAAGGACTGCTGCAGTATAGGGCAGCGGTCAGCAGTAGTGCACGGCAACCCTATGTATTGTGGACCGATAGCGGTCCTTACAGAACAGCAGACTGTAACGCACTCAGGCCTATGTACCGTAGCACCCTATACCAAGTTACCAGTCCTTATAAGAACTTTTGTGGAACAAGCAGGTTGTGTGTTAGTGATTAGCAGACTGTACGTCAGTCCCTATACCAATGAAGGACTGCTGCAGTATAGGGCAGCGGTCAGCAGTAGTGCACGGCAACCCTATGTATTGTGGACCGATAGCGGTCCTTACAGAACAGCAGACTGTAACGCACTCAGGCCTATGTACCGTAGCACCCTATACCAAGTTACCAGTCCTTATAAGAACTTTTGTGGACCAAGCAGGTTGTGTGTTAGTGATTAGCAGACTGTACGTCAGTCCCTATACCAATGAAGGACTGCTGCAGTATAGGGCAGCGGTCAGCAGTAGTGCACGGCAACCCTATGTATTGTGGACCGATAGCGGTCCTTACAGAACAGCAGACTGTACTGCACTCAGGCCTATGTACCGTAGCACCCTATACCAAGTTACCAGTCCTTATAAAAACTTTTGTGGACCAAGCAGGTTGTGTGTTAGTGTTTAGCAGACTGTGCGTCAGTCCCTATACCGCTGAAGGACTGCTGCAGTATAGGGCAGCGGTCAGCAGTAGTGCACGGCAACCCTATGTATTGTGGACCGATAGCGGTCCTTACAGAACAGCAGACTGTAACGCACTCAGGCCTATGTACCGTAGCACCCTATACCAAGTTACCAGTCCTTATAAGAACTTTTGTGGACCAAGCAGGTTGTGTGTTAGTGATTAGCAGACTGTACGTCAGTCCCTATACCAATGAAGGACTGCTGCAGTATAGGGCAGCGGTCAGCAGTAGTGCACGGCAACCCTATGTATTGTGGACCGATAGCGGTCCTTACAGAACAGCAGACTGTACCGCACCCAAGCCTATGTACCGTAGCACCCTAGACAGACCAAGTTACCAGTCCTGATAAAGAGCTTTGTGGAACAAGTGAGTTGTGAATGATTAGCAGACTGCAGCAGAAGGGCAGCAGTCAAGTATAATATTCTTTCTATATTTGGAAGAAAGAATATTATACGTGTACAAGCCTATTACCGTACCACTGATACCAGTCCTGAAAAGAACCTTTGTGGAACTAATAGTAACAGCAAGTCTTTAAAATTATCCTCACTGCCTGACACACTGCTTCCTGCCTGTCCCTATACAAATTGGCAAAAAAGAGTAGGCTGGAACGATTAGCTGGAACAGCTCTTTTGTGGACCTGATAGTAACAGCTAATGATGATGATGATGATGATGATGAAGAAAGACTAATCTGGCTGAGCTGTCCCTAAAATAGCAGCATACAGCGCTCTGTCCCTTTATCTAAACTGACAAAAGAAACTCAGGCTGCTGACCTAACACCTATACCAGTCCTGAAAAGAACTTTTGTGTACCAAATAGCTAGCGTTTTCTCTGTCCCTACTCCACACAGGATCCTTTCCCTACAGTGACAGAAGAAAGAATGTAAAATGGCCACCGGATCGGGTGTATTTATAGGTTAGGGGGAATGTCCAAGTGTCCATGAGCTGTCATGTCTCAATTGGTTGTCCTGTAACACATGATAAACGTGTCACGAAAGGTTAAAGTTCTTGTATACATTAAACACGTAAGTCCGCCGGGGCGAACGACGGAAAAAGGCGTTCGAACCCGCGGACGGCGAAAGTCGGAAATTCGCCGCGAAACGACCGCCGGGCGAACCGTTCGGCCATCACTATTCAGAGCATGGTAGTGCGCCATCCCTATGGAATTGGACCATACCAAAGCTCAATGTAGAGCTTAAACACAGGGGTATTCTCCCTGCCACAGCTAGGAAAGCAGAATGGTTTAAACTACCATTTCCAAGCCCATCCCAACCACAGTCAGTGCAAAGCATGTTTCCTTGCTTACATCACTGACCGAGATTCATGCAGTACTAAATACTCTCTGCTTCTCTACAAGATAGGATGGAGATGATTGAGGCTCGAGCAGAAGTTTCATCTGCTCCCATAGCCCCGATGCAACCTGGCACCTCTTCAGGTAATACCAGCTTGACATTACCTATGGCAGCTCCTTCTTCATTAGCAGTGTTGCCTTCCGTGTCCCCTGCTCACTTTATCTTGGCTAATGTCAGGAAGGATTTAAATCTGGCTTCCCTTCTTATAGCATTGCAGGATATTGCCGAAAAGAAGTCTTGTGCTTGCGGGGAAGTCTCTGTGGTTCTCAAAATGAGGAATCCAATACTTAATCGCAAGCTTAGCACAGCAGAATTTGTTCTTTCCTTCTGCATTTATATAGATGTCATTTGTGTGGTGAGTCCCAGCAGGATAGAGGAATTGGACCTTTATCTGCACAAGGTGGTGGATTTAGCTCACAAATATGGTGGCTCCACGTTCTATGACTACCACTGGTCTTTTTCAGCCAAGGATGTTGTGACTTGGCGCAGTTTCAGATGGTCACTTGTTGGAGAAATATCAACGTGGAGCTTTTCTGTAGGAAATTTGCCAATCACAAATCTCTGGTGGCAATTGTCAGTCTTCAGGTCATACCACCAATTGGTGTCCCAATCTGGAACATTCTTTTCTTACAGGTACCACAAGGCAGATGTTCAGTGGATTCACCACTGGACCATTGGGACAGATAGACAAACTGGACAAGCCCATACATTATCTAGGTAAGGTGCAGCTATGTAATCATTTCAGTTACATGGTCTGCTCATGGAAGGTTTTGCTGAAGGTTTCCATACAGGCCTTTGAATGTGTTAGCTTATTATCATATCCCTAGGCTGTCATGCTCTTTTAGTCGATTAATTATTACAGGTAGAGTTATCCAAAGGTTTTGTCATAGGTCCTTTTGTCTCTTCACCTTTCAGCATGTGGAGGATTAGCCCTAATGGTGTGGTGAAGGGCATATTTTTCAATAAATATTGTTTAATTCATGACTTGTGCGCTCCTCATTCCTCTCACATACCTAGTCATAATTCTCTCATTCCATCAGAAGAATTCTTGCTGAAATATTCATCAGTGGATTTGGCCATTCATTGCATTTTACAGACAGGTAGGGGCACATGGTTATCCAAAGCTGACCCTTCTGATGCTTTTAAACTCATCCCTATAAAACCTGCGACATGGCAACGGCATGGTTTCAAATGACGTGAGCCACAAAATTGACCTTTGGGTCCAAGAGTAGTCATTGGCTCTTCAACACCTTTGCCCAAGCTCTCAATTGGACATTGTCCAACTGCAAAGGGTTGTCCCAGGGTTATTTGAACTTTTTTTTCTGATTTGAACGTCCCCATGGCTGCCCACAAGGTGGAAGGTCCTTCTAATGTCATTACCTTTTTAGGTATCACTCTAGACACCAATCTCATGATTGCTAGTTTGCCCCAGGAGAAAATCAGGATACGATGGACCATTCACAATCTGGTCAGGTCCTCGGTCTGTTCAAGGAAAGATTAATGGCACGTACACACGTAGCCG